>NC_060029.1:4445893-5053840 GCF_905333055.1 Maniola jurtina
GTCAAGTTATCAAGTTGCGTGCTAAAACTTAAACGAACGGTATTTTTTTATATCCAAACGTAACGTTATTATTAAAACACTAGTATGCTAAATAGTTCATGAATAATAATGCTAGTAATGCATTTTGTTTATCATGAAAACATTATCTACTTCTTTGTAACTATAGTAATGGGTTTCTAAAAATAGTAGGACGTGTGAACAGCATAGTGTTCTGTAGGGGTCGTCATGTGTAAATAATTTGAGGCGAGCTGCCTCAGTCGATACTACTCAGTTATTCATGCCCCGCGCGACCAACATTTACGAGAGAAGTCCGTGAATGCTACTTACTCATCTTCTAATAACCGTGTTCTTAGGAAAACATTTGCTAGAAACGAATGTTGATGTTGCATTCCCAAGGGCTCTTTTTAGGTAATAGTTGTCGGTTGTTTGGAAAAATGTATACCTACATAATATATGGAGTTGCCAAGTTGCAATGTCGTAAGTTAAAATTTTAAGTACACGTCAAAGATATTATAAAACTCCAGATAGGCAAAGCTCATACAATTTAATTTGAAAAGTGAAGACGAATTCGTACGCTTGTGTGTGTGACAATTACGCGCAGCAATAGATATTGGCGCGGGTTTAACGCACCTTAATAATAGGGTGCTGTCATCCTTCGAGTTTGGAACCTTAAAAATAGCGATCCGTAACCAGAGTTTCGTACACGTACCTATTTATATGACCAAGCTTAGATGGCATCAAAAGATCAGCTTTCAACCCTTTATCGCCTTCAAGGTATTTTAAATAGACGTAATTTTCGATCAATATCAATAAGTGTAATTATTCATCGAAGTCAAACACAGTTTTTATGAGGATGTGACGATACGATATGGGGGCGTGTCCCTAGAAGTCACAGACATAATAATAATATGTCACGCTACATATACGAGTACATGCTACGTGCCATGGCATGGATGTACAGCAAAAGCAAACGCCATCGTCTGCCGTCGTCAGTTGACGGTCAGCTACTGTAGAGTGTAGAATATACTTTTATCAGTGTTTTTTATTACGAACGTTAATTTTATAATCAAGCATCAGTTAGTTATTTTTTATTTCATAAGAACGCTTCACTGAAGTTTGCGCGAAAGTTCATAGTTTTTGCTTTGTTAAGTTGCCACAGCTATTTCGAGCGTGATTTTTTGTTTCAACTTTTTGTAAGCAAATACAATAAAGGCATTTTCTTTGCATTAGGATTGATAAACAGTTTAAATAATACCTACCTACTGTAACCAGACATAAAACAGTGCGTGATGTGCCTGTGTTTCGGGCGGTTAAGTAAAGTGGTGTGCCCCGTTCCGTTTCCAAATTGGATTCTAAGGGAAGTTATGAGGTAATAAATTATTTAATTCCGTCACGAGTTTTCCGTTGCTTCCACTGAAATGGACAAGTACACTGGAAAAGTTGTGCCATGCAAAATTATAGTTTTTTTTGTGCCGATTCGTAGGGCCTCTCAAATGGTCTTCGTGTTGACAAGGCATTGGCAAATGTCTCAATACTAACATTTAGTTCTGAGTACGCTCACACGTACGCTGTAATCACAGGTCCAGCGTACTTGTCCCTATTAGTAGAGGTCAGTGCTTTCTCCTTTAAAATAAATTCCTTTCAAGCATTTATAAATGTGGGAATGAATATAGAAGGATTGACGTGACCTTTTTTTAAAATAGGATACTTTACCCTTTTTAATTTTTAAAAAGATTTGACGCCGATTCCTGCTAGCCGAATAACCCAGTAGAGTAACATTTTTCCACATTAGTCTAGATTTTATTAAAATTCTGTAACATTGAAGGGGCGCATAACACTGTACACTGCGTTGTGACTTATTCTACACGATGACGCACTACTTTACAGTAAATGGATGTACTCAGTACTTTCTTTTCAATTTTTTCTTGACTTTTCATTTTATTTTCTTAGCGGTAACAGAAATAGGACACGTTATCAAGGGCTAGGCTCCGAATGTGGTGTGACTAGATAATTCATAGATTCATGCGGTTCAAGACCGTGGCGTGTAGAAGTCCCTACAAGAGATCTTTGTCTAGCTGTGGCCGTCTGTAGGTGGATAATAATGATGATGTAATTTTTGTGATTAGGTATATTGATTCGACGCCATGGCTGCGCAGCGCAAAATTACTATATATGTACTCGTAAAGAATTCCATGGCTGCGCAGCGCAAAATTACTATAAATAAATAAATAAATAAATAAATCTTTATTATCTGAACAGAACATTATTTACAGACTTTGGTGTGAGGCCCTGCCTCCTGATGAAGTGAAAACTGTGTTTCAGGAGGCAGTGTCTTCCCATAATATAGTGTACAGCACAATATAATATAACCACTTATAATAATTAAATTAAGTTTAAATTGAAAACACGTAATTAAAGGGATACTTAATATTTAAAGATAGATAGTTACAATTCTAAGAGATTTGTGTAGTGTGTGTGTGTGTGTGTGTGTTTGTATGTGTAATGTGTGTGTGTGTGTGTGTGTGTGTGCGAGTTTGAGTGCGTTTGCGCGTGAAAAGAAATATAAAATATAATAATTACATTTATTTAATTTGTTGTATTAATTTGTACTATATATGTAAGTACTCGTAAAGAATTCCATGGCTGCGCAGCGCAAAATTAGGTACTATATAGTCGTAAAGAATTGCGCTGTTTATTTTTGACTAGCTGATGCCCGCGACTTCGTTCGCGTGGATGTAGGTTTTTTAAAATTCCCGTGGGAACTCCTTGATTTTCTGGTATAAAAAGTAGCCTATGTGCTAATCCAGGGTACACACACACACGCACGCACACACCCACACACACATACACACACACACACACACACACACACACACACACACACACACACACACACACACACACACACACACACACCCACACACACACACATACTAACTTTCTCCTTTATAATATTAGTGTGATGTGATAGCAATAAACGTTCAGCAGTTACAGATACGGCTCACATAATATGCGGACGGATCAACAAAGGCCGTGGAATTCTTGTGAGGTGACAGGCGCCAGGCGGCCAACCTCTGTGATTGATGAAGTTACTCGTAACTGCGAACTTACTTGTTGATCTAAGTGCTGTGAAGTTAATCCGTATTAGCTAGGCTGGGCTCATGATTGATATGATTCGTATTAATATGCTTGAATAAAGGATTTCATTTTCTCTTTTAAAAAAAAAAGGTTTTCTGAACGATCTTTTACCAATTTTATTTCGTTTTTGCCCTCACTGTCTATTTTCATGTCCTTTTTGCCTGTCAGTAATTGCAATGAGGTCGTCTCTGCACGCCATACTTGTAACTTAGTTTCTTTACACTTTTATCTTATTTTTGTTCTTCCATCAGCTTCAAGATGTATCTTTTGTTCAGTTAAGACCAACCCAAGCGCAAACACTACCCATATTATAAATGTGAAAGTGTGTTTGTTTGATGGTTTGTTCTTGAATCATCCCGCAACGAAGCAACAGATCAACATAATCTATTGCATGGGTTAAGGACCTGAAGATTGACGTCGGCTACTTTTTATCCGGGAAAATAAAAGATTTCCTTCAAGATAAAAAAAAAGATTTTAAACTCACGCGAACGAAGTTGCGGGCATCAGCTAGTAAACAAGCAATTGCAAGTTATCATTCTAGCTAGAGGTAAAATAATGCAATCTGCTTTTTACTATTGAATTGAATATACTTGTGTAAATGACTGTTTCAAGCAATGATTGTTGTTAAAATAGAAGTCAAACAAATTACTTACTGCACGAATTTCACGAAATTCAAATTAAGGACGGAAAACATTTACGTAAAGAGCCTTTAAAATCCGGAACTTATTGCGCTGTTTTAGACGTCGCGTCGTCGGTCGGTGCCAGATAGCAATTTTCTCACCCCGATATTGTTTGCTGTTTTCCTTGAAAATAAATTTATAAGAGCTCCTAAAGACTCCTTTTGTGGCAATTGAGGTTTCCTGCGATAATATTGGAAAAGATTTTAGCTTGTAATAACTTAGGAGAGTCAAAACTCAAAGGTTTTTTTTTTAAAATTTAATTTAATAAAACGCTACAAAGTTATTTTATAAATTGATTCAGTAATTCAGGTGGCTTCAGTCAGGATTATATAATGTTATATGACTTTTAAGTAAGGTGTTACAGTAAATAGATTTTTCAATTCCGAATTTTATTGCGCTGTTTCGAATACAGGTGCCAAAAAGCAATTTCCGTTCTTCAATATTGTTTGCGCTTCCTTTAGAAAATGGATTTAAAAGTGCTTCAACGACATAGTTAAGTAGTTCTTTAGTGCACGTTTGGGTCACGAGTGTCATCGTCAAAAAACTTGCTATTATTATTTGTCTTTACCTATTATTTTTAATTACTGAAAATAATAGTCGTTAGTATAATCAGCAACCCATCGTCGGCTCATTATTGAGCGGGGGTCTCATCTAAGAATGAGAAGGATTTAGCTGTAGTCTACCACGCTGGCCAAGTGCGGGTTGGCAGATTTCACACATCTTTGAAACATTATGGGGAGCTATCAGACATCCAGTTTCCTCATGATGTTTTCCTTCACCATTAAAAGAAGTGATACATAAATAATTGCCTAAAACGCACCTAACGAGGTCCGGACCTCCCGACTAGGAGGCCTACGTCTTAACCAATATTTATCGCTTTTAAAGATAAATAATAGGTGGTTAATAAAAAAGGTATTTTGCAACGGCACTAACCATAATGATAGGTTTTTAAAACAATTTTACAACTCGTATTGTTGTAGGACGAAAAATATCGTACATTGCAATTTGCAATTTACAACGATTGAAAATGTTGCTGTAAAGCGCTATTTTCGATCGTCGATATTGCTTGTATTTTTGTCGATTTCCTTGCAATATAGAGTTTCGGTTTAAATGGACTGCTGGTTTAAATATATTTCAGTCGCAACTTGTACCTATTATATCATGTAGACATACAATAAAATTGTTTCGGCATCTGAGATACTCATATTAAAATTAAATAAGCTTATTTTAAAGCAATATTATGTTAGCTTTTTACTACTTTAGACAAATTATTAATATGTTATGTGTATCTGGAGTTGATTGTATTGTACACAACTCATTTGGCTGGCTTTATAGTAGGCAGAAATATTATACAAGTCCAACTTTAGAAAGAGATAATTGGCATCTTCGGCTTCGAAGAGCGTCGTCTTTGTCGTTGATACTAAACTGCAAGTCAGCGACAAAACGTCACATAGGTGTACGACTGAGAACTGATGCTTTATGAAGATGAAGCTACTGAGTTTTTTTTAAAGAATATTAGCCGTGTATGAATCATGATTAATATTCCCCTTTCCCCTGCAATCAAGCGTAAAGCTTGTGCCAGGAGTGAGTACGACAATAGGTCAACGGGTGGGGTTTGAACCGGGGACCTTTCGGAATTCAGTCCGCGCCTTAACCGTTGAGCTATCGAGGCTCTATATCTCTTGCTAAAGCTCATTGAGTAATATTTATTGCTAGTATCCCGTGAAATGTATAGTTAAAAGAGCAGAATCTGACTGAATGCTCGAAATATGTGAGAAAGATATCCTTATTGTACTAATATGACGTCATTGTTCCTAGGCGATCTATCGAGGCGATCGAGAGAGGGAGCGGCCGTACTCGTCAGGGGGCGCGCCGCCGCCGCCGGTGGAGCCCTCTACGCGTACCGTCACCATGAGCAGGGACCCGGCAGATTCGCATGGCTTCGGCATCTGCGTTAAGGGCGGGAAGGAAGCAGGTCACCTATATTTACACTAAGCTATGACATCGATCGTACTTCTCAGAGAGAGCGCCGCTGCCGCAGCCCCATCGGTGAATCTCACCATGCGTGGTCTGTCGTCATCATCCCCTTGCAGACTCGCATTGTTTCGGCATCTGCATTAAGGCGCGAAAGAAGCAGTTCACTTAGGCCCGGTCTCCAGCACCTAAGCGGAGCGGAGAGGAGATCTATACAACCAACCAGATTTTTAAAAGATAATAGATAATATTTTTGCGTCATCTATTAGGAATCTGATTGGTCGACTGGTGTTATAAGTTTGACGTGTGTATCTGTGTATCTGTATATCTGTCTGTGGCATCGTAGCTCCTAAACGAATGAACCAATTTTAATTTAGTTTTTTTTGTTTGAAAGGTGGTTTGATCGAGAGTGTTCTTAGCTAAAATCGAAGAAAATCGGTTCAGCCGTTTGAAAGTTATCAGCTCTTTTCTAGTTTTCTTATGGAGGTTTTTGTGTCGGGGGTTTTTAAATTTTGAGTCATGCCATTTATTACTAGTACGTAACTGAGCTTCAGATACCGAATATCGATTTACATGAGCTGTAGGTATAAATAGAAGTCGGTTGGTCTTAAAGCTCTCTTATCTGCGATCAAGGCTCTCTCAATGGATTAGCTATCTCTTGGCCTATACAAGCCCGCTATCCCATGTTTTCCGGAATTAGCATTGTTAATGACTGATAAATGTAAGCGATATAGCATTTCGGTACGATCTCGCGTTCTAGATATAGTAATATCGAAGAATAAAACATAATATTGTCAGGTTAATCCAAATATTCCGAACACGTTCTAGTTAAAGGTACAAGCATCAAAGTGTACAAAAGCGGTGAAGTAAAGGTTATTTTACGAGTGATTAAACCTTCCAGAAAAAAGGGGTCTTACAGTTAATCTGCTCCAAACTCCTAAACGAGTAGCGAGCAGGAATTACAATAGTTTCAAATACGATTTCTTTCACGTACCAACAATTCGTTTCAAGTTTCTATTGTTTTCGTTCATCATTAGGAAGTAATGAATTGTTTTTTTTTCAGTGATCTTAACTTGTTTTAAAAAGTACTAGAAATTTTCCTTCACAGATCATAGTGTTAATAAAATGCTATCGTAAAAAACGCTCAAGTGTACGGCCGGTATAATTGGGCCCGGTTCCTAAACTATTTTTCAAGATTTTATTTTACCACTTTATTGGCTTGATTAATAAAATATGTAGGTATACCTATTTCGAATTACAGATTTCTAGTACCAAGAGTGTCTGAGCTAAGCCGCGGACGGACGGACAGACGGACATGGTGAAACTATAAGACTTCATACTTGACTACGGATCCCTAAAAAATTATATATTATTGAGACTAAGCAAACACTTTAGCAAGACGATCAAGTTTTTGTCGCTAAAAGCGTTACGTTTTTAACCTCCGACCCAAAATGAGGGGTGTTATAAGTTTGATGTGTGTATCTATGTGTATTTGTGTATCTGTCGTAGCTCCTAAACTAATGCATCGATTTTAATTTAGTTGTTTTTGTTTGAAAGGTGGGCTTGATCGAGAGTGTTCTTAGCTATAATCTAAGAAAATCGGTTCAGCCGTTTGAAAGTTATTTGCTTTTTTCTAGTTACTGTACCCTTCACTTGTCGGGGGTGATATAAATTTTTAATTTACACTGTTTTGATGTACGGTTAAACCATTGCTTATCAATGGTTGAAAAATGTACAAATATGTAAATGATGTTTTGTTGAACAGGAGTGGGTGTGTACATATCGCGAGTGGAAGAGGGCTCGGTGGCGGAGCGCGCAGGCCTGCGGCCCGGGGACTCCATCCTGCAGGTCAACGGGACGCCGTTCTCGGGCATTTCACACGAGGATGCTCTTAAAGTGAGTGCTAATAATGTTTTATTTCTTGTATCATCATCATTGTCAACCGATAGAAGTGTTTTGCTGGATACAGGTGTCTTGTAGCGTATTCTCTATTCTCTTCTCGTTTTCTTCTATCCTCTTCTAATTCTATTCTTCTTTTCTCTTGGTATTCGTATATTGTTCGTATAATTACAAGAGTAGGTATGTGTATCCTCAAAATGGCCTCTATCTGACGGTCTCAACAGTCGCACTTTTCATCATCGAAGCTTAGGTAAATTTGTAATTATAGGGCCCTAATAATTATGTGATTAGTAACTTTGATACCATGAGTTTCGCGTCATCTTACCTCTGACTGATCTTACTGTATGCAATAATTAGATACGCGTCCGTACCTACTCCATTTATGATCATAAATATATCAATGTGCATTAGGTATTTTCTGTCTCTTGACTCTGTCTCTCGTTTTTACTCTTTACACAAGGCACAGGGATAACTTGTTTTTAATTACCAGAAAATACACCACTCATGCGAAACTGAAATTCGAAAACGCAGAAAAATACGAGTTTTTCGTATAAATAAATCCACATAAATAGAGTTTCACGATTTTACGATATTGTCAGAACAATAAATTCAATTTTGGTTTGATTCGCTTGCGTTTCACCTTTCAATAAATATCCGAGTCTGTCGTTGTGGTTGACGTTTGACCTTCACCCGAGCCGTTTATTGCATAGCTATAGTGGTGCCTGAAATAATGACTGTACTGTGCTAATAAGAAAAATAATTACATATTTGAAACGATCCGAAGTAAAGACTCTTTGGCACGATAGTCGCAAAGTACCAAAAAGTTAGGAAAGCACGTCTCTGTGCGGCAGTAGTAGAACATTACAATCAAGACCCTGATAATACGAGTCGTACCTATTTTACTCGTAACTACAAATTGTGACGTTGCCAAATTACCTAAACGCCGATGGACCGTACGTACCCTTGGCACAGTATAAAGGAGAGACAGACAGTGCTGTAGTTATGTTAACTTCAAACATAGGTCTACACTTAGGACTGAGACCCCAGATGTTTGGAAAATCATTTTTTCAGTCTTAATTTGATAGTGTAATGGACGTAAAAGTTGAATACTTTTATGGTAGAAACAGAGTCATTTGCAATTCGTACAAAAACACTTAAACAAAATACTTATTATCAACAAAGATATGTTATAATTTAAATCCCTTAAAAAATCCCTTATAAAACTGGAAGACAGATATAAACTTTACTTATACATTACCATAAAGCCAATCGATCTAGATACATGATAGACAATTTCACATATTGTTATAATATGTGCTTTTTTGAACTCCTACCACGAAAAACCTTTTATATAGTTATTGAGTTATTAAGGCCTGAAAAGTGCCTTTTTTAGCAGAGTAGGACAAGAGTTATCTTCCTTATTTCCATTTATTATTTAATCAAGAGGATTGACATATTTGGGGCACAAGTTGCTGCGGGTCGGATATGAAACCCGGACACGAAAATGACGCTTTTCATTTCCGTGTCTCGCTCGGTTCCTGTCGGAGAACTTGTATTAAATTATGTCACGTCAAGTCATGCTAATTAGTTCCTGATTCAGTTATACCTGATAACCCTAACGATCTCTATATTAATTAATAACAGTCCTCATGATGTTTTCGTTCACATAATTCCGAAATGTTACATGTGCGTGTAAGGCACCGAACCCTAGACTCTTTACTAGGAGGACGATGTCTTAACTAGGCTACCACTTTTTCAAGTAGTAGGCATACCCTACTAATTGAAAAAGTGGTAGCCTAGCCTACGCAGTATTTCGCACATCTGCAAGAGCCACAAGAGCCGTGGCAAGCAATGCATTTCAGCATACATTCCACGTATTTTTGTGGACGTTCCTGCATCACGCGTTCGTGACGCGCAGGTGTGGCCGTAGCTTTAAGAACATTCTGTATTAAACTTTATTAGATTCTGTGTTACGGGATATGTGAGAACCATAAAACGTAATATAGGAGGGTAAGGCGCGAGGCCTTCCTTCCGCAGTTCCTTACGATATCGCCTGATTTACGGCGTCGGCTTAGGATGAGTATTTTGTGTACGAAGGCGAATCGTTCGAATTGCTATTCTTTGCTGATTTCATTTAGGTAGGTCGGTATATTGTTTTTAGTTTGCGATTAAGTTCTGCAAAATTTAATAGCGCTATCTACCTCCTTCCAGACTGTAAAAGTTTATAGTTTATAGTTTTTTACTCGACTGCAAGCTGCAAGTCAGTATTTTGGTAACAAGCCGGTAGCATTAATACTAATTAATGAGCAGTTGTTTCGGATATACTAAGTCGCACCATAGGGGTTCTTTTTTACCATTTATGTACGGAACCCTAAAAAGAAAAACTGAGATAAACAATATACCTACAACTGTATCGTTTTGTTTGTTCCAAATGAAAGTTGAAGTGTTCTTTTTTGCCAGGTGCTTACAGTTTGTTATAAAAAATACTCGACGATTGTACGTGCCTTTGTTGAGAGAACCGACGAATAGCGGAAAAACGACGTATTGTCTATGCGCTGTTAATCAAGCGAGAGTAAGCCTGGACTCGTTATGTATATGAATCTTAGTACATCCATATCCATACTAATATTATAAATGCGAAAGTGTGTCTGTCTGAGTGCTAGCTTTTAATGGCCCATCCGTTAAACCGATCAGCATTAATTTAGGCTTAGGGTATGGACTGAAATGCAAGACGTGATGAAATCTAATCCAATAACGTATTTTATATCTGCGTAGGCGTTCTCACTAAACTTTTATAAAATATGAGTTTATTCAAAGTGTCAGATCTAGAAATTCTAACTCTATAATATCTAATTATATACATACATAATTAAATATTATAGATTGTACTCTATGATGTCTCACATGGGTTTATGTTAGGAACATCATCCACATTACATTTACAGGTACGTGTATAGGTACTAAATTAATAAAACCCAATCTACCTACTAAATATAATATAAGTACGTACATACTAAATTAATAAAGCCCAATCTGCCTTTATTACTCATTCAACGCAGAAAGTTTTTGTTCGAGGAATTGCTGAAGTTAGAATAAGTCCGCCTACTCTTTCGTTTCGCGCTTCAATACTCAGAGTAAACAACAGAGAAACAATAAGTTATTCCTAGCGTTTCTGCCCTAGGGCTGTATAAAATAAAGGCGCCGTACTCATTCTATGTATTTATTTTACTTGAAACAACTTACATATTAAAACTAAAGCTCGACCGTACAATAGATATATTTTGAAAATTTTAATTGGAGGATTATTAACAACATGCAGCACAAAACTGTATTTTTTAAATGTTTGTCTGTCTATCTTTCTTTCTGTTCAATCCTCAAACATCGACATTTTAACATTTTGAATTCTCCGTAGCTTCGAATTTCCCATTGCACTTGATCACGAAAGCGTTGATAATAATAATAAGCATAACGTAAGAGAAACTTTTAGATACTTCAGTCAAAAGGAAATGCCATTTCTTATAATACAATACTTAGGTATGCCGATAGGAAAGCTACTCGTATTATTCATGCAGATGGCGAAATTTCATCGATATTGCACTTTAAATATTCATGTAATCTACGCGCGCTTCAGATAGAGTATGGTAAATTATGAGTGTCACTGACATCTGGGAATCCCACTAGAATTTCTTCTACTTTCTCATCGAATTGTCACTTCAAGGAAATTATTAAGTAGGTATATAGGTTTACAAACTACAGACTCTTCGCATAGTTAAAATGAGTAAATAGACAAACAGTCGCTCGTCAAGAAGCACTGTTTCCTTTGTTTCATTCGAAACCATAGATATGTAATTTTTTAGTATTTTATTTTTATTTATTTTCACTCACAGCTACTTACATTATACATTCAAAATAGTAATTAGTCTAAACTTACTTGCTAAATGTAGTCGCTACTTACAGGTGAACACAACATTTACAACAACAAAGTTACAAAAAAAAACATAAGATAGTACAACGATAATTGGACAGAAATAAATAAAAAATTACATAAGGGTAGATATAATATGATTAACAACGTGTTTTTGAGGCAACAAGGAGGCAACCTTGAGGCAACTTGATTATTGCCATTTTGGCGCCGCTGATAGCAGCAGTGAGCGTTATGTGGGCGTACTCGGAACTATTAATGTCAGTAATGAGACATCTGTCAACGGTGGCTCGATTCCCTTGAACGACCATTTGACAGTGTCAATTTTAATGCCTGGTAAATAGGTAGGTAGGTATGCTACGGCGCGCTACGTGGAGCTACGAACCGGCACAAAAAAATACTATCATTTTGTATGGCACGCCGTATCTAGTGTGCTATGTGCTTGGACGATTAAATACTCGCTATGTAATAGTATTACTATAATAATGTACATATCTGTGTTCGATATCCTCTATTTTGTGCTGTATTTTCATTGCGAAAGAAAAATTACCCTCCGCCTTTTAACGAGCTATTATATTATACCTATTGGGCTTGGAAGTTCCCATATCACATATTCTAGCTAATAAAGTATTCCTATTCTAACTATCCAAAACTCCGGCCATTTTAGTCACGAATTTGCATTTTTACTTGGCGTTCAAGCCAATATTTTAGCGCTAAAATTTTTAACGAAACGCATGAACGAACAAATCTAAAATCGGTCAAGTGCGAGTTGGAATCGCACGCGAAGGGTTCTGTGCCATCGTACAAGAAATCAAACTTTTTAATTTTCACGGATTTTGAAGTTTTTATTATTTGTTGATAAAGCAGCAATAGAAATACAGAAATACCTACTCGTTTTGTGAAAATTTGAACTCTACCTATTACGGTTCACCAGATAAGTACAGCCCATGACAGACAGACCGATAGACGGACGACCACGGACTGACAGCAGAGGCTTAGCAATAGCGTCCAGTTTGCACCCTTCGGGTACGGAACCATAATACGTATTTTTTACTAAGTGTAGGAATTTTTATCTCGTTATTTTAATAATATGGTATGGAATTCTATTGTGTTGTGAAAATCTTTTTTGCAAGAGAATCCTCTGGCCTTCTTTCCTATAAAAAACTAAAGTTGAGAGTCTAGTTTGTTATGAAAAAAATTGTGTAGTACAATGTATAAGCCTTGCCTTTGTCGAGGGAATAGTGGAACTGTAATGCATTGTCTACTCGCCTTTAATCAAGCGAGAGTGAAGTGGTTTAAGCCTAAACTACTATAGACTATATTCATTATAACACAGATGGAGAACTGCTTTGTTGTTCTAGTGGCTAGTCTGTTCGACTACGGGCTTTTAAAAGCTGTCCTGTTTGAGTCTTGGGTCGGGCCAGTAAATAGTTGTTGCACGTATAATTTAGACAAGGAATAAGGCCAAATTTTATGAAATTTCCACATGATTGGGAATAAGAGGATTTATTTTTTCCCGAGCGAAACCGTGGGTGGTCGCTATTACTGAAATATAAAAATAAATAACAGTTTATTGAGTTCCACAAAATCACAATATAGAATAAGAGTAAAAAATACAATAATTGATGTTAATACTACAAAATAACAATTAAACTTAAAACTAGAAAATACAAATAACAATATTTTGTATCTGAGCTAAAAGGACTTTGCGTCAGGCATCAGCAGATATAACTTATACTTACCACTAAACCGTCATCCATTCAACATGCTACAAGCATGGTTTCATATTGATTAACTAGCGCAAATATTTGATGATAATGCCTGCTCACCTAAGTAGGTCACATCTAATATACCTAAATTCCATTTCATCGTAAGTGACATCGGGATTAGGATCCAATTGATTACATCCACATTGTGATATTGCAGTGATATAGGAAATTCCATCTTCTACAAGACTGTCAAGAATTTCAGAGATTAGCTTTAGATTTGCGGGCCGAATTTCAGGAATGTTGCAGTTCTATTGTCAGTGAAATGCAGTTGTTTTCGCAATTGGTATTACAAGCACGTACAGCCATTTCTATCGCAATGTTTTACAAGATGTATGTGGCTGCCAACGGCTTTGGAATGGTTTTGAAACTTATCTAAACTGCAGAAGCTTTCTATTTCCTCTTGAGTTTAGATTTCCTAATAGCTATTAAGAATCCGGTTGGTCTGCTAAACATATTATTATCTCCACCCGCTTTGGTGGATACCAGGCCTTAAATGTATAGGTTGCTGCTACTTTGCGTTTGACGAACTGTCAGTTCTTTTCCTGCCGCAGTGGTGAGCTCTGTAGCCTTATAAATCGGAGGTCTCGGATTCGATTCTCGGCATAAATTTCCCAACTTCGAAAATTTATGATTTCTAACTTGTCTCTGGTCTTGTCTAGTGGAAGGCTTCGGCCGTGAGTTTTATCCCGGAAAATCAAAAAGTTCCCACGGGATATTTAAAAACATAAATTCATGCGGACGAAATCGCGATCATCATCTAGTTCAGTATAAATAATAAAGTATTACGCCATTAGGAATCGTATTTTCTCGAGCTCCGATTTAACCAGTTTACGTAACGATCCACATAAAGTCCATATTACCAAGTACTTCCTATTATAATATATTCAGTGTCCATATTATATACTTTAAACCAGCTGTCTAACAATAGAAAAATACTAAAGTAATAGAGAAAGTAGAAAAAGTGCGCATAAATTACACCATTTTGAGTTTTTAAGAATTTTATTTTAGGACACTCGCGCCATCAAGACGAATCTAATGATGTATTATTTATCAAAATCGGTTGAGCCTTTGAGTAGTTACGAGTGGACATTCATGCATACATACATCAGATCAAACACATACCCTTCCTTTTGAGCTTCGTCGCACTCGGGTAAAAAGTGATCCTTCTTATATTTCATTGCCTGAATAAACGTTTCTTTCTGGATTTCTTTATCATAGCAGTCTATTGCATGTCAGCTTTGTTCACAGATGCTAAAATCCTGCCGGCAGTTGACGATGGTGGTGCGGACAGCTGGCGCGCTCGTAGGCAGAGCCTCATGTTCGTGGATGGATCGGTATGGAAGACCAGCATCGCCGCCGCCCCAACGGCCGATACGGTCTGCTTCGAAAGATCGTTCAATACGAAGGGTAAGGACTTTCATCCTAACTATCATCATTATGATCAACCTAACGCCGGCTCACTACTGAGCACGGGTCTCCTGTCAGAATGAGAAGAGTTTGGTCATAATTCACCACGCTGGCCAAGTGCGGATTGGCAGACTTCACATACTGTTGAAAACATTATGCAAAACTTCAGGCATGCAGGTTTCCTCGCGATGTTTTCCTTCGCCGTTAAAACAAGTGATATTTAATTGTTTAAAAGCACACTTCAGTGTTATGTCTAACTCCTAAATGTGCGAGGTGTATGCCAGGAATCGAACCCCAGACCACCCGCCAGGGAGGCTGACATCATAAACGACTGGGCAGAAAGTTGAAATTTTGCACATAACTGATGCGCCCTTTATAAGCTTTACAAGGCTGGATTTTTTGAAAACACGGAAGCTGAGTCGCTAGTTTCTAAATTTCCAGAATTCTGCCTAATAATAATAAAGATTAGAGAGTAATAAAAACGATAGTGAACAACCTTTTGGATCACTGAAGTAATAATCACTTGAAATTCGTTAGTCTTCTCTGAATGTAAGTTATGAATACATTTCTAAAAATGGAAAAGACTGAATAACTACCATTAGGTAATTTTATTCGTCTGAATTCAGTTTTTTTACGAATCTCGTCCTAGTCATATTCTATCTCCTCTGTTTTTTTTTGAAAAACGAATAAATCGTCATGAACAGGAAATCTTTCCGACGATGTATTCCTGTTCTATAAAAGAGCTCTAATAAATAGCATCTGGAAATTTTATGACGATTACTGCAAATGCAAGAGTTTATTCACGTCGAATATTTGTATAAAAAGCTTTTAGATATTTCCAACTTTATGGTCATTTTAAAAGCAATTGAAAAGCGACGACGAGTAGCTCCCATTTTACTTATTTTTCGCTTTTAGAAAGCTGAATGAAATAAAACGTAGATAGTGCCATTTTCTCACTCCTTTATTTACCACCTACGTTTCTAACTGGGTTTTATTAAACTGTAATAGAAGCCGGTACAATTCTAAGAGCATTTTTTACTCTCTATTTTATTGCGATCTCATTTGGGATAATGTTAGTGTGAATTTACTTCAGAGAGAGAACAAGAGAGCTGGTTTCTGGCTTATCGCCCTTAGGTAGGTAGCTGAATTTGGATACAAAACTTTTGTTATGAAGAAAATGGATAGTTATTATAAGTTGCTGAGATATGGGGGTTAAAATTGGTGTGTCCGATGGTGAGTGGTATGGCAAGAGATGAAACTCGCATCTTTGATGTTCTATTGATAACTAGGTCACAACACCCAGAAACTTGTCTGAAGCAAGCCTTAATCTATGCAGAATTCTTGATTGCGTCTCTTGTTCATAGCTGTTGTGGGAATATTTCATGATCACGTCGTTAAAAAAAATTATTGTTTTGTATCAAATTTATTTTGTAGTGACGAAAAGACCGCATGCATCTTATTCAATTGTACTGAGAAGCGTTTGTGAGTACATATTAGGGAACACTTCCTATAAATCTAACTACATGTACATACCCCGTAAGATATTATATCAGAAGGTAGGTTTAATTATATCATAAACAAGTGGAAATAAATTTCAAATTAAAAAGGAACAAAGAAAACGAACTCTTGTACTCGTACTACTAATAAGTATTATTAACCCGATAAAATCAAAAGCAGCGGTTTCTTAACTGTGTTATTTTGTTGTTTCTCTTTTTAACCTGCTTATTCGTACATAATGAAATGAGGCTGATAATAAGGATTGTTATACCTAACCATTATTTTCACCATATTAAAATTATCCGTGGCACAAAAAAAAACCTTCAGTTACTAGCGTATTTCTAACATTCATATTGCTAAAACACTACAGTACTCATCATGTACTAAGGCTAAAAAAAAATATTGACTATACTAATTAAATAACATTATGTTGGTATTTCGTTCTGGTTAACAGTAATCATCTAGATATCGTTTAGACCAGCGATTTGAGTATGTTTTACACATCGATGTATTTTACATCAATGGTCTAGAGCTAGACTCCAGACTGATGATCGATGGTGCTTCAAGTTATCAAAAAACTAAAAGTCTCTACAAAGTAGGTATTTTCGTTATTCTGTTATCTTTAATCATATTAATTTTTATGCCATAAATAACCTTACAAAACAAATATCTAGACGGCTGTCTGGTTCAGCCCACGCAAATATTTGGGTGATATATTTAGGGCGGTGAAAGCAATTGCGGCTGAAAGGATTACTTTGTCATGCCTGCGCCATCACCCAATAAACTTATGATTCTATTTGTATCCGGTTACAATGAAAATAAAATATGCTTTGATGTCATCTAAGATCCTCTTACCTATATCTACACATTTTGGGAACAAATAAAAACAACAAGAACATACCTACTTAGCGCTAACGAAGAGATTTCAGTATATTTTTGTTAAACTTTTGCTAAGTAGTGAATGCGGACAGCTTCCCTTTCTCATTGTTGGTCATTTTACTTCCCTTTGTAGATTAGAACTTTCTTTTATTCGTCTCGTAGTCACGTAGGATAACAATGGTGCGGTTGGGGTCGCCATTGGTACTTAAAACGTAGACGATGTAGGTTTACCTACTTGGCGTAAATACGAAAGAGTGGTCACTTTGTTAACATTGAATGAGGAGAGATTATAAGGAGAAAAAAGTTACAGAAATTAAAATTGGCATCTTTTAGGCAAACGACAAACGTGTCACATCTTAGGCCATATCATCACTTTCCATCAAGTGTGATTCTGGCCAAGCATGTGCCAAGATAGTCATCGCCATCATCATCAGTATGTGGAGGTCCGCTGTTGGACGTAGGCCTTCTCCTAATGAGCGCCACCACATCCAATCCTTAGCCTTCCTCACCCAGCCACTTACCACCAGCTTTATTTCAACGGTCAATCGTGCAGGAGGGCACTCTACACTACTATTGCTTATACGCGGTGCTACTTTCGGCTCCAAAGGCTTTCTCCCCTACAAGCAATCATGGCCTGCCCACCGTCACTTCAGCTTGCTAACAGTTTGGGTTATGTTAGTGACCTATTATAGTGAATAAACATATTAAAAAGATCAACCAACGAACATTTAACCACCAAATAAAGTAACCGATAAAATAATTGTGTAAGTAGAGTACTACTGTTATCGCTGAAACAACGATCTCTATAACCGACCGGTCAAGGCGAGGTGCTAGGCTAGGCTCATAAGTAAAGTAAATAGGGTTGACACACAATATTATGTAGAAGCTTGAAAAACTTTTACTTTGCTGTCTCATGACAGTTCCTCAGTTACTTTTACAAAAAATTTAACCCCTGTCGTATCCTGAAAATGAATTAATAGCTGAAAGGGACAACATGTAACCAACAAATAAAGTAACCGATAAAGCAATTATGTAAGTAGAGTAAGTAGGTACAATAGGCTTTATTGCTGAAACAACGATCTCTATAACCGTCCGGTCAAGGCGAGGGGCTAGGCTTGGCTCATAAGTGAGTAGGGTTGACGCAGATACTTAATAATTAATTTGTAGAAGCTTGAGTAACTTTTACTTATCTCACGATGATTCCTCGGTAACTTTTACTAAGTAACATTTAGAACTCCTGTTATATCCTAATGATTGGTCAGTGTCCACAGAGACGATTATTATTTATTCATTTATAATTTAGTAGTTGATGCATGTAACTCTGGGATACTGACTGAAGTCAGGAGATCCGGGCGGCCGGCTTCGCTTTGTTCAGAGTTACCTACGTTATTATTTTGGAAACTAATCATTATTTTTAAACAAACCTAACATTTGAATTTTTTATTAAAACCATTACCGTAACACCATTAGTTATACATTTTGTTGTTTTTTTATATAGTTTATTCTCGCACGAATTAACTTAAAAATTTGGCCTAAAATAGAGGTATATTTCAAGGGTCATAACTTTCAAAATAGAGCATATTTATAACACCTTTTCTAAAAAGTGTAAAGTATACGCACATTTTGGAAAACTCTAATGCATGCAGATCTTTTCACTGCGTTTTCCTTCACAGTTAAAGCAAATGTTATTTAATTGTTTAAAATGCGCAATATCTTCGAGGCGCTTGCTGAGGTTCGAACCCTGGACCTAATAATAATAGTTTTAAGATATACTAATCCATATTCGCAATAAAGATGATTGAATTGAATTGATTGAATTGAGATTAAGAGGCTGTGAGAAGGAGAATATGTTAGGAAAGATGAAGGTTGACAATGTTTCGTGTAGACCGTGGTAATGGCTCCTAACAAACCCTTGTAAAACAGGGAACATGCTAGGAAAGAATGAGGAGTAATAAACTTGAATGTTACGAGCAGACCCTGGTAATGGCACCTAAGCCAGGGTGTAAGCTAATCGCAGCTCAGTGGTCACTAACCGAGTCGTTTGGGGTTATGAAACGCGGCGCCGGCATCGATCCGTGACGTCAGCAGGTACACCCAGCTAAGGGCAGTGATTCATGACTGGGTTTTGGTCACGCGAACTCTGTATGAAAAGTTTCAGGTGCTTTTGTTGTGGTTACATTACTAAAAAGTCGTATACTTTTCGATGAACGTTTTAATTTTCGATTTATATAGGTACGAATTTTAGTACATAAACACCAAGTACTTATACGAGCCTAGCTTAGAAACTCAGACAAAGTTTTTTTTTTGAAAAAAACAGCAATGCCGATTTTCTTAAAAGTATAAAGTCAAGGACAAAACTCGTACACGTACTGTACTAAATAAAATAAAAGATTGTCTTACATGACTTTTGGCGGCGACAAGACCTTGAAGCCTCCGATAACCGATCGAAGTTTATTAAGCTGTCAAATTAGTATGCCCCTGAATAAAAATAGAGCTGCAACTCGCAATTTTTTTTTTGTTCAGAATGCCCCCTCTAGTGCGTAGCTTGGTCATTGAAAGGTTCATATTTCAATTTCCTTTCTGTGAAGCTATTCCTCCACCATCCAGTTATTTATCGTTCATTTTTCTTCGTAGGTGGATCTTTGTATTGAACCGGGCCAATCCCTGGGACTGATGATACGCGGAGGCCTGGAATACAACCTGGGAATCTACATCACAGGGGTGGATAAGGACTCAGTAGCAGATCGAGCAGGACTTATGGTATGTTGATACTGCTTATTCAATTTCATTTAGCGTTTAAACTATCGTGAGTTATATCCACTATAAATATATATCCTACTGCTGGACTCACATAGTCGGAGTAAGCCTGACTAGTTCCAAATCTCTAGATCCTTTTTCCCGTTCGGATCCTTTTTCAAAGAGCCTCGCAGAGGAAGGAGACTGCGAGACGCACAGGCTGCGATGACCTTGCGGCACGCGAGTCCTTCAGTGGTCCAGCCGTAAGATATTTACTCGTATATTTCAAAATTACATAATTTGTTAATAATTGAAATTGACGGTTATGGCTCCTTTCAATAACGTACCTACATGCAGAAGATTCTTTCGTATAGTAACAGATATCTACATGCAATTAATAGATTGAATCATTGAATCTTATCTTCAAGCAATTGTGGTCAGTTTTATGGACTAAAAAAATGCGTAATTGCATAGTTCTGATTTTTTTTTACTTTTTCTAATAGGTTCGATAAAAAAATTGACCACGAAAGTTTTTAAAACGTTAAAAATATTGCTATTCATATCCAAGAATTGATATAGAATAGAGATATGATATTGCTTTAGAAAATAGATTATATAAAGATTTTAAAGTAGGCACTTACTCGTAAAAATGCAACTCTTCATAACCTCGATGCGGTCTAAAGTTATCTAAAAGCTTTACTAGGAAGTTTTCTTGTTCTGAACAAAGTACAAAATTGGTTTATCTTCAAAATTTCGGGAATGTAAACCTTTGAAAAACTTTTGAAGCGTCGCGTCGCAGCCTTGAAGTGATTTATTGCGAGGTAAAGTAGTTCATCAGTAATTTTAAACTTTTTTAAAAAATTTAGTGACGTTTTGTCTCATTTGTTTACGATTAACGATTAGGTAAAAAGAAAATTACATACCTACCTACCATCAAGAACATAAGATATGATAACCTCAATAAGAAATAATGAACCACATCACCAAAAGTTAGAACTAGTTATATTAAGGCTTGCTTATTAGTTTCCTTCATCCCTCATCTGAAACTAGGTCAGTGAGACAGTAAAGGTCATTGAAGACTTCGATAGCTGCAAAATAAGCTGAATTTTCCTTTTATTTCTGCCAGGCGTGTCAATGACGCGATTTATGGCAGTGAGAATATTTATTACTTTTTAATAATATTTTCACCACCATTACACAACGGTTCAATTTAGTTACTAATATTTTGTAAAAACGGCCTAACTCATGTAATGCAATGCCTCAGTATAATTTCTAACTTGACATACGATCATTCAGTATGGACGGGCACACATCTTGATCATCTGCATACTAGCAGATAATCTTAGGAAACTTACACAGGGTGTTGCGTCTGCGATCATTGTAAATAATTATAATGTGAGATAGATCTCTACACACGCAAAAACCATATTATCTGAATTATTCGCCTTTGAATGACTGAGGCACGCAGAACTCTCACTTCTAAATTGTTGGTAGTGTGATCGACAGTTAAATAATATAAACAAAGGAAAATAAAAAAATCATAAAATGTACAATACTTGCCTAGTTTCCTTCGTATGTATTCCGTTAGTAGTAGATATATTCCTTCGTATGTATTATCCATATATGTCAGGAAAAAGGTGTGAGTGAAGATTTTATCGAGTTCGGATTTCAGATTCGCCCCCTGCTGGCTGGCCGGGCACGTTTGGAATTTATCTTTGCTTTCAGTTATTTCGACTTCTCAAACATATTTTGTTTAAATTTTTAGTTAGCAGCATCCAAATTATGCGTCATTTATCTTAAAACTAAGTTTTACTCCTGACTTCATCTGCGATTTATAACTCATTGCACTCTACATAATTTCTAATCTATAGTGAAATATTCTTTATTAGTTCGGGTGATTACCTCCTGTAAACAAACCTACCTCTTTTAAAATTTTACTTCTTTGTCATATAAGTAAAGGTGGCAGAAGTGAGATTAATGCATGAAGAGTATGCATAAAATGGAGTTCCGCATGCTAGTTTCTATTAACTTTGAAGGTCATTATTTCTTAAAAACGATAGTTTTTATTCAAAAACTGCCATACGTTACGGCAAATCAACTCGACGACGCGATGGACCTTTTAACCAAATTTTTTGACCCTTACTTTTCATGTTCAGGAGGTAGATAGATACCTATTATCTTCTATGATCTATATTCTTTTTTGTTAGGTGGGTGATCAAATCCTGGAAGTGAACGGGCAATCGTTTGTCGACGTGACGCACGATGAAGCGGTCGCGCAGCTCAAGTACCACAAGAGGATGTCACTCCTCGTGAGGGACGTTGGGAAGGTGCCCCATGCGTGTACGGCGTATGGAGAACGTGATGCAGTACCTAAGTAAGAATACGACTTATAATCAACTAGCTGATGCACACGATTTCGACCGAGTGGATATTTACATTTTCAAAAACCCCGTGGACACTCCTTGATTTTCCAGGATAAAAATAGCATTAGTAGTAAATGTATCTTTTATTCGCTTGATAAATGCCAAAAAGAAATTCAGAGACCGACACGGTTGCTAAACTCATTTCTAAAATTCTTTTACAGCAAGAGCTTATTTTGTGGAGTATTTTAGAGCGTATATTGGGTATGAATAGGTCCCTCAAAATTGCAGTTATTATCACCCTTTGTAATATAATGGCTGTAATTGTAACATACTGTTGTCCTTTATCGAAGTTTCTTGAAAGATTTCATGGGTTATCCCTATGGAGTGTAATAAACAGTTTTATTACACGTTTTAGGAAATTTGGGGGTAACCGTAAAATTCCGGATGCTGTAAATCTCCTGAAATGTATTTAAGGGTATCCGACGATTTTCAAAAAATTGGCCTTCATAAAATTTATTACGGTTCACACAATCTACATTCTGCTGGACTTTTTTACGACTCGTACATGAGAGACGGAATCAGGCGATATCAGGAACCCAAAGTAATCTCCTGCCTTCCCTTTTTTTTCGAAAAAGATCTATAGACATATGCCTTTAAATTATATATTTTATCATATTTTTATTGGATAGTAGCGACCCACCCCGGCTTCGAACGAGTGTAATTTCTGAAAAAATGTGAAGTGTAAATATCAGCCTTTTCGACTTGTCCGGTGGATTATCCAAAAAAAAAAACTTTCATAAACAGGTTGTCCTGACAAATAACGAACACAGCAAAAAATCAGCCAAATAGTTCAAGCCATCCTAAACTAACATAACTTTTATACGTGCAGCAGTTGATTATTTTTTGGTTTCATAAGATAATATTATGGTACAATTTTTCAATGTCTGTTTAGTTTTTCAATTGTTCACCGTGGCTGTCTGACCCTCAGTAATCGTTACACTTAACAATTTGATATTCGTATCTCTCAGGTTGTAATCTCTAGTTGTAGCCCTGTTAATTTAAATTGCCTCTTGTGATAGAAGATATTTTACAACAAATAAGTAAATAATGTGCATCGCTCATTGACCTCTACATATCAACTGTTAGAAAATACTTTTATACTCCTATAAATAAATAATAATATTTACTACAGTCGTTTGCGGGGAATATATTTTATGGCTCGAGCGCGTACACGACGTTTATAATCGGGTTAGGTCGTTGCCTTTGAGGTTTTGATGTTTCTACTTCCTACTCGGTCTCGTACAAGCGGAATCACTTTGCATAATATATAATATTGGACGCAAAGTTTGCAATACAATGACAACCACTTGTTATTTTTACAAACGCAAACTTGATATTAAAAATTCTTTATTAAAGAGGTTAACTTTTGAACCTACTAACCTATTTTATTTGTTGTTTCATATGATACTATAATAATGCACCATCAAGTGTACTTCAGTTGGTACTTGGAACTATCATGACTTATGCGATAATTAATTTGGAACCACTTCATAAACTACTATATCTTTTACCAAATAAAACGCTTAATGGTTTGACATATTCATTCATAGAATTTTATCTCCATAGGATAAGCGGTTGGGGGAAAAGAAGAGGTGCGGCAGCGACGGCCGTGGAGCAGAAAGCTAAGTCGTTGCTGCCGCAAAGCGATATTCCAGCGCTCGCCTACTACATGGAGGAATATGTGTCGAGGCGGCTAACTCCTGACGCCTTCCTCACCGTGCTGCGAGATCTACTAGACACACAACAAAAAGTAACTATAATTTGATAGCAATACATTTCTATATACCAAATAACAATCAGAAACTAACGCAATTGATAAGCTCAAACCCGGGTGGTTATTATAAGTCCGAACTTCTGAGTTGAGATAACCTAGTTAAAACTTATTTATCGTAAACATAACATAGGCCTAAGAAAAGATTTTCAGCACCCGAGCAAAGCCCGAGCGAGTCAATCAGGTGATTTAACAAAATGGAACTTATAAATCTCATAATAAAATATTATATATTTTGTAAGTCGCGTCACACAACTTGCCAAAAAATACGTACATAAATAACAATATGGTAACTTAGGATTCCAACTCCTCAATTCTAATGATGGTGTCAACATATTAAGCTGTGAGATCGTGTGATTATGAACTTGAGGATTTTCAATAATAAGTGAAATAAAGCTGTTTAACTTTTAAGATTGTATGCTATGAAATAACCATTTGGCACACTTTGTACCTACGTTTCTGAAAAGAGCATATTATATATCTGTATGTAGAGTAAAACAATTTTGTGTACGTATAAATAACATTATTCAAAACTCGGAGGTAAAACTTTTAGGTACAATTACTCTTCCTATACGAGAAACGAACCTTTGCGGTGTGGTACCAACCACCCGCTAGCATTCTCACAGTTCACGAACCCTAATGGATAAATAAATAGCATTTATAACTCATTTCCACCTGTAAATAAAACTGTTATAAAACGGGAACGGTTAAATGAAGCGTGTAATTATTTTTTCGCGAATACAAAAATGTTTATGGTGCCAAATCACCGTAATTGAGGGTAAATTGGGCGTTTGTAATTCATAAATGAGAATGATGTAATTCCGAGGCATTTGAATACGGTATTAGCATATTATACCGAGACTTTTCTGGGTAGAGTATTCTTGTTGCTGCTTTCTTTAGTTCTCTTTTCAAACTATAAAATAAAACGTGACAGATTTATCTCTCTCACAGATAGGTAACATTCCTAGCTTCATGTCAGAGACATCATGGAGCTAGAAGTCAGTTTAGCTTATTCATGTCTCGTTTTAACTCAGTCTTTTCTCTGAGCTCTTTAGATCTCAGCCTGACCTCGCATCCTATAGATTCGTCACTTAGATCTGTGAAACTATTACAAGATCAAATGTATTAATTTTATTTCTGTATAATTTGACTGATATTTTGTGTTATAACTAGAGGATATGACTGAAATTATGTACTGTACGTATGTTTGAAGTAAAATTTATGTTCACTGATTTGGAAGTTATAAGATTCGGACGGACGGACGGACAGAGGAATAAATGAAAATTGGGCTAAGTAGACTCGAAACCTCACAAGCTCATCGAAAGTTAGTAGGCGCAAACGGCTCAATAATATTATTAACATGAAAAAAATTAAACAGCTAGCATACCACTGATATAGGTATTTTGGTTGGGTGTACGAGGTAATTCAATACGAAAAATGACGAAAAGTGGTTTCTTGCATCCTCATACATAATTGAAACGCTATGATAACTTGAAATCGATAGTACCACAAGTTGGCAATGCTTTTCGGTGTTTTCGATTCTCATAATATAAAATCTTAACGTACGTTTACGCTTTCAAGTAAATTAATAATGTGTAATACAGAGAGGTATTTTGAAATGAAATATAGTACAGATGCCTCGAGGCCCGTACCCCCGCTTGGCCATTCCGACCAAATGGAGAAGACCTGCACTACTACTGAAATATAGTATTACCCTGTTTAAATTGTTGATGCTTGTTCGCAGTATTCGCTGCTAACGGAAATCCGGGAGTTCATGCTTCCGGAGGACCGGCCGCGCTTCGACGAGCTCGTGTATCGCCGCCCTGAAGATGGGGCGGAGCATCATATAAAGGTACGAGTATGTTATTACTGTATATTTAGTATAGGTGGACAGACTACATCGCAAGGAGCCGCTGGATTCAGGTGGCGCAAGACCGTGGCATGTGAAAGTCCCTATAACACTATACTATTACTTCTACTATACTATACTATACACTATATGCCCAGCAATGGACATCTATCACACTAATATTATAAAGGAGAAAGTTTGTATGTGTGTGTGTGTGTGTGTGTGTGTGTGTGTGTGTGTGTGTGTGTGTGTGTGTGTGTATGTTTGTTACTCCTTCACGCAAAAACTACTGGACGGATTTGGCTGGGAATGTAGGTAGATAATATCCTGGTTTAGCACATAGGCTACTTTTTATCCCGGAAAATCAAAGAGTTCCCACGGGATTTCGAAAAACCTAAATCCACGCGGGCGAAGTCGTGGGCATCGGCTAGTCGATTGATAATGATGATATTATTATTTCTAGTAGTTCACCCCAACTAAGGCGGAGATCTAAAGAACGTACCTACTTCAGCTTCGCTCAGACTTACGACAGAATTAAAACGAAACAGATTTATAACTCTAACATTGCTCGTTTAAACTCTGTCTTAAATCTAGAGAACTTAAACTTTAAAGTCAAAGTAAGTTTTCTAGATCTAAATAAGACCTCGCGTCCTATAAATTCGTCGCGTAGGTCTGTGAAACTATTACAAGAAAAAAGTGTATTCGTTTTAATGCCATTTCATTTTTGACTGATATTTTGTGGTTAAACTAGAGGATATGACACAAATTACATTAGATAGAAATAATTATGTTCAGTAATTTAGAAGTTTTAAGGCATGAATATGAATATTTATGAATTCACCCAAGCAAACTCAAAGACCTCTTCGCTCGGGGCAAACGGGCTCATTGATTTGTACAAAAAAGATGCTACCTAGGTACAGTACCAACAGTTGCCCGACCCTGGTATGAACCAGTCCATGCAATGCACGGTGTAAAAATTATTAATATTATCCTTTACAGTACTTTGTAATCGGATTAGAGTACATATAATTAGTTTTAAGTAAATTTTACCCAGTCGCTGCATTACAATTTTGCAAGTTCTTTAAAATCGTAAATTATGATAAAAATAAATTTCCATTGTAAGCAGCTGCGCCAAGTATTGTTAAGTACATGACGTATTATAGTCTGTTTGGTAACTACTTTTTATCTTAAAAAGTCTTAAACATAGTTTCTAATTTGCATACATTACCATAAAGAATTTAATTAGACCTTCGTAAAGCCAAATCTTATCTACCTGCTGCCCGCGGCTCTAATTATAACTGTGGACTCATAGAAATTTACATAAATGCAGCTGAGATTTTCTGCACCTTTTATTTTCCCACATTCAGCACCTAGCTATTGTGATAAATCTTGCACGTAGCAAAATCAACACACTTTAATTAAACGCAAGAACCGCAACGCTGGTAAAATTCCTCTCATATTTTTTTAACATCACCCACTCAGAAAATGTCTTACTCCTTGGAGCAGAAAATGGGAAGTCTAATATTGTTATTAGACTCTCAGAAAATGCTTTGTTTCTTTGTGCGGTAAAGGTTTTATTATAGGCCTGATCTTAACTCTATATTAACACCGATTAAGTTTTAAATTATTCTGTGTTAAACTTAAGTAGCGCATATTAATTTTTTGCGCGATATAATTTATGCATCATAACTTATCACGTTTTTCCATTGCAGCGTCTCTAGAAACTACAGATTACAATAATTGATATTACGAACGGAAAAAGGCATCAACACAATTTCTCGATGATTTGATCCAGAAATGATTTCGTGCTTTTACAATTTTTTAATTTTAGCGAAATTGATTCTTAATTTAATTAATCTCCGGTATGTATGAGTATGAAAGTGGTTTTATAGTATAGTTGTATAGTAATAGATTGTAATTAAGATGTCGCATAAGAGTTTCGATGATCAGTACTTACCTAGTTAGATAAATCATAAGGCAGATTTATGTCAGACATAAAGAAGTCTGACGAGGTAGTGTTATGCCTAGTGTGAGCAAAGTCAAAGAAAGTAATATGCTCTTTAGATCTCAGTCTAAGGCTGCCTTTCCAGCAGTGTGCTTGAATGTTTTCTTATCTTAGAAAATGTTTCAAGGACTTTTTTTGATAACTAAGCGATCCTGTCGATAGATCGCTAGATATTATTCTTACATAATATTATCTAGCTTACATTCCTGGTAAAAAGGTAGCCTTAGAATGGTACGAGTAAATACAAGTTAATTAGACACGTCACACTTCAATATATACTTCATAAACGTTTCACTATAAAATACACAAAGGTTTTCGCACACTGCCACAAAACCGCACGACGCAATCGAGCTGCTAGAGATACAAAAAGCGTGAGATCAGAGCCTAGTTATTAGTAATGAAAATTTGAATAACTGTTGTACAGGAGTAGCCGTTCATTTGTAGAAATCCATAATGTTCTTGAAGCAACAACAAGCTTCATTTGCTACAATTCAGCAACAGACAAATCTGTATGGTACAATGTGCAGCATGCGATATACAACACTCGCCCTTCTACTGCTAAAAGCTAAACATACAGAAAAAACAAGCAACTTGACTCTACGATTGCATCTACGAGTGTCTACATCTCCTGAAAATGGTGTATTTTATAAGATTTGTGAAGTGGTGTGTAGTTGATGGTGGTGTGTATTGGTTGCTTGCTTTTCCTACATGTTTTTCAGTGGAAAGGCGGGGCGGTCTATATCGCATATTGCACGTAGCATACAGATTTGTCCGTTTTGGTGGATTACAGCGAATAAAACTTCTTGTTTCTTTTGAATGACGGCATTTAGCAAAGGCGGTTCATGTGGCTCGTGCCTCGCTATGTGTACCTTACAATGGCTTTAAGGCTAAGCACACACAGTTATTGGCTTTGCCTTGTTGTAGCGCGGCGAGCGACACATGCTGCCTTCCACCACCATGCACGAGCTCCACGACCCGGTGAGTGGTACACATTGATTGGTTGTTTGTGTTCCGGTGTTGCATGCCGATGTCGTGACGCAATACGATGCAATGCACATTTGCACATTATATCTATCCATTATTAACATAAGCATTTCTAACACGAATATTTAGTTTTAAAATTTAGGTCGCGTCCAAACCATTACTTTCCGTTGTTTTCGTTCTGAAATGAAAGTGTCAAGCATAAATTTTCGTCAGTGTGAACGGAATTTTCGCCGAACTTGAGGTAACCCGACACTGCAAAGTTTCACCCCGCGATTTTTCCCGCAAAATTACACAAGGAAAATGCGTGAGGTCGCACGCACTCGTGAAGAAAATACGCGCGGACGGTTTCATACAATTTCCATGTCACAGGATTCTGCGAAAAAATCGTGCGGTGAAATTTCGCAGTGCCACTTTATCCTAGGGTAAGCCCGTATTGCGTAAGTTCGCCGTATGAATTTTTACCCCGAATCCTGTGATTACGGAAATTGTATCAAGCCACACGCACTTGCGAAAAATTACGGGCCATACAAGGGCTTCATACAATTTCCATATTGTGACACAGAATTCTGCGGGAAAAATCGTGCGTTGCAATTTTGCAATGCGGGCTTACTCGATCAAATTAGCGTAGCTATATTCCATACTAACTGGTTATACACAGGTTGTAAGAAATAAACAAAGAATTGCAATTCGTGATTTTAATATAAAATAGCGTAGTTAATGCGCTTTTGCAGAAAACGCGCAAGGAAAGCAGAATAATATTTTGATGACGGTAATTTCAAGATATAAATGAATACAATGTTATTGCATCGTATCGTGTTAGTACTGGTTTATTGTTTCAGCATTAATATGTTAGATGTTTCAATTATGTTGCTTATGAAGCATATTTGATGTTATCTCAGCGTTGATGCAAAGCTTTAGTGAATCGACGATAGATCGTTTGGATCGAGTGTGTACTGTGTAGAACTTTATTGATGTTATTAGTAGGTATTATCGCATAGCATTACATTTATCAGGTCAAGAAAAAAGAGTTCTTAATTTAAAATTTAAAGTCTTCAAACTGAAGATATATATCTATTTGGCAAGTTTTAAACTTCTGTTAACAATTAATATTAATGAAATTGTATTTTTTTTATAAAATTATTCTATTATTTACTTATCATCGTATCAAAATTCTCAAAATTTATCACGTATTGTTAAAGTACCTAAAAGCAGGTTTAGGCAATTTTAAATCGGGCATCGTTTGTATAAGTATAATTTTTTAAAACTCATTGTGCATCAGCAATCTGCTATAATACAATTTTCAGATTTTATTTTTCAGCAAGAAAACCAACGTGAATAAGCATGATTTAAAAATTATTATAAACGTAATTGACTTTAATTATTATTATTGAATGAACGATAGTAATTATTATTATTGTAAAGCTGTGATAAACGATTTGCAATGTAAAGGGATTTACCTAATGAATTCGCAATGCACTGATGACTGGGTTTCAGGATAATGTATGTATTAAGGCAACAATCTATGAATGCAAAGAAAATTTAATGTTTAGAGTAAAATTAAATACTCTATATAAAAAGGATGAGGTAGAGATTGTTGTTGTAGGAGGTGCCTGCGGAAGTGCCTCTCGTGGTCGACCACCGCTCGCCTTCCGAAGACTCCGGCTTGGGTCTTCCGCCCCACGACCAAGCTTTCAGGTGACTGAAAACAGAATATTTCAGTTCAAGACAAAAGTTTTGCAGGAAAATGGACTATCGATTAATCGATACTGTTCACCTCACATCACTCAAAAATCGACTGATCATCTGGTGCTATAATGTGTTATTATCTGATTATACTTAGCGCCAAAACTATCCATACTATCTATAATTTTAATGATAGTGTTTTAATTACAATTCAAGAAAATTTCTAAGTAATTTTAAATACATATCAAAAATTGCAGATGCATTCAAAAATTCCCCTGGGTATCGCGCCCGGAGCGCCATCGACCAACTAGGTCAGAGGAAACGAAGTAACAGGGGTCCAAATATGTATTTAAAATTATTTAAAAATTATCCATACTATCGCCCCCAAATTCTAGATAGTCTTGTCGATGGTGGTATTTTACACAATACAATCCATTAGTTTCCATTTTAAAGCTACAAAACTCGCTAACGATAGTATAGAAAGCTTTGGGCCGATGGTACAGATAATATTGGTGCTAAGTGTGAAATCAATTCTATCAGCAGTACAATCGATTTTATGAGTGATTTGAGATTGTATATACTGTCCATTGTTGCGGTAGACGATCGATTTTCCGCTAAGTTGATGACTTGAGAAAAACAGCCATGTTGACAGATAATTCGATTTCCAACAGTTGTTTGAGCTGCACTTAAGCTTAGGAATAGAGGACCTTGTGAACGCACTTGGTCGTGATTTAAGATTGGGAGTAAGTAGGGACTAAGTGTCTGAGAAAGTGGGATAAGTCCTCGGCAAACATTTCCTCTTATCCGCACTTTTTGAATAAAAATACTGTCTTTATTTAAAACGGCTTGGCTTACTTCTCGTGTAAGACGCTTATTGGCTGTAGGCCAGTTCTTCTACTTACGTTCAACATGCGAATAGATTGTTTTATAGCTACGTTAAGGTCCACGTTTATTGTCACTGGAAGCTTTATAAGGTTATCCTGCATCCGTAAGAGTTTGTTTGTATTAACTGCCCGTAAATTCGTTATTCAATCGGCGATAAAATTTTACAATACGACCTCTATTACTTTTTCACTGCTCGAGTTTGAACATTAATAACGAAGCTGTTAAAAAAGTTTAACACTTTTTAAATTTCAATCAAACGTTTTTCATTAAAAAATAAAGAAAAAGTAATTCGTAATTTAGAACACTGAATCGCAGAAAATAATCTACAGGCTTTGTACGTATTTTATATGGATGTAATTAATTTTAAAGGTGCGAACAGACTATTGCATCGTGGTGTATCACAAGTTCACAACGCAACGCTCTCCAGCGTAACGTAATCAAGCAATCGGAGCGACCCCAAAGCGCTTTATATAAAATGGATGACTCATTTTGCCTTTTGTAGTATCACGATATGCCTCGACAATTTAGTTAGTAGTAGAAACATAGATGTAAGGTGTATGACAGTATTGTATGGGGCAGGAGCGGCCGGCCTTGGCGCGCCGGGGAGCCGCCACCGCCGGATGACGAGTTGGAGCCCCCGCCCGAGGTGATTTTGCCAGAATTACCTTCTACACTTAGGCTGAAATCTATAAAGTGCACTTTGATTTTCCTCAGAATCAAGACAGTTAAAACAAGATACATTTATGTGGAGCCATAAACCTGTTTCGTTTTAACTCATTTGTCTGAGCAGAGTCAAAACAGCAATATAGAACTCGGCCTTAAGCCCTCAGATGCAATGCGTGATGATAGTGATGTAATGGCAGCAGCAAGACAAGACGCCATATTATTACAGAAGGCGAGTTGGGCCGCTAAGGTGTGGCGAGCATTTTTGCGTACATAGTACCTACTGCGTCCACTTTAGTCTGGACGTGCCTCTAGTCGACGCAGTTTCATATAAAATGTATACCTAGCAGGTGGCTTTCGTATTGCAATGTGGCCCGACCCGGCCCGCCTGGTGTACGGTATCCTCCGACGACATCAAACGAGTCGCAGAGTACCACTGGATTCAGACGGCGCAAGACCGTGGCGTCCCTACAAGAGACATTTCCACAAGTGGACATCTATCGGTTGATAAAGACCATGATAATAAATAACTTCAAACAAAATTGTCGTACAATCTTGCAGGAAGACTTCCATGGTTCGAGGCTGAAGCTCAAGACGCGCACGACGTGCACGCCACTTCTCACGTGACAATACTAAATACTATGAAAATATATGGCGGCGTCTGACCTGGGGGGCCCGAAATCAGCCTTACATTTTCCTAGTGTTTAGTTATGTCGCGTCAGCCACGGCGCGTCCGTCGCGCACATCTGTCGCTTCGGCCGCAACCCACGGAACGCCACCTTAAGAGCTGCTGACGCAATCAGTATGACGTCCTGTCGTACCGCTGCCTGCAATCGCGTTACCCCGCATATTATTCTGAGAAGGGCTTTAACATTCCTTGTCACGTTCACTTCTCTATGCCTTGTGTCTAGTCTCCTGGGTGTCACTTGCAACTCACGACACCACCACATTTTCCTTAGACTCTTGATACGCTTGACGCTCAAATTAGAAAAGCTCTTACGTAAGTAAATGAAAGCGGGATCGCATTGCAAACGCTCCGCCAAAGGCGGCTCTTGCATATTTTTTTTTTTACATCCATTTACAGTAATTGGAGCTATTCGCACACGAACATTTTCTCATATCTGTACAGTACTATTACTAAGTACTGGAATTAAAGACGAGTGGCATTTCGGCTCTACCACCAATTTTCTGTAATTCACGTTTCTTTGCATGAGTCTACACTCTACAACGGCTAGATGTAGTACTTCACTATACTTATTATAATGGCCGTTATTTCCATTTGCATAGAGACTAAAAAGGGGTAAATCTGGCAAAATTTATATAACGATTATTCATATATTGGCACTGTTGAACAACATCCAGAATGGACAATAGCGGCCAATCTCGATTACTTCTTTTCTCTTCTTCGCCTCCCACTTAGAAATATAGAACAAGCTGTCTTTCAATAGTATTTATTGCTAAGGAGTAAGTAATTCCTAAATTTTATATAAGTATATCTAGAAAGAACAATAATATAATATAGTATAATAATACATGTATAAATAATAATACAATCATGTTCATGGCAAAAAATAATTCTATTATTGGCATAGGCATATCATATTCTTTCTTACTAATCTTTTTACATTACGTAACACATACTAATACAATTAAAATTGCATTGTCAGCGAATCTGTACAAATTCTTACTTGCATATTCAATTCATCGTGCAACGGCTCGTTGGTCTAGGGGTATGATTCTCGCTTCGGGTGCGAGAGGTCCCGGGTTCAAATCCCGGACGAGCCCAATAACCTTTTTTGTGTGAAAACTGTTAAAACTTTTAGATTTGCGATTTATTTCTTTTAATAAATAGCAAAAGTATATTTTTATTCAATTTAAATGATGACCTAAATAGATACTTATAAAAAACTATTTGTGTAGGGCTCCAAAGATTCAATCTTAGATATTTTACGTTTGTTACTCCTTTCAGTAGATACCAAGTTACCTGCTATTTACGTTAACAAACTTGATCTTTCAATCTTGGAAATAAATTATTCTGTAAACTTGTCTCAATTTTTTTTAAATCACAATGAAACTTCAGGTTCGTAATATAAGCCACGCTAGCTTAAAACTAAACTGATTTTCTTATGTAAGCAATAAAATCTTGAGCATAACCTGGGCTTAGTATTCTAATAGATACTCGTAAAACTATTATGCATACTACTTATTTTAAGGAATCCGTTCGTTGTCGCACAATGTGATTTAAGGTACCCACCCAATACGGTATACTAATTATATTTTATTGTCTGCCCTAATTAAGCATTATAACTTCGCTGCTACCACTATTTATGTGTTACTTTAGGATAAATAATTTTATAATGAGACGAGTCGCTGAAAATATTGGGTAACCCTACCATACACCCACTAGTTGGCATGTGGCATGGTGGCTAATTCTAAAGTCTATGTCTAATTGTAGATCTTTTTGAATGATCTTATGATTAATAAATCTTGAATTACTGAGGAAATAGCAATACATTTAGACCTGTTATTTTAGTTTAGTTAAGAAGTTGTGTAGGTACAGCAGAATTAGCCTCATTGCTTCGTAGCAAACAGCATAAACTGCTCCGAACAGCTACGATTTTAAGAGAAGTGTACTCGTAGCGCGTAGCGCCATATATAAACGTATTCAATGTACAACGTCAAGTTAATGTTTGTTGACACGTTCTCGAAACCTGTCTACAAAATTTATTTACCTGTCTATTTTCATGAATTTTATTACTTCACAAAAAATACTTTCTATGCTATTCTACAAAGATGCTATCGAATACAATATATTTTACCTAAAGAAGACTGCTACATTTAGCAATTTACCACCAATAACTTGGCGGGAATCAGAGCCACGTGCGAAATATAGGATATTTTAATAAAATACGCATATCCAGTTTAGCATAGATAGTACCTATATATACAAAGCTTTATGCCTATTCCACGCGTGCTCATGTTCAATAACGGTGCGTGCCTTCCATCTGGATAAGAGCCCAATTCATCCCTCATTCTTCAACATCCTTTTGAAGACGCCTGTATAATAAGAACAGAATGCTATCAAAAGCCTTCTTAAACTTGTTTTTGAGACTCATATAGGCTCAATTAAGCTCAGAGATTAGGTAAGGGTAGATTTATTTGATGTTTGTCGTCCCTCTTTAATCTAACACGTTGAGGACGTGTTTTTAAAAGAGGATGACAAAGGTCAAACAATTTGTATCCTTTGTGAATATCTTGCAAAGGTCGGGTGTAAGCAGCATAATATTGTTTAATTGACTTTAAAAGCAATCCTGAAGATTTTCATTCTAACATTTTTCCAGTAAACCATCCGGTTATTACGGGTATGGAGAGAAAAATTACCATTTATGAATTTCTATGGAGCCCTATTTCTTCTCTTCTTATAGAGTAGGTATTAGGTAATACAAGAAATAGAGTATTTTAACTCATTTTATTAGTGAATAGCTTATGTTTGTGACTTTGTCCGCGTGGACTACACAGCCCCTTTTTTACGACCCTAGGTGTTGAATTTCAAGAAAAATCTTTCTTAGCGGATGTCTACGTCATAATAGCTATCTGCATGCCAAATAACAGCTCAATCCGTCAAATAGTTTGAGCTGTGCGTTGATACATTAGTCATTAGTCATTATACATTAGTTAGTCAGTCAACTTTTTCTTTTATATTATACATAAAATTTAGATAGGAGTATATTTTGGAGTACGGTTCGCAACCCTAATGGGGAAAATACCTAAAATCCCACGGCGTTCCACGCATCGCCTGGTGGCTGGGGTAACGGGGCCAAACGGTAAGTAGCAAAACAGATAATCGGAATTATTTTAGGATAGTATTACGAGTAAATCAATACAATTCGTTAGTCAAAGAGTCAAAGAACTCAGAGGGGTAACAAAATTCTTACCACAAGCCTTATTATATACCATTAAAATAAGCGGGGTTACTCCCTCATTTAAGGTTTAACGAACCTTCAAGGAAACGTCTGCTAAAGCGCCCTAGTCGCCCATTTAATTTCTACTCAGCCACAGGAATTTGCAATATTATTTTTTATCATCACCATGAAATGCTTTGAAACTGTACTAGTTGTTGCCGGTTTGAAAAAGTTTACTTGTGTTTGAAATAGTTATCGAAAATATAGTTTAAATACCATCGAAATATTATATCTAATTCAATGTTGATAGTTAGGCAAAAAAAACACGTAAATTTTATTAACCCTGATCAACCTTCGTTCGAAGCATCGATGGTTCGAAGTCAACGAACTTGGCTCACACGCCTTTTATTCCTTACTCAAGTTCTACTTAAATATAAGATAACGAATAGTAATTATAATAATATTACAGACAGTTTTTTTTAAATCTAGATACTCATTGTAACATACCTAATATAAGTTTTTTTTTAAACAATATTAGCGATGTTAAATGACTAATATTCCCCTTTCCTCTCCAACTAAGCGTCAGGCTAGGAGTAGGTACGACAATAGTGCAACGGGCGGGGTTTGAACCGTCGACCTTTCGGTTTTCAGTCCACTCCTTTACCGGTTGAGCTATTGAGGCTCGGATGCATGTATGTAATGTCCATTTTTGTAAGAACACTTTCCAAACAGATGTTTTTTTGCGCAATTTTTTTACGATTTTTTTTCGGTCTTCTACATCATACGATGCTTGTTAAAATAACAAGTAGGTATTATTCGAGTCGTTAAAAAAAATGTTATTCAACCGCGACTACCTAGTACCATGTTATGATATGCTCCTCAAGCCTCCCCAACAGTATGTTCAAGCAATAATAATTTTTGCCATTACTGTGTACCTACGTATAATTGCTTTTTAGCTCTGGGGATTGCTATAAGCAAGGTAGTTCCATTCAAACTTTACGCCCTGGTAGTATTAAAACTTTTAATAGTCAAAGAACAGCGAGTCGTATTTCGCGACGTAAACCTTGATATTACTAAGATATTATGCGGGCTTACCAACCGCCTCCTTTATTCAAGGGTTGGTCGGAAAATGAATGAAGAAAGGCCGTGTTATACTACTATAAACGATCAAATATTTTATTACACAGATGATGGTTTCATTGTCTATCTAAGATTTAATTGCAGCTTCAAAATTTTTATACAAAATCGTTTGCGAGCGTCAAGTTCGATTTTCAGCTGGAAACGTTTAGCTTTGTGTAAATCGGAGGTGTTGCCTCGACCTCTAACTCGTCTCTGCCTCACTACCTCAATCAGCCATGAGGCAAATTTGGTCCCTCCAATTTAGTTCGTTATTTGCCACGTTCAATAATGCCGCACTTTCTGCAGCCTTAGTTCAAAAGGTTAAGTCGAGCCCGTTTAGCCTGAGGCTGCTCAGATGGATTCAAAGCTCTTGGGAATGATCCTTTCACATAAAGCTGGGGGGTACATATGAAAAACCGTAACTACCTGATTTCAGTAAGATGCTGCGAAGCACAGAAATAAGTGTACGTAGGTACCTACCTATAATGGTAGATTACGGTCGTAAATACGAAAGTTCCGTTCCCTAGCTAGACTATTTGACAAACTAAACTAGTAGAAAGTTTTCATATAGGCTATGAAGGTATCCAGTAATGGTTTCCGTAGCACTATTGCAGGAAATGGGAAAATCAAAACGGCCATAGTGCGAATTGTACCATTTTTATTCACTATTCAACTGTGAAGAGGAATGAAATGTGCGCGGGAAATAAGGGTGCGCCAAAGTTCGCGTCATATGTAGGGGTAGCGATGGCAAAGTCGGTACTCAGTTTACGAGACGCCGGTCGGCCGGTCGGACGCCATGTCGCGACGACGGCGGCGCGTCGCCTTTCGCGACTATATACCCTTGGACATTCATGCCATGGCTAAGGTATTAATCACTGTCAACTCTCCCTATTTACCCAATAAGTTCTCCCGAATATTGTTCACGGCCCCTGAAGAAAATAATTAGCAATACTCGCTTCCGCAATAGGAATTGTGTGAGTTCTTATTGTTGTTTTAAAGTTGATTGCGTCGGCACTTGTTAGGTATACCACAAGTGTGTCATCGTGATTGCACTTTTGCATTATGTCATTCAGCTTCAGCGTTGCAATATAAAATTGTTTTAAAATGAATAAACTCCTTAATAAAATGCCTACACTTAACTCACTAAAAAATAAAATAAGTTTAAGTAAAAATTTCTTTGCAAAGTTTTGGTGACTATCGGGAATTTTAATTTATGGTTACATGTATTATTAAAGTTCGTGATTGGTATGGTGTATATTATTTCGTAATTATTCGTAGTTGCAGTGAAAAACATAAGAGTTTATAATAAAATTATGTTACTCCGGATATCATCATCATTACGCATTACTGGCTCACTACTGAGTACGGGTCTTTTTTTCAGAATGAAAAGGATTTATTGCTCCATACTCTAGATATAATTAGTATAGAATAACATTTAAAATTAATTGTAATAGTTATGAACTAGCTTTTGTTCATCCAAGACAAGATTTTTTGGCTCTTTTATGAAAAAACGTTATCGTTGTTTGATAAGCGAACAGTAAAAAATTCAGTAGATTTTCTGTGAGTGTGTGTAATGGAGAAAGTTTCAGATGTAAAATATAATTAAACAGACACATAAAAAGTTGTCAGACGCCTGACCAATGTAGAGCTGCAAAGTTCAGTTAGTAAATTAACCCGAAACATTTTTATGGGCTTTGGAAGCGTTGTTTTATTACGGTAATAATACGGTTATATACCATTACTGCATATACGGATATTTTTATCGCTAAATTATTACATATTTGATAGGTATATAATATATGTACTGTGAAATTTTTAAGTCTACATCAATCTATGTATACTTACTTATAAAAATACTTGTCTTGAGTCCTGACTGACCATATATCACCGCGCAACTTCTTTTTACAGTAGATTCCTTTTATGACATAGGCTGGGTGCCTATGTCATAAAATGAATCTATGAACATGATCAAATCAAATGAACAAATGGATTTCGGAAATTCCACCTCTAAGCAGGTTAATAGGGGATAAAAGTTTGTATGAAAGTCTATCTTTTATTCAAGTTATATCCATAAAACTATTAATTAGTTATTTGGGTTTTGGTTATTAATTTAAAAAAACATGTGTTTCATTATTTTTGGAAATTCTGGGCCCAAGGAGGTTATAAGGGATGATTTTTATGAAAGTCAGTCATATTTCAAGTGAAGTTTCAGTCATATCCATGAAAATAGGTACATATTTTGATTTTTTTTTAGGGGTGGGATTTTCAAACCACATCTATAAACTGATTTTGCAATTAGTTCTCTCTATAAAGTAGAGTAAGAAAATATTTTCAAAAATTCCACCAAAAACAACTTTTGACCGCTTTAATTATTTTGAATTAGGTAAATCATAAATTATGTAACGGATTTAAAATCCGGCTAATTGATAACATTCTTTGACAAAAATAATTGAATTAAAAGTTTGATCTCCCTTGAAGCTCCAGAGGTCCGCTATAACTACCTTAGTTAAACCAACTATGAAATGGTAAAATAAGTTACTTCTAGGTACCTACTGCAATGCAACTTTCTTTTTGAAACATTTTTTGCATGTAAATAATAAAAATAAAAAAGAACAGAAGGATATAATCTAATACAATAACATATTAATACAATATTTATAGTCACAGAATATGTAGCAGTAGTATTAGATGTATGCCATACATAATAAGAAATTACTTGGTCGGTGAAGAAAAGAATACGGGATAGGGACATTATCCTGTTATTTTTTTGGAAGTAACTATTCGTATTGTAACTGGAAAAATCTAACCTTAAACAAATTTTTCGGTGTGATTGGGCTTTTCAAATGGGTAATGTGACCTTTTAATTTTTCTTACGGAAAGCGATCGATATCATAATAAATACCAATTTCTGTTAAATGATTGTTCCTATAGATACTTATATAATGGCACTTGGCAGCGTCGTAGACTATTGCTAAACCTTTCTTATTCTGAAAGTAGACCCGTGCCCAGTAGTGAGCCGGCAATGGGTTGATGATAATGGTGATGATGATGATTGAAATAATCAATATAATTTTATACTAACATCTACGACACTAAAATGACTCCCATATTATAAATGCGAAAGTATGTTGTGTTGTTTGTTGGTTTGTTCTTCAATCAAGCCTCAACAGACAATTGATGGACGCGATTTTTGCATGAATGTACCGTACCTTTTTTAATACCTGAAGAGTGACAAAATCCTATTCCGGAAAATCTAAGAGTTCCCACAGATTTTTAACAAACTTTTATCCATACAGAACACAGAATAAGTAGCGGGCATAATCTATGTAGTACAATTTTAAACTAACATCTACGACAATAGAATTCAATATAAATCTGCATTTGAGTGGCTTTCAAACATCGGACACGCTCAAGTCCACTTCCATTCATGTTAGTGTGAATAGTATGTTTGAATGGAACCAATGCTGCCGCTGATTATGCACGGCTTGGCCTCGAGGCGGGGTGGGATGGGAAGTCGTTTTTAGACTTAGTGATTATCTTACATCTTTCTTTCTTTATTAGGGTTCCGTACCTCAAAAGGAAAAACGGAACCCTTATAGGATCACTTTGTTGTCTGTCTGTCTGTCCGTCCGTCGTGTCTGTCAAGAAAACCTATAGTGTACTTCCCGTTGACCTAGAATCATGAAATTTGGTAGGTAGGTAGGTCTTATAACACAAATACAGGAATAAATCTGAAAACCGTGAATTTGTGGTTACATCATTAAAAAAAATTAAAATGTGTTTCAATTTTCAAAGTAAGATAACTATACCAAATGGGGTATCATATGAAAGGGTTTTACTTGTACATTCTCAAACCAGATTTTTATTAATTTTTATGCATTATAGTTTTTGATTTATCGTGCCAAATGGCGAAAAAAAAAAAAAATAACCGAGTACGGAACTCTCGGTGCGTGAGCCTAACTCACACTTCGCCGGTTTTTTTTGCAGTTGAAAATATAATCGACGAAACCTATTTATGTAAATTGTGACGAATTTGATTGATTTATGTTTACCGCTGAGACAACTTTACCGAACCTTTTTACTTTAAGAATAAAAACTTGGGAAGATATTTGCTTTTACGGTGTAACGATCCAATAAGAACAGACTATTTTTAGCCCTTATATTATGGGATATATACCCCTATACATATAAAATGGAAGCCTGTGAAATAACGTGTAAAAGTTTGTGTGGAACAACTTCCTTCAATAAAATTATCGACAGGTAGTAAGTAGGTATATTATGTTACAGAAACTTTTCCTTTCTATAGGTATCTACTAAACGCTCGATCGTGCCAAAGAGTGGGAACAATTCAAATGTAACGGCTGACGGCTCGTTTCCATACCTTAAATCTAAAAATTACCTACTTACAATATGTTTCTTCTTAAATTATACTCCAGTCAAACACTTCAATGTTTTATTGGAGCAGGTCCAGGCCAAATAAATTGTTCCTATATTAATGATGATGATAAATCAGCAGTAATCTTGGCTTATTCCTTTTATCCGCCCTAGGGTGTATACTCGGGAACGTGTGACAGTCTGTCCACCCCGGACGGTGAATTTGTAACGTGTCCGAGTATCACCTAGGGTGGCTGTTTTGGGGTGGATAGCCGGAATAAGCAGTTATCACTAAATAGTTTGTATATAATATAATACATACTAAAAAATTCTTGACGACATATTTTACTCATCAAGAAGAACCTAAACTAAGCCATGCAAAAATAGCTGCAAAAATCAATTGCAGCGCCGACACTCTTGATCATCCCTCCCATTCAGTTTGGTCGCGGTCTTTCGGAGCATCACACCATTGTATACCTTTGAAATCAACCTTCGACATATTTGCACTGATTTGTCTATCTGCCATCTAAAGTAAAGCTATCGTAGACGTAACTCGTAGTAAATACACCGTAAAGTAGCAACTACACACAAGAACGTAGCTCCAAAGCCTCTACGGTTACTTAAATTATTAACTGTTTTTTTGTGAGTGCAGGACATATACAATATGTATAATAAACAACGGAGATAACTTTGAATATACAAAAGGACTTATAAGTTTAAAGTATAGTAAAAAAGAGAATCGATAAAAAAGAAATTTAATAAGTAGAGTTTCAGTCGTGAAAATTTACCGTAAATAGATACATTTTACTACTCAAAAAGCGTGTGCTTAAAATTTTCGTGTGTAATTGTTACTATACTGTTTTTTATAGTAAGTAGAACGTATTCTCATTAAAGTTGCAGCCGAATTTAAAATTGTATTCAGTGGTGTTACTTAGTAAAAGAAAAAAACTTTTTTATCGTTTAATGCTTATTCTTTACTTGCATGCGACATGTTTTCTTTCCGAATGTGTGCACGGGTGATAAAAACTGATAAAATTATTCTTAACGGACGAAATTAATAATCAACGTGTCTGTAATTTGTGGATTACTTACATATCGACAGATTACAGAAAAGATTGATTTATTAGTTATGACCGTATCTAATGTGACCTTATAAAAAATAAACACTGATATACATGGCTTATATGCATTTCTGTCTTATATTTAAGTAAAAGCTACGTATAAAACAGTAAGCCTTAGACTTTTATAGGTAAAAGTGATAGTACTTATTTTCACACTATGATTGAATGGTTGACATTTTCTTCTGTAATCAGGAGTACGAAGACGAGAGCCGGTCCAGAAGACATTCGTCGCCATGTAACTCAAGGGAGGGCAGCACGACAGCACTTCACACGCAGCATTACGACGACACTGTAAGTACTTAAACGCTAATACTTTCTTAATTACTTCTCAGTAAAGGAAGATTTTGAGCTACGCAACCGCAGCGCGTGACGACGTCATGCGACATCTGAGAGGCACACTGCTTTGTAATACAGAGAGCATTTGAAATAAGGTGGATTTTGCAGTATGCAACCGCGACGCGCGACGACGGCACGAAACACTGTGAAATTGCATCGTGCGATTTTTTCTCTGTTGTAACATCAAAATTGTATCTAATGGATACATATTGAGAACTCATTCGCCATATTTGCTCTATGTCTCAACTCCCATGTCGAAAGTTAATTTAAATCCATAGTTTAAGGATGAACCGTACTTTTGATAAGATAGTTGACACATAGAGCGAATAATATGGCAAGTCAATTTTCAATATGTATGCATATATAAAGCTGATTGTACGTATTTTCCCGAATGTTTACGGCTCTAAACAATTTCCACGTGTTAAAGAAATCTTTGGATAAAATCGTGGGGTGAAAATTTACATGTAATTTCGGGCTTACCCTAAGTGCCATACAATCGGTATGCAAAGTTTTGTACGTTGCGGTTGTTTACTTTAAACGTTCTCTATTACATTTCAAAGCTGTGCGCAAGTGCCGCCTCCCAATTTTATCGCCTTCAAAGCCGACGCGGTAGCTCTAAATCTACCTAAGCGACATGCTACACAGCTTCAGAAACCAGTCGATTGCGCGACTTTATCGTATATTGCGGTCGCGTAGCTCAGTCTTCCGTACAGGAAATTGATCTAGATGACGGACGTCACAATGCGAGTGAGTGATAAAAGAATACGAAAGACGTAGACGCAACACTCACGTAGATCGTACGTGTGGCTACGCCTGCGCCTTATCGAGTTCCAAGCTTTATTATGACTTATATTTCCCATCTAGCATAGCATCTAGATAAATCAATTTTTAAAACTTTCGTTTTTGGTGATTCACGACAAAGTGATTAAAATATTAGTTACAGTTGCGGTATTGACTATAGGTGACTGTAGCTATACCTGCAATTGCATATCAAAATATAAATCGTCTGTAGATAGGTTCTTAGGTATTATTTTATTTTACCTCTAACGGAATAGACACTTCAACGGGTTTATTTTTAGAGGAACTTAGTTGTTTTCAGCTCCTGAGTTTAGACAGTGCGCATTGCAACGAAAAAATCTGCTTCAATTTATTTTATACGAATTTCACGATAAAGCTATACTATAGGTCGCATCATATTTAGGTAGGTAGGTCTATCATCAACTTTTAGATTCAGTGTTCGAAGCACTGATTGCTTTTTAAAAAGAGCACCTGCTTAATTTTTTACAGCTCTTTTCAGTAGAATTTGCTTTCCAATGCTTAGAACCAGCTGCGACCCGGCGGCGGCGGTGGTAGATAAAGTTTTTACGTGATAAATGGAATGGCACAAGTTGTACCTAATACATGAAATAAATTCATTTCATTTCATATACCATTTCAATAATATTGTATAGTTCATATTATGTTTGAATATATTGCTGATTGTAGAGTAAAAAAGTCGTCTGATAAAACAGTTTCACCGCGCGTTAAAATTTCCACTTTTCCGAAAAGTGTAAATACTTAGGTAGGTATTTAAGAGTTGGAGGCAAACAATCTACCATCAGATATGTTAGGATAGTGTGTTTCTTTGACAAAAATAGAACGAAAAATGCTTTCTGCATTTCCGGGCTGAATTGCAAAATATTTGAGCGAAACCAAGGTAGCATTCCTGAAAGTTTTTTTTTCAATATCATCATATGTATTAAGTAAATGTAGGTCTTTATTACAACACAACACGACATTATTAGGAAGCGATGATAGCCTAGTGGTTAAAACTTTAGCCTCTTATTCAGAGGCTCCGAGTTTCAATCCCGGACACTTTATTTACTTACTTACTACTTACGTTACTTTTCATGAAGTCTGCCAGTCCGCACTTGACTAAAAGGTAGGCTCTGGGTCAAACCCTTCTCTTTCGGAGAGGAGACTGCTCCTGAGTAGTGAACCGGTAATGGATTAAATTGTGATGATGATCTATATTTTTATCGTGTTACCACTAGTTACCACAAAACTTGAGCCTCGATAGCTCAACGGTTGAGGAGCGGACTGAATTCCGAAAGGTCGGCGGTTCCAACGCCACCCTTTGCACTAATGTCGTACCCACTCCTGGCACAAGCTTTACGCTTAATTGGTATTAGTCATGATTAGCATGGCTAATTTTCTTTAAAAAAAAAAACTGCCCAGACTATTTCTCATAATAGAATTTGCTGCGAAAATTCGTAGTTACAAGATACTCCAGTTTAAGAAATAAGATGTCACCTCTTAAAATCCTCTTTTTTTGGTACTTTTAGAGTCTAAACAGTATATATCACGTTCCGAAAACCCTAGCGTTAAAGCTTTAGATCCTACCTTTACAGCGGAGGGTTGGCCAAGCGCTGAAGCTCTGCCAAAGGGTGAGCCCTATGGCTCAATGAAATAACATCTTCTTGTGAGGCTCTGACCTCTGCTTAGGATGCCGTTGGGATGTATAGTTTTGTGGAACTAGTTGAGACAGCCCATACGCTGCCGAGACCGTGGTGAGAAGCCTAATCCGGGTGACGGAAGATAACGGGGACCGCGATTTCGCTGTCGAAGATGCTGTGTTGCAGTTTGTAACCTAGGACCTAGGGGGACCAAGGGAGCTTTGTCGTTGTCTGGTCATTTGGATCGAGAAGGCTGTAAGTTTGGGGACATATTATGCTGACGCCTGTACCAACCATCAAAAGAAAAATATTATGATGCCGGATTGAATCGAGCTCAGTCGCGTTAACCAACTTCCAGTTATACAATGATACTCCTAGTCCTAGAACTTGGATAGGAATACCTATAGTTCTTATTTCATATGACGCAAGACTATAATTTATCAATTTTAATACCCCCCCATATGGTGGCACATACATAACTGAGCACGTTGGCGGGAAGCCAGCTGTCTAACACATTCACTCTCATTTTGCCAGTTGCGAGCAGTTTTTGTAAATGACTATTACCTAATTCATCTTTCTATCGGCACGTACCTATCTTTGGAATGAATATCGTAAGGAACGTGCCGATTATGGCAATGGTCCTGAGCATACTGTTCTGGCCTCGTTTTATGGTCTGCATGTAGACCTTGATTATGCCCAGTCAGTCTCGACTTTGCTCATAATATACAGGTATACTTCACCCGTTAATGCTGTTAAAACAGTAAAAATAACTTCTATACTGTCCTTCCAATGCATTAAGTTTTATTTATGAAGCACCTGAAGTACCGATCTGTACAGCAAACACCTAATCTGTAGTCAATAACTTAACAGGGCTCTCTCCGTCACTCGTTTCATACAAACGTAGTTCCAATTTCATTTGAATATTAAGCAACCAAAGTCCATGAAATTTTGCAGACATATTCTAGAAACTAATATCTATGTCTGGGGTTTTCTAGATTTCTGTTAAAATATTCGGTTTCAAAGTTACGCGGTCTTAAAAATTTACATACAAATCTTTGAGCCCCTGTAATTTTAAAACTACATATTTTTAGAAAAATCTAAAACACCACAGACACAGATATTAGTTTCTAGAATATGTCTGCAAAATTTCATGGACTTTGGTTGCTTAATATTCAAATGAAATTGGAACTACGATTGTATGAAACGAGTGACGGAGAGAGCCCTTTTAAGTATCTGTATCATCCACTTTTATCTACAGAAATATGTTTTTTATTTTTATCATTCCTTTCCGTATTGGAACAGAGTATGGTAATGGTTCGGATGACAGACGCTTACTTTTCGGTAAGTCAATCGTTTATTTGACCTTCAAATAAAAAAGGTAAAACGTTTCTTATACTTGCAGTGATTCAGACTCATATTTTAGCCGCACCAAATATGGTAATTAAAGAGGTTTTTGCGTTTTATATCAGCTCCCTGATTCGATGACATCATTCGCCTTTTTTTATTTTACCTTATTTTAATCTATTTTATACAAAAATCGTAACATAATATAGGGCGCCCCTGAAAACATTACTTTTTCACTTAGCCTATATTGTAAGTTATGAACGTTCAATCCGAGTTTTCTGGATCTGAAGTTTCTTGAATTGGGATTAAATGTAGTGCGTAAAGAGGTTTTAAGGGCCCATCCGTTTAACCCGATTTTAACGAAAATTGGTAAAGAGGCAGCTTACTTCCCGGGGGCGGACATAGGCTATTTTTGGTGTCAGAAAATCAAAGAGATCTCATGGGAGTTTAAAAGGTCCATACTTTTAAAAGATTTTAACGAAGGGTGCAGAGGTAGCTTGCATCGTGGAAACGGAAATTGGCTGCTGTTTATCCCGGAAAATCAAAGAGTTCCCACTGGAGTATCAACATCCAAAATCTACGCGGGCGAAGCTGCGGAAATCATCTGGTTATAAGTATATCTAGTTATAGGTATATCAGTGTTACCGTTCTCGTTTATTTTTGTTTTCCATTTCGTTTAATCTTATTTGATCCCATTATTCGCGGGATAATTCGGAGTACTTACCTAATATTTGTTCGGCATTATAATCCCTAATTCTGCAGATGAGCTCCACCCGACTGTTAAATTTTTGTTTGCGGAATTATCATCCGGAAACATCTATATTGCGGACCTTTTCCTCGAGACAAAGAGCTCGGCACAAGAGACACGTACAAAGGGGAAGGAAAGAAAGAATTAAAACAAAGAAACCTACGAACGTTTCCTTTTAATGCAAAGAAGTTTATTAAATTAGTTCCTACAATTAATTTACTTAATAAATCAGTCTTACAAACTATTTAAATATACTAAATAAAGTTTATTAACTCAGGCTGGTTTATCGAAGAAAGAATAATTCTCAATTTAAGTATAAAAATCTTTTTAAAAACAAACTTTTATTTAAGTCATGTACAAAAGCGAATGTGTCCAACGAGCCCAAATACGACTAAGTTATGATGGGTAGGTATTTGAGGACTTCCTATGACAACTTCTCGGCTCCATCATGAAATCTGGACACCATCTACGTCTACAGTCCTTGTCAAGATAAATCCAACAAGCCCACAAACAGTGGAGTTATGTTGAAGAGTTGAGGAGTTGTTATGGCTACCTCCAGTCTCCATCATGAGACCACCTTCATGGTACCATTATTATTGCATTGTCATTGAAGTAACATAATAAGTGTTCCGAATTTCAGCTCAATCGGTTAAGGGGAGCTGGTCTAATATGCAAGATTTGATCACACACTAACACGGCAAGTTAAAAAAGCTGTTACAAATAACATAAAATAAGGCTCAAAACTTATTCTGTATCAATTGCCCAAAAATATAAGCAATTATAACGGACAAATGAGATTGGCTGAATTAAGTAATTGGTAAATTAACAACGAACATTTACATTTAATTTGAATATAAACTGACTAAACCCATTCGGGAATTCACCCCTCTTTCCTGTTACGATAGGTACCTCTGTCTACAGCTACCCCTACAATAATGAGTTCATGACCTAATTTGGGTTGTCTACCTAAAGTGGGTTTAAATAAAGTAAGGCAAATAAAATATATATTAAATATAAAATATATATTAAATATAAGCAAATAGAATATTGTAGATCACAATTCACACCATTCAAAATACACAAGTATTCTACCAATCGAACGATCTTTGAATTCTCTACGATCTTTGAAGTTTTAATGTGCAATTAAATGGTTTATTCGAATAATCTTTGAGGTCCACCAATATTGTTAAAGAGGATGCCACTAATTACGTGTGTGTGTGTATATCTATTGAGAGTTTATTTTACCTTGTAATTTATATACGGGATATAGTATACGTATAATAATTAGTTCTCACCCTATACTAACAATACTTAATGGTAAATATTAGGTAAAATCTTATTACTAACATTCCATTATTTCCTTCCTTTTTAAGCTAGATTATTATATTATGAAAAAATGGACAGTCTTGTTTGTTAAAAGTTGAAAATGTAAGCAAACAATCACCTTTTTTTGATATTGATAAATTTTATCTTGATTTTTTCCGTCAATGTATGAAATAAATTAACTAAGGTACCTACATAATTGGACGTAGTTATGAAAAATGGATCAAATTAAAGAAACTATCACTTTTTGAGCTATATGATCATAAACAGCGGTACATTTTCATATTTGAGACATCTTACTTTTATTGAAACAATATTATATAGAATGAAGACAAATATAGCCATTATTTTATGTGACATGTGGCTTTTGACATAAAATTAAGGTCTTGTTAGTTGTTACTTTACTAAAACTTTGATTTATCAGAACAGGATTGGATCAATTTTGTATAACTACATCTAATTTTCTCTTCAGCAAATGAAATACAACAGCCCTGCACCTACACTAACAGTCCACAATCCACTTACAAATACAGTGAATTGGAGATGTACAAAGGCAATACCACATTAAGTAGGTACATTAAGTAATTACACCGACAATAAGTACCTAGGCCTTGACTTAAATTACATTTGATTAAATCTACCCTAATTAATATGTGGTTGTCATAAATGTTAGTCGTCATCACTTATCTTAAGTAAAGATAAATAAGTCAAAATAAAACTAAAGGTTCTGATGTTTGCGGTCATAGTTTTTCCTGTAATGTCCGTCTGAGATCTTCAGTAGCTTTAGCCAGATCTTTATTGTCATGATGGTGCCTTCCCTTGCCACTGAGGTCAGCACAGTCCTCGAGGTAGTCTTTCGGAGGTTCTGCGGGATACTTGCGTTCGAACTTTGGCCGAGGAATGCGCACTCGTTTGACATCATCCAACCAGCTTTCCATTTTTGTTAGATTGGGAAGTAAATAAAACCCGGGTCGCAAATCCTGCAAAGAAAGAGAAAAAATTCAAATGACAGATCTAAATGTATTGCTATTCTTTTCATAGTGCCACCTAGGAAAAGATAGCAAATATGATAGATTTAAAAATGACAATTTAGCTTAGTTGAGAGATTTTCTGCAAAAAAAAAATCTGCAATAATTTACAATGCAATATTAACTTGAGACCCAGGTCTAGCTGTAAGCACACATCTGCGAGACCCAAATAATAAGTGAACCAAGCGAATTTTCGATTGTGGGCACTAAATAGCTTTTGGGTAGATAGAACTACTCGTATAACATGATAATAATACACAGTTATGTCGATAATAATATAAATTAAAGGATATCTATCGTATCTCATTATACCTTATAATGCAACAAGGCTTAATTTGAGTATTAGCAATCTGTTGAGCAAGGAACTAAGATGGTCAGCGAGAAGTTGCGAAATCCCGATTACTTAGCTAAATAAAAGTCTGTTCCGTAACTAGCGCCGGGCGCCAGCGCAACATAGGTTCGTTGAGCGTGGGCACCAATGCCACTGCAGCCAATCGGTTTATTTGGTTACAACAATGAAACATGGGCGATTGTCGGCACCATTGTTTCGGAGATCTTGTCGCTTTATTTAGGTTGAACAAAACGTTAAATTAATACAATTGCAATAGTCTTGCGCAACTTCAAGGATATTATGCCACTCAGGCGTACTAAATTACGACATTAAAAGGAACTAGGTGCTTAGTATGAAAAAAACCATGAAAAACTGTTCTAAACTGGTTTATTACTAGCCATAATAATTTTTAATACCTACCTACTTCAAGTTCAGTCTTCAGTCTACTTTAGTGGGCATTTAATGATAGAGACACAAGAGAGGTAGCTAATTTCGTTTAAACCAAAATTAATAACGAAGACTAAATATGTTAATCGACCTTACAAAGCATGTAATTATGTAAAATTTTGCAAAAAAAAATATAGATACCGAAAAAATTGCGCGTCATTCCATGACAGATTGTACTAATTGAAGCTTTTATAATTATTTAAGTAATAAATCATTTAAACTGTTGTAGTTTACAACTGTTTCGACAACAGATAAAATATATAAATAAGTTTATGAATTTATTAAAACAATCTCAACTTTTCTTAACTCTCAAGTCTCAATACGTCATGTATTTTTCTTCTTATTGTAATTAATACTAGTTATTGTTATCGCGTGTTGATAATAATCTGCCTACATTAGCAACATTTCCAGTATTATGTGTACGCAGTGAGAGACTGCAGTGGTTAATTTATCACCACTGGCATCTGAAACGCTAAAACAAAGATGTTTAATGCACGATTGACTTTCACCGGCGAAAGTGTGGCTAAATGTACCGCCATTATTCCATTTGACGCTTTCGAAAATCGCAATTTGAGAATTTTGGCACCGAAACCACGAGTACTTGCGCTCTTGCGCTATTAATATTATTGATTGCACTACAATGTTAACAGGGCTCTCTCCGTCACTCGTTTCATACAATCGTAGTTCTAATTTCATTTGAATAATAAGCAACCAAAGTCCATGAAATTTTGCAGACATATTCTAAAAACTAATATCTGTGTCTGTGGTGTTTTAGATTTTTCTAAAAATATGTAGTTTTAAAATTACAGGGGCTCAAAGATTTGTATGAAAATTTTGAATACCGCATAACTTTGAAACCGAATATTTTAACAGAAATCTGGAAAACCACAGACATAGATATTAGTTTCTAGAATATGTCTGCAAAATTTCATGGACTTTGGTTGCTTAATATTCAAATGAAATTGGAACTACGATTGTATGAAACGAGTGACGGAGCAGCCCTCTTAACTAAGAGCTTTCTGGTGCGATAATTTTAGCCAAACTACCAGCAAGGCGTTACTCCAATCAACTCAACACCACCTACCTACCTACCACAGTTCACTCGGGTACGAATTTGTGAAAAATCAATTTAGGCAATCAACTCAAGAAGGTCTTCAAAAGGTTCTTGTCACTCCATAAACTGTTACGCACACACCCACACACACACACACAAATCATCTGCGGACCGACCGTTGTTCGGGTAGTAGTTATAGTTAATTAAATTAGTTCGCTTGTATGGAGTCATCATAGTGCGATCATTATCAAACGCAAGACTGTCAAGTGATCATAGAAAAAAATTTTTGCAAAAATTAACAAGTATAAATTAAAAATTTATAACACCCCCGACAAGTGAAGGTTACAGTAACTAGAAAAGAGCTGATAACTTTTACACGGCTGAGCCGATTTTCTTGGATTATAGCTAAAAACACTCTCGATCAAGCCACCTTTCAAACTAAATTAAAATCGGTTCAATAGTTTAGGAGCTATGATGCCACAGACAGATACACAGATACACAAATACACAGATACACATGTCAAACTTATAACACCCCTCTTTTTAGGTCGGGGGTTAAAAATAATTAACTTGCCACAGTCCTCAAACTAAAAGAACAACTATGAAATTGGCATGTTCACAAGTTTTACGATTTTTTGCTGAGAGTAATAAAATATTAATAAGACTGCTAGTAGCGGTTGTAGGAATTGAAATGAATGACTATTATTAACTTCTTACAATGGTCTATGTTCATTGTTTTATTTCCGGACTGGTAAACGTGCTTGTGTGATTTGTACGTGCTTCGAATCATTCTAACTTTTGCCTTTTGATCTTAAATCTAATAAAGTCAGATACCTAATACTATTAAGCAGATGGTAAAAAAAAAGAAAGTAGATTGTATACATGGTATACTCGTATTATATGCCGTTTGAGGTTTGAAAAACAATCGCATCGTTCTTTGCGATCAGGGCACTTAAAGTTGCTCCAAATTAATTTTATAAAATACGAGTAAATGTTTCCTGATATTCAAATAGGAAAAAAAAACTGTGAAAAGCAAGTAATGTTATTTGTACGTACAAACTATTACTTGTTTCCTGAAAACCATCATTCTTATTCCATTTCCATCATTTTTATCTTCAAGCACAGTTCGCTAAAAGGCCATACAATAAAATTTTATATGTTTCAAGTTGCATACAGGATGCGAGGTTGAATTATTCTGGTTAGGAGATAATGTCGTAATCGCGAGAAAGCGGGTTGTTTGTGGGAGAGTGCACCGATACGTACTGGTTTAGTTGTTCGTTGACGCTATGGCTACCATGCTATTGGCAATCACCGGACAAACTAACTAATACCACAGAATAATTACTTAATAGTTCCTTCCAAGTACGAAAGGACCACTCCGCAAAGACGTTTAAATAAAGCGACTCTTATTACGACGACAAAACATCTTGTGCAACGTTTTGGTCTAAACTGATTGTCCTTGTAAACTCTATTTTCAGATAAATGTCAATATAGTAATCTAAACGACTACAAACTCTTTGAATCGATTTGTCGTAAAAATAGGTTTCTTTGGCTGTCGGTATTTGTACATACACACACACATACACACACACACACACACACACATACAAAGATTGAGTGTATGTGTGTGTGTGTGTGTGTGTATGTTTGTTACTCCTTCACGCAAAAACCACTAGACGGACTAGGCTGAAATTTGGAATGGAGATAGATAATATCCTGGATTAGCACATAGGTTGCTTTTTAGTCTGGAAAATCAAAGAGTTCCCACGGGATTTCAAAAAACCTAAATCCACACGGGCGAAGTGGCGGACATCGGCTAGTATTATTTATAGTAACGCTATGATGACAACCGCAAAACAGGCCTATTATTTTGTCACAAATATAGTAACACTCGTATTTATCTATCAGGACTCACTGACAAAAGAATAAATCATGGTGACTTCAGCAGTAGCGGCCCGTGCGTGACTCAGGGTCACAAATAACCTCCTTATTCTTGTATAGAGTACAATCCAGCTGACTGCTGACGATGTTTCATCATGTTAATGTGTCCAATTACACTGATCACTCATAATGGATGATGACTAAATATAATAAAACTAGCTTTTTCCAGCAACTTCAATCATGTGAAGAGCCTCGGTTGTTTTGCATTAGATAATAAATGAAAAAACATTAATTATTAAGCAAATAAAACTTATGCAATTTTTCTCTGTTCGATGGTAGGTACCTCACATCCACACTAGATAATCCTGTGTCGTGAGTACCTAATTCGCATTAACGATAGCGATTGCATCAATAATAATGCATCCTGCGATATTATAATTAACTAGCTGATGCCCGCGACTTCGTTCGCGTGGATGTAGGTTCTTTAAAAATCCCGTGGGAACTCTTTGATTTCCCGGGATAAAAAGTAGCCTATGTGCTAATCCAGGGTATAATCTATCTCCATTCTAAATTTCAGCCCAATCCGTCCAGTAGTTTTTGCGTGAAGGAGTAACAAACATACACACACACACACACACACACACACACACACACAAACTTTCTCCTTTATAATATTAGTGTGATTTTTAAAATTCTGCATTTGCATATAGGTATTATGTAGGAGGGGACTCCTAAACGGCATTGCCACATTGCTATGCTCATTAATTATTATGATTGTGATACGGGTAGATACAGCACTAGATTAGATTTAAACGCTTTTTCGGATTTCAGTCCACCATCGGTATTAGGGCTTGAAAAAGGCAGTTGTTAAAATAGTAATAATAAATGACCACAAATTCCTCCTACATCGACAGGTACGTAGGTACGTGACAGTAATTTCATAATTTACACTCGTCAATGGCCTTTGTTTTTTGTTTTACATTTTCTCATTGTTTAATAATATTTTACTGTGTGAACTAAGAATAATGGGAGCATGTATTTATTCTACATATTATTAAATTTTATATGTTAATTAAATTGCATGCCTAAGTAGGTATACAGGGTAATGTGGTGACCGTGGTTCGACTTTATGAGCAATAATTCGCCATATAGGTACATATTGCCATCTTATGTATCACTGTTTACACATTATAATATAAACAAATTATATTTTATTCAAAATGTTATGCAACTACTCTTATTACCTTATGTTTCTTTATTGTTGCATGTAATGGGTGTGTGTACAATAAAGAGTATTTCATTATTTATCTACCTGGGTAAGTAGGTACTTTTCTGGTGAAAAATTTTCCCAACTTTTATTATAAGATATGGACGTATTATAAGTTGGTAATATGTAGATAAGTACATATATTCAGGCACTAAATTAATGAAGGAAAATTATGACACCATACCGAAGCGACCTTCTAGGAAGTACCTAGATAGGTATTTTAATTACACTTTATATTATTTTTTATCTCATTTCACTATATTTGCATGCCAGAAATGGTTGAATACATTGGACTCATTGTATGCTCTTTGTACCACCTTTTTTACCTGTACTCAGCAAATAAAGAATATGATTATGATTATGATTTTACTACCTATTTAGATTTTCTAGATAGTTTTCTTCCTTTCTACCCAGTTTCTTGTTTAAAAGGACTAGCTAATTAAATACATAAGTATTTATTTAGTATTTAGATGAACCTAATAATCTACCTAAATAAAAATGAAAGATGAATTTTATAAATATAATCCTATTGTGTTTAGTTGTGAAAGCGATTATAGTGAGAGAAGCTATAACATACTCGTACAATTTGTATAATGTATTATCAAATATGGAAGTGACACGCATATCATCCACCATCACTTCCACATTGTGATGCGTTTCACACGATCCAATTATCACAATCGGGAAGCTGACTTGTGATTATTAAACCTTTTGTTATCACATCTATTCCTATAAGGAAACGATGAATAAATGTAAGTAGGTAATTATTCTAATAATTGTGTGATTATTATTATTTACGATGATGGATTAGCACTTGACAACGATCTTGCCTTGTTATGTTCATATTGCTAAAGTTATGAAGAAAGTGTATCTAATATTGTAGATACGTGAAATCGTAGGAAGTGGCAGGTAAGTAGGTCTTATAGCACAAGTTCAGGAATAAATCTGAAAACCGCGAATTTATGGTCACATCATTTAAAAAAATGTTTCAATTTTCAAAGTAAGATAACTATACCAAGTGGGGTATCATATGAAAAGGCTTTACCTGTACATTCTAAAACAGATTTTTATTTATTTTTATGCATAATAGTTTTTGATTTATCGTGCAAAATGTTGAAAAAAATACCCGAGTACGGAACCCTCAGTGCGCGAGTCTGACTCGCACTTGGCCAGTTTTTTTTGCTTGGAGTTTCTCTATTACTCCTTGAATGAGAGAGACGATAAGAATGTTAGAACGAGAGATGTTAGATCATCTGGAATGTCTCGCTTGAGATGAGTTTGTACCGGAAGCTGTCGCGTGCTCGTCGCCCACATTTCCTATCGTAATAATGAAATATGCTAACGTTAGAAAGCAAATCCATTTTGTTTGTATGCGTTTATGCACCTATTGTTTTCCGATATTTACGTAAAAGTGCCATATAACTCTAGTTTATGTGTACTTGACATCTAAGTAGTGTTCTTAGTTTCTTACGTTATTTGGATAGAGCTAAAATGCATGTCTTTCAGTTGATTTGAGTCTTTGCAGTGGCAGAGACGTTATTTAACATTCACTTACTTACTTATAATCTTATTTGTACTCTTTTTTGACAAAAGCTGGTCTTTCATTTTGATCAAAATTCGCCCACTTAACTAACCGTTAATAAATCTTGACCTATAATAATAGACTCACAGGGTCAAAGTTGGAAGCAGAAGCTACTCGTAGCAATATCTAATCATATTATGCTCATCCTTTACAATATTAGCTGAAAGAAAATCGCATAAAACATAGAGTCAGTTTTTAGATTCATTTTTGAAAACCCATTTTTAGATTTATATGTTCGTACCTACTAGATGATACCCGCGACTTCGCCTGCATGGATATAGGTTTTTAATACCGCAGGAACTCTTTGATTTTCCAGGATAAAAGTAGCCTATGGATTAAGTAAGAGTATAAGCTATCTCCATTATTTTCAATTTTTTTTTTAAATATCCCACAAAACCGTCCAGCAGATTTTGCGTGAAAGATTTTCAATATTAAAGTGCGATAGTCAAACTTTTCATATATTATCCATATAGGTATAGTAGGTACCTACTTCTCATTAAAATTACAAAGGCCTGGCGCAGGGTGTAGGTACTTAACTAATGTAATGCAATAGAAATTATTACATTACAAAACGCTACGTGGTTTAACCTCTGACTTGCACATTTTGCCCTTCGGCTATTAGTCTAATGTAATCTCACTCAGAATATTTTCAGGAAATAGGTAATTAGATAGCTTTTTTTTTCTCTCGTCTGGCATTACACTGATTAGCCAATGTCAAGTTTGTAGTTATTTACAAGTTAGGAAACTATATGTATACCTAAGTATGGACTTCGTCTGTACCGGCGCCCGCCGACATACACGCGGCGCCCCTTTAGAGCGCTTCCCAGTCAGTTCCACCACCAATAAACACCAACAGAACACAAAAACCGGCCACTTCTCACAAAAAAACACTCCAAAAAGTCACAACACGCGCGCCAGCAAACGCCACCACAGACGAAGTCCAATTAGATAGCTACATATTCAAGTTGCAAAAAAGCAAGTAGGTAAGTTTATCCAAGTTACTAATCGATCGATAATAAATACAAGATCGCACAAAATCTGCAAGATTCGCTGGAGGCGCTATAAGAACTGCAAGATGTGCATTTTTTCGTACCTACCTACTGTAAATATGCATGATGTACGTCAACAACGCACGCGTAGTAGACATTCCTAAGCAGAGCTCAAGTCAATAGTCAGCACCGATCTCTGCAGACGTCATTAACATTTCTTCAATGCGTCTAATGGGTGAACCTCACACGCATCTTCAATACCTACTTAGAAACGGGTAAAATTACTTGCGGGCTTCGGCTCTTGCGTCTCGTGGTGTACGATCACCTTTATCGAATCCATAACAATAATACAATCCTATATAGGTAACATTTGACCGGCCCTTTCTAATGGCGCTGCAACGTGACATTACGAGTTCCTTCCAATTAAAGCTCCTTTCAACTTTCACCCAACTATTACAAACAGCCTGAGAAACAACAGAGATTGTAGCAATTCCTCGCTGATTTATTGTTTTAATTTAACGAGCAATGTATAGACAACTTTAACCATACTTTAACCGTTCTAATAATGTTTTCTACTATATTCTAGTTATTATTCATAATATAAGTTCTTAAAAATAGTAACATGATTAGGTAGGTAGCCGGTGGTGATAGTGGACGACACCAGTCCTAACGCTAATCTATCATCGTTCTATTTAGAAGTAATTAATAATAATTATTGCAGATTAATGAGTCATTTCAGATTAGATACTAGCTATTAGATACGTTATTAGATACGTTATTAGATTAGATATAAAGATTCACATACGAATTTAGTCAACTTCTTATCCTAGATCGACGCCGACCGCCCGAATAAAACAAAGCTTTTAGTTAGGTTGAATTCGAATCTAGATCAAGAAGTCTATGGGACAGAATATCTAAAGAATTAAGTAGATAGGCACTTACCTATTTTACTAAATAAAGTTCGATCTCCCAATCTGGATCTGCGTTGCAAAACCAGCGCAATTACTTTATAAGCTATCGCAACTGGGCCACGATCCTCTATATCACTTTATGATATAGATCTTATATAGATACTTGTCTCTATTGCCGTAACTCCCCCGATATAATGGCCGTAAGCTCGCAAGCTTACTCCTGTAAGTACAGAGTACACGTCATAAAAAATTAAATATGGAGCACATAATATCGTAAAGGCAAAATTTTGCCATTGTTCTTTTATTATTCAGTATCGGATTATGGTATTTATTTTATTTTTAAATTAATGATTCATACATATTATGTGTAGAGTAAAAGCCTACTGTCCTATATTAATTTCCTTATGCTGGGCAAAAGCCTTCTCTCTCATAAAGGATAGAAATATTAATCTGAAGTTTAGACATAACATATTTCCTTTTTTTATATATCTTTTCTGTTTTTGTTTTTCTGATAAGGCAACATCATATGGTTGAATTGGGAGTAAATTAATTATCTTCCATTTGATGTTAGTTATATTCGATCAAATAACAGATGAGAGTATATTAATAACGTTTACTTAAGTTATCTGTTTAAGTATACCTGGCAACCTCAGTTGCGCAGAAGGGAAAGTAAGCGATCTTTATTTTTTTATTTTTTGGAGTATATTCTTTCAGCTGATTCATTACATATGGATATACGAATCACAACGAAGTCGCGGGCAAAAACTAGTAAAATATGTACATAAATACAAATTATCTGCAGATGTCTAAAGCCACGTAATAAGCCATATTATTATGTATTTCGTTTTCTCGGCCGCCATCTCGCTAGAAAGAAAACTAGAATTTGTAATTGCAACGTCGGTGTCGCATAATAATATGTTTTCACGAAACATAACACGCCACTGTTGCAAGTGGTGCACTTAAATAATAATTTAAGTAAAACATTTACGCGTCTAGTTTTACTGAGATTTCATTTTAAGGTCTACTCTACTTAGGTACTTACGCATTGACTTATACTCGTATGTATCTATTTAGTATTATAGTTATATTTATTACTGTAAATCTACGTGATAAATAAAGAGATTTTATTATTTATATCAAGAGAATATTATATTTTCGCCGATCGAAGCTGCGGTTGTCGCTAGTGTGAAGTGAAATAATTAATTATGTAATATGAATAAATAAAATGCCAGTTCATATATTATTATTTTATATATTGTAGCTACATCTGAACATAGAAAGCTAAATAACTAGAAAGTAAAATTGGAAGGTATAAATAAAAATATATTAAATAATAAAGAAAAATAAACCGATAACGAGGATAATAGAATCATCAATATCTCAGTGTCAAGAACTATAAATAATGGCAGAGCGGTCAGCGCAGGCGCATTCACGATATACCTACTAAAGGCTGAAACAAACAAAGCGCGACTACTGAAACGCGTTAAGAAAAGTGTAAAAATTCTGATCGCGCTATATCCATACAAATATAGTTCGATTCTTATTTTAATTCCAAGCAACCAAAGTCAATGAAATGTTGAACGCTTTGGCAGGTAATATAGTTTATTAATATTCTTTTATTAGAGTTTCTTTAAAATATGTAGTTTCAATATTACGCGAGCGCAACGATTTATATACAAATCTTTAAACCCGTGTAAATAACAACTATAAAACTTTTTACGAAAACCTGATTAACCAGGAGACTTTTAGGCGCGGTGTCCAGAAATAATATAAGCAACTCTGTAAAGCGTACGCAAGTGAAATAGACGTTCAAACTTGGAGCCATTAGCTGCCTAGCATCAAGCACTGCACTTTGACGCACTTCATAATATAGTCGTATTTCCTTGCATCATCAATCGTACAGTACAAGCAGCTTGCTGCTCTAAGGACGGTGTTGGTCCGCTCTTTTATCAGACGTCGTGTTTGTTTAAAGCTTAAAGCTTGGTTGTCGTTCCCAGGGCCCCAACTGTTCCGGGGTCGCCGTACTGCGATGTAAACTATCATAAACTATCACTGCGATTAAAATCATAATCGAAAACCGGTCTAATGTTTTTTTTGCTAGTTAACCCTGGCATTTAAACTGATTGTCATTCCCAGGACCTCAAATTGTGCCTCGAGGTGACCAAGTTACGATATAATAGATTAAAATCCCAATAAAATTAAAATAATATAACTTTTTAATTAAAACGAATGAAAACTCAAATTCAAAATATTTTTATTTAATTAACTTTTACAAGTGCTTTTGAATCGTCAAAATAATCTACCACTGGTTCGGAATGCCGTTCCTACCGAGAAAAACAAGAAACTCGGCGGTTACTCAATAAGTACTTTTAAGTTTAATTAAGTGATTGCTTATTAAGTACTTAGTTTTAAAAAAATCTTATATTTTGACCTTGTAGGTCAAAATGTTTAAGTGAGTGTTTCATTTAAAAAAATATGCAATAAAATATAAATAAAAAATAGAAAATAGAAATAATACATATTGATCGTTTCCGGAATTTATCAAAATATAGTTTTTCTTTCATAGGCTTTACCTTTCGCGCCTGGCTTAACTTGGCCAGAAGTTCAAAACAGACTTGCCGTCAGTGGAATTCATTGCATTTTAAATCCAGGGTAGATACAGCACGAAGATAATAATTAACTCAATTAATATGGAAAAACAATTCCTTTTTAACGAATAACCTTTTGCTTGGCTTTCACTTGTCGATAACTAGTCGAAGTGCACTAAGAGCACTAATACTTTAACAAAATGTGCACTAAGGACACTAATACTTTAACAAAATAACTCGGCACGGCGGCGCGGCGCGGCCGGCCACTCGACGCGATAATTGCGTCGTTCCTGTGATAATGAACGCTCCAATTTACGCGCGCCAGTGATGCAGTCTGCACTTCGACGCAAAAAAATATTCTAGCTTCGTAAAAAGTTGCATTTTTATGCTATTTATAACTTATCTGACCAAACGCTGTTTCACACTACCAACACTTTTGTAACTCGTATCTCGTATGGGCAAAATTCGTTTGTTTGCGAATGTACGCCAATAAAATACAGATCTTATTGCTTAACGTTAAGATTTTAAACACAAGAACAACAGAGACTCGTTCTATCTCAAATTTTGCTCATAATTCACGCGTACAAAAATAGCGCGCAGGCAAGCCACAGACAATAGCGGAAGGACGTGCGCTATGATTGGCTAAGATATTTCGCGCCATTCAAAAATAAGATTTCTGCGCAGGTACATTGGTATAAGTGGTAGTGCTGTACTTATATAGGTGAAATTTACCGTACTTACGTACTTAGATGTTTCTGAAAATGTTTTCTAATAGTGAAAGCGTTTAGAAGCCGATACGCAAAATCTCAAGTTTCTAAACCCAGCAATTTGAACTGCAGGTACGTTGATATGTCAGCCAATGCATTACTTACTTAGTAAGAAGTCACAATTGCCTGTTCTGTGAAAATGAACACCACAGAAAATATCGATCAAAAATATGTGTCTAGCGTACGATTTTCATATATTTCATTTTATTTGTATCTACGAAAATGATTTATTGTTTATTTTAGGAAAAAACGTACCTACTTATTGCTAGTTGCTACCAAATAGTTAAAATAGCGAATTTCATCTACAATTTTTTGTAATGCTATTCACAACTGATAAATAAAATGCTTTGTAAACTTTTCCTTGAAATACATGCAGCGCTTACCTACTTAAATACTCGTACGCTTTTATTTTTTTGGTTATCTTAAATCTTCTGTTGGTAACTTTCTACATTCACGGCAGTTTACTATAGATTCATTGAAGCGACCTATTTGTAACAAGACAGGTGCATAACTACTGTTCGTATACATAGTATAATGTAACCTCAGGTACAGCCTCATATTTCCTGATTATACAATTTTCCGCGTTTGCGCCACTTACGGCACTTTTTAGACGCTTTCTACTCGAGCTGTCCAATTAACCTTTTGACCCCATAAATATAGAGGGTTAATTGTGTCGTAGGGGATATTGTTCTAAGGGAAATATTAAAAAGAAAATTTCGATTATTTACTTCCTCTGCCTAGGTAGCCTATTACTTTTGCGTAGTACCTATATATAATGGAAAAAAAAAGACGAGGACTCATTGAGAACGATTATTTTTCATATTATTAGTATTATAAATAGGTATTATAAACCGCTATAATGTTTAGTCAAAAGCCTACATACACTATCTAACTTTCACCAATCAAATTCAATTCTGTGTTCCGCAATGATGGTTGGTTTGTTTACATATCATCGAAATTGTGGACTTAGGATGGCACTGACACACAGACAGCTGTAACGGTGGACGGCCACATTGTTTGGCTAGCGGGATGGAGACCAAGCGTCGTGTGCGATGTAAAGCCTCTTTACCACATAGAGATATTTTTCACAAAAACTATTGATTGCGATATTTCAGGTACGACATACGATATCCAGTACGTAATAGTGGAATGAGAACAAAAAAGAGATACTTGAGCAGAAATATAGCAATAATAAATGTGATATGGTGGTTTTACGAGCCTTCTCAGTATAGTGACAACTCGGAAGGTTTTAAATCGATTTTATTATGGAAACATTTATGCATAAGCAGTAGGCAATATCTCTTCAGTTGTATATGTTGCATTCAATGATGTAGTTTAGATTGTAATGTAGGCTTCGAAGAGTCGGGCGTGTCCATGTCGGACAAAAATCCCCTAAACTATTTCTATTGTAGATGAGCAACTCCTTTTACCTCATAACATCGTGCTTAGAATATGTACCTACAGCTACAATATTTTCCTCACATCACAAGCGTTTATCGCAAAAAAATTGTTCTCGTTTGTTCTTTAAATTTTTCACTCCACATCCACATTTTATTAAAGGATAAACTGACTGATTGACATACTTAATTACAACTCAAACCGTTGGAGTTGAAATGTTGAACTTGAGAAAGTACTAAGTAAGTACTTAACAGAAATTTCAATTTTGTAGAACCTAAAACGTATCTATTTTTAGAAATTCCACAAGAAGCCGGGGCGGGTCAGCTGACGTTTTTTAGATGTTGGACTTTTGCTATCGCTTTTACTGTAGGATGGTCTTAACCATTTACTAGACTCAAGTTTAACGCTAATTGATAGATCGACGGAAAGAAACTCGTTCACAAATTGATTCTAATCGATTCTGTGTACCTACTACCTACACATTCTCTCTTTGATACGGTACATATACAGACGAACACGTATGAAATTGAATGAGTGAAAAATTTATATGTAGGTAAATGCATTAGGCATGATTAGGAAAATATATAGACGATATATAAAGAGGCTGCGGGTAGTGGCTAGATAAGGAAGGCTCAAGACTGGGTGTGGTGGCTCATCACATCAATCAATCATCAATCGATAAAAAAGCGGTCAAATGTGAATCGATTCACACATGAAGGATTCCTTACCTAAGTAATAACTATGTTCTTATTAAATTTTCTTAATTTCCAAAAATTTTGAATTTTTTATTTTTTAACCCCCGACCCAAAAAGAGGGGTGTTATAAGTTTGACGTGTGTATCTGTGTATCTGTGTATCTGTCTGTGGCATCGTAGCGCCTAAACGAATGAAACGATTTTAATTTAGTTTTTTTTGTTTGAAAGGTGGCTTGATCGAGAGTGTTCTTAGCTATAATCTAAAAAAATTGGTTCAGCCGTTTAAGAGTTATCAGCTCTTTTCTAGTTTTCTTGTAGAAAAGAAGGTTAGATAACCGTTAGGTTCATAATATTATGTCAATAGACAAATGTCAAGCTGTCAAGATTACCTAAATACATAATTATTTATTTGAAAGATTTGAATATGATGTTTTGGAAAACTCAAATACTTTGGATCGTCGGGGGTGTTATAAATTTTTAATTTACACTTGTTATTTGTTGTTATAGCAGCAATAAAACTACACACACTGTGACTCTCTGCCAATTACTGCAGTTCATGCGATTCTGCCCACTGACAGATAGACGTACGGACAGCGGAGGATAGGGTCCCATTGCCACCCTTCGGGAACGGAACCTTAAAAAAGACCATTCTGAATATCGTGTCGGGTATTTACGAATATGCCGCTGGGTAAACCAAGTTGCTAACGCGTTACTCCGAAAAGTTTTTTCTGTTTATTTTTTAAGTCGTACAAGGAAAAATATATTTTATAGATTCAAATAACGTATCAAGTTGCGTACGTTACGCCTGAGGATCTAATATCGCGGTCAATATCGTCCCTATTGGAGCACGGCCGCAGGCTTTTACACGTCTCGAGTGTCGCATTTGTATGTTGATTGACAGTTTGCTCCGAGTTTGTTGTCGTATTGATTTTCCAGTATTTTTGCTATTTGATACGTGACTGGTAATAAATATTATGTGTCGTTGTCTTTGCACTGCGTAACAATACCTGCCCCATACCTGCCCCCTAGACTTTTACTCAGTCAGACTCCCGCACCGAGAGTTCCGTACTACGGAAGAGGGAAACGGTTAGAATCACTTTTGTTAACGCCAACAAAACTAACTCTGTTTGTAGTTTACAGTTAATATCCAAAAAACTATGAATAGCTAGAGCGTTGGTTTTATAGTCCTTGTAAAATATGCATAAACTAACACTAATCATAATCATTGGTACTACCAGCTTTTTGTGGCAAAGGCTTGCAATTTCTTCATCTATCTATGCTTAACTCCTACAGATTATTAAGTACGTCTCCAGATTCCAGAGCGACATAGGTAGGTACGTTTCGCTGCGTTTCTGTCCAGGTCTTTATGTCGTGTCCAATTCAAGAAAAAGTTTAGTTAACTTCAAGGGCAAAAGAGTAGGTATGATAATATAGTCTAAAAAAATAGCTGCTAGGCATTGATCTCTTTGGTCTCGCATAGGTATACCTATGGTCGGTGAGAGGTTACCTACACTCATAAGAAGGCATAGCTTATTTTTGCTATTAGCAACTTTATGTCAGTCTGATAAACACTGAATTTATAGTTTCAGAGTTGCTCGATAGTGTCATGAAGATGTGCAAACGTTTTAAAATTGAAGTTCATGAAACCTAGAACTTTCAGACGACAACATTTTAAAAGTAAAGACAGAGTTAAGTAAGTACATACGAGAACTTACGAAAGAGGATAATGCATTAAACTTGGCAGTAAATATATTATGGACGTAGGTACCTACTTTACTTAGAGTAGACAAACATTCTACCGTCAGAGTGCTTGATATGGGGATATCAGCTGCATTAGGACGGAACTTTTGATTAGGTATCCATTGCGATTGCACGGTTGTTGTGATAAGCTACATTGCGGTCATCCTATTGTAGTTGTATTGTAAACTTTGGTGATAGATCCGATAATGGTATGGCATCCGAACAGTAAAATATACCTACCACTGACCTGTAAAGTTAGGATCTGCGATGGAAACCGCACGGCAGTATATTGTGTTCGTCGTCGTCAAAAGATAGATAGATACCTAGATAGATGTTTACTGCTGGACCTAGGTTGTCTTGCGCCGCCAAGATAAAGTAGAAGTGGTGTGCACCCAAGGTGTTGTCATTCCAACACCTTGGGTGCTGGGACTCCAACTGTGCCCTAATGTCTATCGATTCTTTCAACTCTGAGGCATACTCAATGTCTATCAGTTCTTCTAACTATGCGTAAGTACCACTCACTGTCACTTCAGCTTCGATAGGTACAGCTTTTGGGCTATGTCAGTTACTTGGCAGGATACACCTACACTCACAGAGTATCGAACAATCTATATTCTTAGGTTGCAAGAATTCCCATGCAGATTTGTAAGTTGCAGTCATAATTTGTAAAGCGCGCCACCGTATAGTAGCGCTGCAACTATTATACTCGTACGTAGTGTGTGACTAAGCCTTTATCAGCCTCAACTCAGCTAAGTACTTATATGCTAATTCGAATGTCCGAAAGGAACCCGCTCACAAATTGATTCTGTGCGATATCTCTGCATCGTGGCCATTAGCTCTCTTTTCTCAGCACTTTGGCTAATCGCTTTAAGAGTGGGTTTAAACACGTTCAAGGTTTCTTAACCACCAATAGGTACATCGAATTCAATCGCCTTGTAACACAATATGTTTAAATGCAGCGTTGCGTCACTTTTGTAAGACGTCCGTCACTATACGTTTTAAAGTCAAGTTGCATGGCAAGCGGTTAAAATAACATTACGGCTACTGTTAAATTTTGACCACCCATTAAAAGTAAAGTGGATTGCACAAGTGTGGGCCTAAATGCGCTTAGTGAGGGTGAAACCACACAGTAACTAACTCCTAATGTCCGTCGTTCGTTGCAAATACAATGCGATTCGTGCGTCTGGCCCTTGACAATACTAATGGCAGAAACAATGCATATGCTGATTATTAAGTACCTATGCACGAAGATTACTAGATAAATGTTTTATGTTTTCAAGCAAAATAACTAGTGCTTAAGTAATTCAGATAACCTAGTGCAACTATTTCAAAAGAAACTAAAATCTGGTTAAAATATCTGAAAATTAGGAGTTTACCTAGATAGTTATAGAGTTTGTTTTATATTTGCACTGTTTCCTATTGTTCCATTGGTTTCGTGTAAAGGGATCATTATGTGGTTTCGATGCAATCTACGCTTCGGCGTAGGTACTTGCTGATACTGACCCTGTGGTCAACACAAATCACGACGGATTTCTTTTTTTTTTTTTTAGCTTAAAAATGAACAATATTTCAAACCGATTTTAGGCCATGTGTGAAGGCCACCGAAAAGTAGTGGAGTAGGTCTTAGTTTCTAGAATATGTCTGCAAAATTTCATGGACTTTGGTTGCTTAGTATTCAAATTAAATTGGAACTACGATTGTATGGAGTAAGTGACGGAGAGAGCCCTGTTAAGATATTATCCGAGATCTAATTCAACAGGTTCAACAGGACAGGTTCAACTAAGATGTTTGCCATTAACTAGGGAGAATATCCTGCATAGTAGATATACATCACGTAGGATACATTTGGATATAAGAAAAAAAATAGGTAGGTTTACGCATCTACACATTATCGATTGGCGTTGCTCAATCACACAATACACTATTGCGTTGTGGCGTGGACATTATGTAAAACAGCAATTGTTGCTTCATTCCATAAATATGCAGGTTTTTAGTTCAAACTTTTCCATATCAAAAACTTTAGATAAACATGGCATGTATCCAGTAATGATATTGTGATTTGTGATGTTATTCGTTAAGCATTCAAAGAAAAAACAAATATTAAGGATTCAAGTAAATAATAATTCAGAGATGGATAGAAGCCGCTTTTCAATCAGTTCGATCACGCCAAGACTCATTCAAAGTTGCTATAATGATAATAAATGCACATAATGGAAAATCGAATGAAGGTAGGTAGCTACCTACCGAAATTTTAATCAATTCAATAATCAAATCTAAAATACTAAGAATTTAATTTCATTGGGTCAAAACTTATGACTTTTATGACATGTACACTCTCTTCCATTTGGAAAATTGAAAAATCAGATAATAAGTACGTGGCTAAGAACTTACTGTTAGAAGGTAAAGTTTTACATCAGTAAGTAGAAAATAGGAACAGCCTTACAAGCGGATGATAACAGAATAAAGAAATTAATGTCAAAACGGCACTTTCTCCGAAGGGCCGAAACGTTGATGGTTGTCAGCCAGAGTTGCCGACACGAGAAACAATTTAGTAGCAACATTAACCTCAATGCACGTGGGACCACCATCACACCGACCGGGTCATGACCATCCTAGAGGGGTCTCTCCGTCACTCGCTCCATACAAACGTAGTTCCAATTTCATTTGAATATTAAGCAACCAAAGTCCATGAAATTTTGCAGACATATTCTAGAAACTAATATCTAATGCCTGTGGTTTTCCAGATTTCTGTTAAAATATTTGGTTTCAGAGTTACGCGGTCTTAAAAATTTACATACAAATCTTTGAGCCCCTGTAATTATAAAACTACATATTTTTAGAAAAATTTAAAACACCACAGGCACAGATATTAGTTTCTAGGATATGTCTGCAAAATTTCATGGACTTTGGTTGCTTAATATTCAAATGAAATTGGAACTACGATGGTATGGAGTAAGTGATGGAGAGAGCCCTGTTAATGCACCACGGAACAGATCTGATATAATATCAGTTTAGCGATTACACTTGCAACGTAGAGATAATAATGTAATTGACATGTTTATATTATCAGTGGGGATTTGATAGCGTATAGTTCTCTGATTTCATATTAAGATATTGGAAAACACACGAAGGGTTTCGCACCATCGTACAAGCACTTACTTCTTTTTTTTTTTTTGCATGGCAGTTTTTATTGAATTTGCCATCTTAGTTTTTATTATCTGTTGTTATAGCAACAATAGAAAATACACCCTGTAAAAATTTCAACTCTTTACCTACAGGCTGGTAAATGGTTCATGAGATACAACTAGCTGACAGACAGATGGGTGAACAGACGAACGGGCAGTGGAAGCTTAGTAATAGGGTCCCGTCGGAAAGCTTCCGGTACAGAACCCTAAATAAGCACACAGTAGGTATATTGTAACCAGGATATTATAGATTTAACACTCAACAGCTGATAAGATATTGAGTAAGGTAGTGATAAAAATAGACGGTAAAGTTAAGATTAAGAAAAACTTGTTCAATTTAAAATCGATAGCCTTCAAATTAACTGCTAAGTAGCGTTCTTTGAGTGGTTAAATCAAGTTAAATTGAAATAACTTTTAGTAAAACTCGGCACGATTGTCGTGATTCAAAATTGACCTAGACTCACGTTAAAAATACAATCAAGCGTGTAAAGCAGGTAAATAGGCTAATTAACGAACACGACAATTTACGAGCACAAGTAATGAAAATACTCCTTCATAAAAATGTTCAAGGCGGTTGACTTGAGTGATGTTTGGGTACGATTACCAGAGAGTATTTATAAGTCATGATTTCCAGATATAAAATTAAAAAGTCCTTACTAAAAGCCTGATTATTCGGAGCGCGCTCATTCAAACGAAGTGTGATTCTTATTTGAGTACCTAGGTATTAACCAATCAAACTTAAACAAATGTAGACACGCTCTAAAATAATTATTGTTTGTGTGTGTGGTTTTTACTGTAAAAATAATAATATGTATTTTTATGTACTTAGTATGTATTTTTATGTAGTCAATTTATTTATGGTCACAGTATAAAAATAATTGTATTTTTACGGAAATCAAACACTACAGACATAGGGCAAGACTTGTAGAACACGAGCCTACAAAATTTCTTTTGGTTAATTATTCAAATGAGAATCAAACTTAATTTGTATGCACGCAACAGCACTCTGCTTAAAATCCTGACATAATGCATAACAATATTACTACTATAGACAAAAACAAAGATGTTTCGTTAATTTCGAAAACAGATATTTCTTTTTAGATATTCAAAAATCCTATCATTCATGTGAAGCCCGTGGAATCGTAACAAGTAGATACCTACCTACCCAAAATCCTGACATCTAGCAAACGTGCGTATGGGTAAATAAGAGAAATCAGATAAATATCATGCAATCATAATTGCAGGACTGAGACAAGTCAAACGAGATATTTTAGCGTATTGACATCGTTTTTTGTACACAGCCCCAAAAGAACCTGCCACCGACAAACATGGTTCAGATCACCAATATGGAACGAATCTTATTACCATAATGATTCCACAGTAAGAGTTAAAAGGTGCAAAACATACCGACCAACATAAATAAAACGTTTCAAAATGAGTACAGACTCTGATGAGTTATAAAGATACACGTACAAAACATTAATCAACACCTTTAACAATATAAAACACGTTTAATTTAGCGTAGATCCAGGCAGCGTGCGTGTATCAATTATCAAAATACAAAAGTTGTCAGAGCATTGTTTACATGCTATACCCGTAATTGTCAAGGAGGTAGACAATGGACAAAACCTTAACCTCAATAGAACTTTTACTCACCTGTCACAGTTATCCTCCTTATTCACACTGGCTTTTATTTGTAAACAAGTTGGTTGTTTCACGTGAATGGGAAACGTGCGTATCGTACGGTGACCGGTGCGAGACTAGTTAACTTCATCAACTCCACAAAACGAGGCTGGCTGTAATGCGAATCAAGTTTTACCTGGCGGTCTCTCGACTGACTAACCAAGCGTTGTCTGTGAACGCGCTCACAACAGATGTAAGCATGTACACTGTGGATTTAAGGGGACGGTATATTCCAGGTATAATTTCAAATCTAGAGATGGCGATACACATTGTATCGGCATCTCTCTTAGACGCCCCTGAACCGGTTGCGCATCGCCACAGTGTAGATTATTATTTTCACATCGCTCCTGCATTTAATCATTACATCACCCCACTTCAGTGTTTACGATGGAGTAAAAAGTCAAGTTATGTATAAGTTTAAAATTCAAAGTTATAGTGATAAAAAATATTTATTATGAAATAATTAAAAATTTATTTAAAAAAATTAATCTGTAGGTATCATCAGAATCGATTACATTCGACTTCGCTGGGTTACTTTATTGTAATATATAACATTGCGTATCTATAAAAAATATTTGTACAAGTTAAATATTGTTTTATATACTACTAGAGGATCCCTGCGGCTTCGCCTGCGTTGATTTCGGTTTTTTTGAATCCCGTAGGAACTCTTCATTTTTCCGGGATAAAAAGTAGCCTATGTCCTTCTCCGGGATGTATCCCAAGTCTGTACCAAATTTCATTAAAATCGGTTCAGTGGTTGGGCCGTGAAAACGTAGCAGACAGACAGACACACTTTCGCATTTATAATATTAGTATGGATTTTAATGCACACTGTTGCCAAGTTACTATCATTAGTTAGTAAACAGTCACTGATAAAAAAAAAACAATATTATAATGTACTTTTATTGTTTTGTCAACAACGAGAAATAATGAATGAGATCTATTTACAATCATGCTAATAGGTGTCTTTTTCAACCTGTATGCTTATTATAGTAGGAGATGTAACATTTCACCAACTTTCATAGAATGAGATCACACACACACACAGTAACATTAAATTAAAATGGGCCTAAATAACCTTGACTTAAGGTCCTAAATTCAATTACACCGATTTTAATTTCTGGTTCTGTCTGACTGGCTATACATGAATGGATTAATTTGAGCTATAAAACAAGGCGGTTAAGGTCTATTTTACGTTAACGTTCTCATTATAAACCCCTATCTGCCAGTTTTGGTCATTACTGTGGTGACCATTACATTTGGCCTTGAAAGAAGATACTTCACATGGATAAAAGATTATAGCATGGACAAGTCCAAGTTTCTGAAATTTTCACTTATTGATAATGATAATACTGTCATTCCTAATTACTTACATTTATAGGTAAATCTTATATTTTCTATATCTTATTGCTATTATAGATGCTGAGATTATAGAAATTACACTCAACTGAAATTCAATGAAAATATAGTTAGCACGGACATTACACAAGTAACTATTTATTGCATTTCACTAATTACCGAGATCGTAAAATCCTATTTTTTCATATTATCAAAACGTTTACAGTAAAAAAATATTACACGCGCTAGGCGTGCAAAAACACCTGAAAGAGATTATATGCACCTGCAGCCATAACAGGATAACATTATAATATATTTCGTGTTGTATAAAAAGCTGTTTTGTTTATAATCCTTGTTTTTGTTTATTCAATATGGTTACAGTCAAACCGGCCCGCTCGGAGCTAATAGCCATAAAAGTTAACTAATTAGGTGAAATATTCCAAAAGAGCATAAGTAGGTATGTACACATTCAATACGCTAACTTAACTGTTTACGTTAAGGTTCAAAGTCAAAGCGCTGGAGAAATGTTTTTATATGATACTGAACAAAGTCAAGACAGAGATTAAAATATTTTATAGCTTTTTTGTTATATTCAGATTCGGGCCATTGATTCAAATTTTAAATTTGTAGTAATTATGTTCTCTAATTCAGAAGCTGAGCTCTTTTTCTGGATGCCTATCATTAGGCATCCAGAAAAAGAGGTCATTACCTTTTCGCTAAAAGACAATTTTACGTTGACTGACATGAAAGCAAAGTGCCTAGTAAGCCAATAGACAATTCAGCTAGATGACATCAAAGCAGATTACCCAGTCAGCAGAGAGTCAACTTAGCTGTACGCCATAAAAACAGAATGCACAAGTAGCAAAACGTCTGGAATTGTGAATAGTCTGTATGATTAGAACACCTCATTAGCCAGACGTCAAATTACATAGTTGGATGACATAAACGCTGAATGAGATAGTATCTAAAACGTCTGGAAAAGTAAATAGTCTAAATGGTCTGTTGCTTGCTCCCTTTTTAATTTTTAACCAACTTCCAAAAAGAAGGTGGTTCTCAATTCAGCCTGTTTTTTTACCCCATTGCGGCAAAGCCTAAAGGAAGAGTTATGATTTTAGCAGTCTGTATATGTATGTGTGTGTGTGTTTGTATCCAGATTCTGTGTGTTCCACCGTAGCGCCGAAACTACTGGGCTGATTTTGATGAATGAGGTGTAAATCGATTTGTCGTAAAGATCCGGGTAACATAGGCTACATTTTATACGAAAAAAATTGACCTAACGGATGTAATATGAAAAAAAGTGGGGGTGAAAAGGTACTACCACTAACTAACAATTGTGCCAGGACTGGTCCTGATGGGATTTTGAAGTTTGAAAAGGTGCAGTTGGTTCTCTATATAACGTAGACCCACACTAAGACAGGATTTTGAGAAATTTGATCTGTAAATTGACCAAATTATCATACAACAATACTACTTCTCACGAACCTATAAAAGCTACGAACAAACGATTTCAGTAGTTACATTTTATTACTGTTCTTACCTTTCGATTCAAAACAAGAAAAATTGATACACTGATTTGGCATTCCAAAACGAAGCAACTCTCGTCCTAATAACAATTTAATGTATACTTTAAGAATAACTGCATAAGGTAAGTTTTACAACGAATATTTTAACATCGATATTTTAATGTTAGTATACGTGAGTGAGAACACAAAAGCCACAAAGATCCTTTGTATTGACAAAGGCAAACACAATAGGATCTTTCATTTCTTGTAAATTGAACTAGTTTTATGAGAAAAAGTATTAAGTACGTATGAAATTTTGTTTTGCACATTTTCAACTTTTAAGCTGTGACAATAAGGTCTAAGTTGAAGGAATATTTAATAGTATGATTATTTTTTTGATCTATAAAACATTTATGACACTGCAATTTTTGGTCAAACTTATTATTGACTACTTAGTGACGTATTTACATAAAAAAACCAGCCAAGTGCGAGTCAGACTCGCGCACCAAGTTTCCGTATCCGTACTCAGGTATTTTTCCGACATTTTGCAAGATAAATCAAAAACTATTATGCTTAAAAATAAATTAAAATCAGTTTTAGAATGTTCAGGTAAAACCCTTTTATATGATACCCCACTTGGTATAGTTATCTTACTTTGAAAATTGAAACACATTGTTTTTTAATGAACCCATAAATTCATGGTTTTTGCCAAATTTCATGATTCTAGGTCAACGGGAAGTACCCTATAGGTTTTCCTGACAGACACAACACACACGGAAAAAACAGACTGACAGGCGGACAGATAGACAGACATACAGTTAGATAGACAGACAAACAGACAGCAAATTGATCCTATAAGCGTTCTGCTTTTCTTTTTGAGGTACGGAACCCTAATAAATGATATCATTGCATAGCAAGTGAAGAAACTAAAAATTATAACACCTTGGATAAACATCTCGGACTTGAAAGTGGATGTCATTTTCATAATAATCATGATCATCATCATCATCATTATGAGCCCGTGGATGTCCACTGTTGGACATGGGCCTTCCCTAAAGAGCGCCAGCCGCTTTATATCATCAGTCCATCGTGCTGGAGGACGTCCTACACTACGCTTGCTTATACGCGGTCTCCTCTCATCCTATTTTCATAATAATTAGTACTTTCCCCTAAAAACCTTTAAATTGATATCAATAAAGTTTTTTTTCCATCTTATCTTCTAATACTTATGCATTTTACAAGTTTGGTTTTTGATCTTTGAGCTACCGGGATAGAGCACTCAGATTAATTAATTTTTATTTTCAAATTATAAGTCCTGGTCTATAATGACCTAATATTAGCTTCACTACACTGCAATGTACTGTTTACTGCATTCTTTTTAAAATAATTACTTTTTTAATGTAATAAATGCACAATATAAACTTATCTTAAAATCTAGAAAAATCCTAAATAAAAATACTTTATAACATAGTACTGAATTTACTACTCTATGGCATTCTGTACAATTACAGTATGACAAAATGCTTATGAAACCCGAAACAGGTCCTGCCGCGCTGAAGCGACGGGTATGACTGACAAGATAACGTAATTACGGCCCATAAGACTCAACAATAGGGTCGAAAATTCTTTGTACTCGCTCTGTACGCGATTTGAAGAGAATAAGCGAGGAAGCGTGAAATCAAATAATTTAGAATATAATTTGAAATATAGCACTTACTGTGAAATGATCGGACCGAATTATTTATTTGATTGTTTTACACCTATGGTGAAAGTTACGTCTTTAAGAGCTTTGTCATTAAAGAGAAAAACCCAAAAGTCTAAGGTTTTAGACCAAACTTCTGTTTTTTTTTCTATCGAGGAAAGTTTGTCCAATCATGTTTTTATCGAACCAAATCCAAGGGGATATAATGAAAAATATTATATATTAATTTCAAATTTTTCGATCCATGCGTTCCTAACTTATTTCCATTTTAGTAAACTTTAGTATCGACGAAAACGGAGACCGCCGCGTTAAGTCATGTGGAAAATTATGACCACCCACTTATACGCTATACCAAATGTGACAAGTAAACTTGTGACATTATTCGTATAGTTTGTAAGTTGCAGGTTTACTTGTACCATCATTACACTACACCATTTTACCTTACATTACACCACCTTTCAGGAACCTTTTTAAGTTACATGTCAACGTGAATAACCATAAATTATCATTAACATCAATATCATCAAATACTTCTTCTGTTGATCGTTGGTGATTAGATGTAAGTTGTAACTCATGTGAAAAATTATGACTACCTACTTATACACACTTACACTAATGATGTTACAAGTTGTACTTTTTATGTTTGCTGTATTAAGTTCAATGGAACCTATAACATGAATAAAACCGTAATCACTATTAACCACAACATCATCAAATACTTTCACCTGTTGATTGTGTTTGTTAAACTTAGGGCAAAATAAACACCATAAACGTAAAGAAACGTACCTGTGAGTCATCTCGGCTGGTTGTAGTAAAATTAATAACTTGGCAAATAGCAGCTATTAAGCAGGCTCCGGTTAGTTGCCGGAAACTTGGTAACACAAAGAGGTAAGTAGTTATTAAATGTTGAAAGTCTATTAGCAAGAAAAACCTAATAAATTCGTGTTTATATTGTTGAAAATGATGCTTAGCTGTAGTTTCCGTCGTACTTGAATTATATACACGGTTGGAGTAAATATTTTTTCAGAAATTATGCCAAACTTAACCAATTATGGCATTGATTTTATCAGACTCGTTCTGTTTATTTAAAAATCTCATTACTGAGTTTTATCAAAAAAGCCGTCCGGGGCTTGATTCCTGGCTTGGTCAATTAGGGAAATGCTTTTTGCAAATTGATATGGAAAGGTATTCCAGTGCGATGTTTTGCTGGGATCAATACAATTTCATTCGAGCCTGAGCTTGAGACACATTGAGGGTGTTCAAATGAGCCTGTTAGCCCGTAGGATTTTTCTGCACAATTTGTTGAGGTCCCTTTAACTTTGAGCGCGAGCTTTCCTAACGGTTTGGTGTAGATTGGGTTGAGGAAACATCTCCACGAGAACTGCTGTTAATTTCAATATTGTCACTAGTGAATAAAAAATTAAGATATGGATGGCAATACCATTATCACAGAATACGAACTATGACTACGTATAAAAGTGACACTCATTAGCAACGACTTATCCGTCTCTGTAGCCAATGCCAGATCAGGTCATAATCAAATCAGTTCACTTGCAGTATGGAGTGCCGAGGGTACGTGCCATTATCTCATTAAGTGCGTTATATTAATTCTAAAATCTAAACTAGATCAGCTGACACCAGCCATCCTGATTAGTAATCAAGCATAACCTGCTAGTTATCGGTATTAAAATGTAAACGTAACATGCAAATCAAGGGGCAATACGCCGGAGGTGTGAGTCAGCGAGCCTTGCGAAACGTGGCACTTCAGCCTAGATATAAATACATAGTTAGCAATACGGTGATATTTAGTTACTGCGGCTGCACTGTTTACATAACCGAACTTTCACGCACAAAGTCACTCAGTAAGTGGCATAATATTGAGCGGACTTTAGTAGCAAGGATATACAAATGCATGTTTACAATATTATACTAACCTAAACACGACCACAGATTAATATTCCAAAGATATTTTTTGCACCACCCTGACCCTTAAAACACTAGTACTGATACTATAGATATAGACCTACTGGACATGGGTTCCCCCGAACATGATCTTGTGCTTTGTGCTATTCCTTCAACGATGATACCATTTTTCAACTTAGCTACTAAATTTCGTTTGACAAAGCGGAATATTTTATAGGCAAAGCTTTTTTATATTCACTTGGACATGTCAATCCCGTCATAAAGTTAAGCACAGAATATATTATTATGTTGCCAACCAATGTACGTAGTACATTATATAGAGGTCCCTTCTGAGCATTGCTTTAAGGTTGTTATCAGTCTTAAACTGCATTTAAAAGCAGTCCATGTTAGGAGATTTTAATACACAAACACATCTGCTTTTATCATCCGAAAGATGATCATCCAATTCGTGAGCATGGAGAATGAGGCTTGAATTTAGATTGCATTTTATAAGAGCCACGCGCCGGTGCTCAGCTTAAATATTATCTTCGGGGACCGTTATATGCTTAAGCATAATATTTTGGTATTACGGTATTCTTTGATGAGTGGGTAATAAAGTAGAGAGACCTCTCGCAATTACTAGCGGATCTGTGAATATTCAAGACCTGGATAGACACAAAGCGCGACGGCGGGAAAACGATAGATCATCACAATGAACATACAGCAATGTATAACCTAGTTTTCCTCAGCTGACTAACGGCCAAAATTAATATTTAATCTATCCTATATGACGTAATCTGTGTTGTTAAAATCGACGTTGAAGTCATTTGTTAAGAATTGTATGGTCTTCTAACACAGTCGCTATCGACAGATTACACGTTACAGATTATAGTAGGTATATCATTAATTTCATACAAGTACCAAACTAAATAAATCACCGAATCGTAGTTAGTTATTTCACTCGTATCACGTGTTCATATTCTTAGTTCGTGCCTCGTGGATATGTCCTTTATTACTTACTCTACTTGCAGTGTAGTTTCAGCGTAAAGCTACTTGTATTTATCTTTTAAGTCAGTTAAGGAAAAATAAATATACGATTCGTATTTTTTATTGCAAGAAACCGACTAGGAAATACTTGAGGCACTCTGTGGGCCTGTGGGGCGCTAAAAGACAGCGTGCTGGTGGTAGCTACGCGGCTCTTACGAATTATCCATAGTGTGAACGCCTTCATATAAAGTTGCTCGTATTAAAACTTCTAGGAACCACGTCTCCGTCGCGCGTTGTAACTGTCCAAGTCTTTAATCTTTGAGGCAGTCCGACTTTTCCCACGGAAACATCTGTCCAAAACTCGATAAACCGGAAATATGTAACGTGATAACGAGCACTTGACGCGTCTCAAATCCTTTTATTGGACCGCTCACTTTACGTGAACAACTAGCAATTCGCTCCGGATTCGTTTAGGTAGATATGGGTAAAATTTTCTTAGATGTACCTCTTATTATTCCAGTGTTATGGGAAAATTGATTGAATTTGAAACGCTCGTCATTATTAATATTAGAATATAAATGCGAAAATGTACTTATTATTTGTTAGTTTGTTGTTCGATCACGCCGCAATTAATGCACGTACCACATTTGCACCAATTTTTGCATGTACCACAGACCACCATGTACATGGGACATACCTTAGGTAAAGACCTTCATCTCCGCCTTGGTATGGCAACTTATCGACAGGTTATACAGCTGATATAGTCCATACAAAATGACTTCTCCCGCGCTATTTTAACTCTATGGGTTAACTGTCATGTCAAAAGTATCGTTCGCCTTTAAATAAGGACTAAAATCGTAGTTTTGATATAATATTTGACACATAAAGTTAAAATGGCGCGTGAGAAGTCATTTTTTTAAAATATGTATATTGTATAATATATATCATAGATTGATTGACCATTAGGTATACCTAGTTACTATACGATATATTAATAAACATAAGTAGGTACTAGTATTAACTAAATAGGTGAGTATGTGTAATTTTGTAAACATAGTAATTTGCACATAAAAAGTTGGAATGAAACGTGCAAATGATTTCATGTCACTTAACTGTTTCGTACACACGTTCTGGCTACTTTTGTAATAGAAATTGGTAGTTCTTGTAATACTTTACTGACTGATAATGAAAACAAGTATCTATACGATTTCACTTAAAAGAAAGTGGTCCATTTAGAGGCGCTATTTATATAGGTCAGTGAAGCGTAGTTCTTTGGCGGTTAGTAAAAGTTATTAAGAATTATAGCCTCAAATTGTAAGTAAACTATGGATTTTTCAACCAATAATGGTTTCCTCTTCAATTGTGAGTTAGAGCATAGCCAGCATTAATTTTAGTCATTTTAATTTTCATCTTTTATCCGTTAAATTATCGCATTGTTTATCCCATTTAAATTGAATCTTTTTTTATCCAACTTATTAAAAAAAAATACTTTATCGGCATGTGTTTTTAGCATAAATCTGTTAATTTATTAAATAAATCTCTGCCTTATTTCCATATCTCTGTTATAAGATTCGATATTAATTTGCGGCCATTGCCCATTTGACCGCAATCTTGTTCTTGTGTATTTTGTAGACAGTCGAATATACCATTATACTTATATTCCTAACGAAATAAGTCCAATAAGTACCTAGTGTTTGGAAATAACATGACATGTTTTCTAATAGGTACTATTCCGAAGAAAATTAAAAAAAATTGACTTTATAGACTTTATACTTTGACGTAAGATATTTTACACCTTTTACAGCGTTATTTAGATAAGTACTTGTTTTTCCCAAAGCCACTATGATTCAAACTTCATAGTCGCTGATTGTTCCTCCTTATGCTGGGGACAAAAGGTACGCAGATGAACTTTCAGCTTTTATAAAATTACGAAGGACTGGCACTCGCTGGCTCTTAGTCCATAATAAACTATCTCTTATGTCATGCAGTCAAGTCCAAAAAGAGGTTAAAATATAAATTTTAAGCAATTTGCAAGCTTGCTTTTAATAAAAAGAAATAAAGTATGCAAAATATTCCAATAATCGTTTTGAAATTAAAAATTAAAAAACAAAAACTGTGGTAATCGCGTTTAACAATACTGAATACCTTATCTACATATACTAAAATTGAGAAATACATGTACACAAGAACCAAGTTCGATTGACATTGTATAACGGGTGTTTTGGATTGTGATTCAGCACAAAGATTAAATATTGTAATATCATCATAATTGACTAGGAAAGGTTTAATAACGTCGTATTTGAACAGAGCCAACTCATGTATCTTCTGTGCTGTTCGGAGGCTATCTCGTGAATAACGGTTTAACAAGTTGTGAATTTACGATAGGGAATGATAAGATTTTTATTATTGTTTGACAACCATCGCGGTATACGACTTTGAACTTTTATATTTCCTTTATAGTTTGTTGTTTCACTACGTGATTCTGTAGCCATAAAAGCACCACCGTTTTAGGATTCCGTTGTCAACGAGGAAGCTGTCGCTTATAGTTTCGCCATGTCCATTTGGGGCTTAGCTCAGTGACTATTAGCACCATAGATATAAATGCCTTAGTATAGTATTATTTGGATTTCTTTGATTAGCACAGTTCACGTCAGTTAGTTCTAAAAAACCGTCGAGGCTTCGACGTCACTGGCAGGCGTCCAATGAAACAAAAAATTTGACGCAGGTAGCCCTGAAGTAGCATTATATTTTTGATTTTACGTCACCATAGCCGTAAAATCTGGTAGGTATTGATACTTTTTGGTTTAAAATTTAAAGAAACCGTATAACCGTGATAGACTAGTAGTTAAGACGTCTGCCTTCTACTTGGGAGCTCGGGGGTTCGATCCTGGGCAAGGCTCTTCTAAACTTTCCAAGTTATAGGCGTTTAAAGCAATTAACATCAAGTGACCGGCTCGCTATTTTTATATATAAAAAGTTTTGATTCAGTGGTTTGCAATACGTAATTGAGATGTATCATTACGTATGAACTACAAAGCGTTTAATTTCCTCGTTTCTACTACATACCTACAGTACTGATAAAACGTTACATAGAATCTTCTTCCGGTATCCGTCCTTTCCTGCCATTACTTGTAACTTATATCAAACGGCTTCCGTATGCTTTAGGTACTAGAACCTATGCTTAGCTTTTACAGGTCTGATTGCATTATGCGAAGATTTAATCAGACTTGCGTATTAAAAGCGTGTTACAAATTTAAAAGGTCATGAGCATTTAGTAGGTACCTGAACCTCGGGTCTAAAATTCCTACTTTGTGGCTTGCTTTGTAGTTCGAAAAACCGATATACACGTCAGAGTCCCAAGGTGCTGATATTGCTATAAGGTACTTGCAAACTGTACATTTGGAGCGACAATCTCAAACGTTTTTCTGGCAACCGCTGAATACAAGCGGTCCAAGAACGTGTTCTGTGAAAATCCGTAGAAGCCAGACCTTTGTCCAGCAGTAAGGTCTGGTATCCACCAAAACGGAGATGGGCGAAGGTGTGTTTGAGATACCAACATACCAATCAGGTTATTGATAGAATAATGTGAAAATTCCATACCTCAAAAGGAAAAGACCTTTTGTTGACCCTGTTGTTGAGAAGAGCATTTGTTGTCTGTCTGTCTGTCGTGTCTGCCAAGAAAAAGGAATCAACACATAGGGTACTTCCCGTTGGCCTAAAATCATGAAATTAAGCAGGTAAGTAGCTCTCATAGCACAAGTACTTAAGGGATAAAATCCGAAACCCTGAATTTGTGGTTACATCACCAAAAAAAAAATTAGTTTACTAAATCACATATAGATGGCAGCTTAACTTGCAGTTTTTTAGTAAAAGTGTTAGATATAATCTTGAACGATGGTACGGAACCCATCGTTTGCGAGTCAGACTCTCACTTGACCAGTTTTTTCGTCGTCATCTCTCTACAGTACTGATTGATCTGTTCACACACATTTTCATCCATCTCTTCGATACCAGGCGTCTATCGGTTAAAGCGATTTAGAAAAACTTGCCCTAAAATTAAAACAGATAACCAATGCAGATAACTGTATTACAAAGACATTGCAGATTTTAACAAAGAGCTCATTATCAAACTCGCCATTAGCCACAGTTTGACCACGGTAATATTATCTATACAGTATTCTAACTCGGCCGTTTCTTTGAAATAAATACCTACAGTTGCGCGGTACGTAAACATGCGGTAGGGCTGCCCGCCTCCAGTATGTAATTAAATTACATTTGCCTACTTTGTGTTTCCATCTAGTTTTGTGATTGTAAATATACTTTTTTTATATAAACAAATAAAATACTTTGTGAATTGCATAGGACATGTTCAATAAAAATGCGTGTTGTTTTTTGATTGGTAGATTTAATTAAAAAACCATGTTTATGATTGAATAACAAATCGGTCTTATAATTTGAGACCGAAAAATATTTGCGCCTCGACTGAGACGTAGGAAATTAAACGAACGTTACGAATGATTAAATTTTAAAGTTTAAAAAATCCGCATCCCTATAAAGCTTTTAATCAAAAATTGTTTTGGGGAACATGGGCAAGATAGAGAAAAAGGAATAAATATCTTTTACTTGGTTATAGACACCTGCAGCTACTTTACAATTTATATATTTGGTTTTAAATGAAGTTCGGAACATTTTCTTCATTTTTTGTATATATTCCACAAAATAATCGCTGGGTAAAATCAAAAAAGTTTGCGAATTAATCTTATTGTAGTCCCGGTACCTTAAATACCGACATTCTGAGCTGAAATTGTGGCTTCTTTGATCGGGTTTCACATACAACGAAAAAATCGCGTGGTTATTGTTAGAAAAACAAAACACCGCCCGTTCGTCACTGCGGCACAGTCGCGACTGTCTGCGTGTCGAGCGCCTGCCGACATCGAGGTGCGTAGGTATAGCTCGCGTTTCGCCCCTTTGTATGAAGTTGGAATACTGTATACATACCATTACCGTGGTTTGACGCTCTTACATTGTGTTATGAACAATTACGCTTTACTCACCAAGCGTCCATTATCCTCAACAACAGTCCTGTTTTAGCTACATTATAGTATACACCACAAAGTGTGACTCGTGTCGTATGTATGTTGTGGTACTTCAAAATGTTAGTTAGATCATTTTCTTCTCAAACATCGCAATTTGCATTCGCTTGTGAGATCACTTTAGTGGATTTCAGTGCGGTTCTCATTTCACAAGGTTTAGGTGAAATAAGAACCGTATATTTTAATATATTAGGAGCTAACTAGGGCTTGAGCCCGTATTTGGTGTAACTCCAGAATTTTATAAGACAGGATCGTTTGTAATTGCTCTGGAGCTGTCGTGAACATAGCCGTAGACCATAGTTAGTAAGGGCATGCTAAGGTGGCCTTATCGCTAATTGGGCCTTTGGAGGAACATCTTAGAAGTACTTAAATGAAAATGAAATAGGTACCTAAATAGTCATATTTGGATAAAGAATTGCAATAAACAAATAATATCATATTTTATGGTCCTAATAGATACCAGGATAAATGCAAAAGTTCCATTTTGCATTTACCGCCCGATCTGCATGAGAAAAAACCAAGCAAATAGGATAAAAGCGACTACAATATAAACACCACAAAGAGAAAATAGACTCATACCTACATCTCAGCAAATGATTGCGGATAACCGTTACATCCCGAGTTAGCATTCGCCTTATTAAGCGCAACTTGAACTTCGAAAGGACCCTGGGAAGTGGAACAGAATACTGAATTAATGCCTTTGAATGCGTTAGCCATAGAATTGTTTTGATTGAGTAATGTTTATTATTATGTTTTGATATTTATTCATGAATTATGAGAATTATATGTGTAGTGGAATAACCTCGGGGTACCATACTAAATAGATTTTAATGAAATAGAAATAATTATCGTAGCCTCCGTATGGCAACCCTTTACAGTAGGTACCTATTTGGAATGTTAATTTTCAATGTCTGATTTACAATATAAAATTAAAGTTTAGAAGTTACTTAAATAGAAAACAAATACAAAAAATTCCTGTTGTTGATATCTTCTTAGTTCCACCGTTCCCTGCAGTAATTTATCAGATTCTGTTTATAACAATGTAAGTATAACTAATTTCTATAACCGGTATAGGAAAAATCAATAGCAAGCATAAATTATCTAAACCATACTTAATATACTTATAATAATAATTATCAATAAATGCGAAAGTGTGTCTGTCTGTCTAACTAACTTTTCACGGCCCATCCATTTAAGCGATTTCACCATAAACAAAAATATTTCAGTTAGGTATCATTTTACGAGTACTGTAGACCAGTGTAATTAAATATCCACTATTTATTTTAGGTGCCTGATTTTTGTTGTATATATCTATTATCTACCTAGAAACTTGAGATTTAGCATGTACCTAGGTTCCCACTCAAAAAGAATTTTCCGAAATTCCATCAGGGACAAGCCAGGCCGGGCGGTTAGCTACGATGCTCAAATAAGCACATAGTTTTAAGTAGAGAGTCCATACTTGTCTGTGGGAATAAAATAGGAATTACAGCTGGCACTAGCTGGCAGAGCGGCACCGTATCGCGCCGTGTCGTCTGGCGATACGATCGCCTTGTTTATAGAGGGTCTAACGAGGCATGCCGTGTCCTTCGAGGATACAGGCAAAGATAACCAGCGGTGCTATTGTGATTCAGCTATCGGGATCGATTTCTATAAATAGAGAATTTAATTCACAGAAAACTGTTATTAGTCACCGCTTCACTATGATCATTAGGTACCTACTATATTGAAAATCCATCGCATGTTTCAGTGAAGAAATATGCAGATATCTCCGGAGAAGACATACTCATCCCTAATTTCTAGGGGATCAATACTAACTGAGGGTGCTTTGGTTTTAGATTTCCTCTGTATTTCCACTATAATAAACAGTAATTTTATTATTATTAAAAGACTAGATAGTGGTTCCACTTAACTTTAAGGATACCATTAGGTTTACAAAACCTATAAGTAGGTTTCAGGGGGGCATCAGTAACTTGTGTCCCAATTTCAAATACTGTGAATGAAGCGAAATATTCTTAAGAGGAAAACCTATGCGAATGACATTGACGATTTCCCCTTCAAACTAGCAATTTTGACATGTCATGACCCTCTATTGACAATTAATCAAGCAGACATTTCAATCTGCGAAATTTACGCGGACTTTTAGTATTTTGACGTAGGAGGGTAAAAGATCCAGTAAATGAACGAATAAGGACTACCCTGACTTTGACCTAAAATTAAGATTTATGAGAATCGTTCTATATATAATTTTTATATTTTTTTTTATCTGTGTCTATACACAGTAGGTATACACTCTTAAATTATTTAAATATCAAAAACGCAAAAAAATGCGTGGTATTAATTATTATAAATTATTTTATTTAACAAAAGGATAAATTGCCAGTAAATGAACTGGGAATTTCAGTGAATGAACGAACTCTATCTAGTGCATAAACTCTCGATTCCTATTAATAAATTCTTAAGTATATTTTCGGCTTGGAATTTTAAAAAAAATGTCAGATTTTCAGTTTTTGACTTATTGTATATTTTTTTCTACATTTTGCGCGATAAATCAAAAACTATTTTACATAATAATAATAAATAAAACCTGTTTTAGAATGTATAATACAGCCCTTTCATATGATATTATCCCCTTTGGTATAGTTATCTTAGTTTGAAAGTCACCTAAATTTTCTGGAAAACAGTCCAAATGACTACAGAGAAAATGAAACTTAACGCCCTTGTTGCATCCAAGTCGCTGGAAGTGCAACATCAGCTACTGAATGTGTTAAGAGTAGAATGGTAGATTAGAGGTACTGGGTTGGGGCTGAGGTACAGATTTATCACCAGAAGTCAGAATCGTTCAAATTGCAGACTGCAAGTTACAATAGAGCCGCTTGGAACAATTTTTTTTGCTGTTTCTTCTGGTAATATTCACAACGCAGAAATAATAATCATCATGGTGTTTAGATGGTTTGCGCCAAATTATAAATTTTTTTTAGTAGTTAACTATTCTTATTTGCTCATAAACGCAACGAGGAAATACAGCTTCCACATATAAAAATTGGAGTCCAGGCCTTGCTGTTAGCTGCTAATGGGTTCTCAAAGTAGCCCGAGTATGCTTGTTTTACTGGGCACAAAAGGAAAGAATGAAAGGAGCTTACCCAGTACATCTTAAAAGATCCGTTATAGATACATGCATCCTGCCATGCCTTACCTATGCCAGCCAAACATGGGTCCAGACAAAGAATATAAAATGAAATAGTGACTTGCTAAAGGGCGATGGCAAGGTGCATAAATTAAGCAAAAAATATTCAAAGTGAGAATTGAAGACATAAGAAAAAAGACAAAGCCTACAGACACCTTGAGACATGCCCTAAAACTGAAATGCAAATGGTCATATTGTATCGATTTTTACAGATGAAAGAAGGACAGGTAGGTAGACCGAAGACGCGTTGGTCTAATGCTATTGTGCAAATCGCGAGAGAAAATTAGCTTGATAGTACCAAAGACAGAGAGAAATGGGGATACCCAAGAGGGATCCATATACAAGAAAGAAGAATACCAGAATAAATATAAAAAAAATTCAAAAGAAAAATAAAACCGACTTCAAAATCACAAACACTAAAAAGTAAAAAATAATTTAAGTTATTGTGGTTTTTGAAGTCGGTTTTATTTTTATTTTGAAAATTTTTTATTTCAAAATTTTTAGTGGCCCCACTGTACTATAATAATATGCCATGCCCAGCTAAAACCCTACTGTTTACTAAGCAATTACACTGATCGCGAGCAATTTGCTCTTATCCATTGAGGAGTTCTGTTCTCCATCTCAGAAGATATTCATCAGAACTTCATCAAATTTATATGGGACCACCTGCAAAGTATACCTAGCTTTTCAAAAAAAAAAAAATATTCCAAATCGGTCCAGGCGTCTTTGAGCAATCGGTGAACATACATTAAAAAAAAATTGAATTTGCTCTTATCCATTGAGGAGTTCTGTTCTCCATCTTCAAAGATATTCATCAGATCTTTACCAAATTTATATGGGACCACTTGCAAAGTATACCCTATCAAACAAAAAAAAAATCCAAATCGGTCCAGGCGTCTTTGAGTAATCGGGGAACATACATAAAAAAAAAGATACCAACGAATTCAGAACCTCTTCCTTTTTTTAAAGTCGGTTAAAAATATACTAAGATTTACTAACATGGTGTTATACCATAGAGTAGCAAACAGAGGCAAAGCTTCTAAGAAGCGAGCAAAATTTATAACTATTTTGGTAGGGCTGGCACTGGAGGATACAATTTAATTAACAATAGTTATTTGTTCAACAAGATGGTAAAGTTTGTTTTTGTTGTGATTGCCTAGTTTAAATATCGATCTTTAAATATCGATCGATAGATCTAAATATCGATTTTGAACGAGATCAGTCAATTTAGAAAGAATTATAAATGGTGCCAACTTTTTTAAATTTTGGTTACAGGTTCCTATTTTGTGATCCCAGGGAGCTCTAAATATCGATTTTGAACAAAATCGGTCAATTAACAAAGAATTTCAAAATGGCGTCAACTTTTTTAAATTTTGGTAACAGTTTCTTATTTTGTGATCCCAGGGAGCTCTAAATATCGATTTTGAACGAAATCGGTCAATTAACAAAGAATTTCAAAATGGCGTTGACTTTTTTAAATTTTGGTTACAGGTTCCTATTTTGTGATCCCAGGGAGCTCTAAATATCGATTTTGAACGAAATCGGTCAATTAACAAAGAATTTCAAAATGGCGTCAACTTTTTTAAATTTTGGTAACAGTTTCTTATTTTGTGATCCCAGGGAGCTCTAAATATCGATTTTGAACGAAATCGGTCAATTAACAAAGAATTTCAAAATGGCGTCGACTTTTTTAAATTTTGGTAACAGTTTCTTATTTTGTGATCGCAGGGAGCTCTAAATATCAATTTTGAACGAAATCGGTCAATTAACAAAGAATTTCAAAATGGCGTCGACTTTTTAAAATTTTGGTAACAGTTTCTTATTTTGTGATCGCAGGGAGCTCTAAATATCGATTTTGAACGAAATCGGTCAATTAACAAAGAATTTCAAAATGGCGTCGACTTTTTAAAATTTTGGTAACAGTTTCTTATTTTGTGATCGCAGGGAGCTCTAAATATCGATTTTGAACGAAATCGGTCAATTAACAAAGAATTTCAAAATGGCGTCGACTTTTTTAAATTTTGGTAACAGTTTCTTATTTTGTGATCGCAGGGAGCTCTAAATATCGATTTTGAACGAAATCGGTCAATTAACAAAGAATTTCAAAATGGCGTCGACTTTTTTAAATTTTGGTAACAGTTTCTTATTTTGTGATCCCAGGGAGCTCTAAATATCGATTTTGAACGAAATCGGTCCATTAACAAAGAATTTCAAAATGGCGTTGACTTTTTTAAATTTTGGTAACAGTTTCTTATTTCGTGATCCCAGGGAGCTCTAAATATCGATTTTGAACGAAATCGGTCAATTTACAAAGAATTTCAAAATGGCGTCGACTTTTTTAAATTTTGGTAACAGTTTCTTATTTCGTGATCCCAGGGAGCTCTAAATATCGATTTTGAACGAAATCGGTCAATTAACAAAGAATTTCAAAATGGCGTCGATTTTTTTAAATTTGGTAACAATATCCTGTTTTGTGATCCTAGGGATCCTCAAATATTGATTTTGAATAAAATCTATGACAGTTCAAGAAAATAGATTTTAAACACTATTTAAATTATTATCATTAACATTAAATTAAATGAAAACACGACGCGCGACGTGTACTGCAGCCCCTGAGCTTGAGCACAGGCCGAGCCGGTATAAACCGATTTCTCTCCGTACGCGACGTAGCGCCTGTGCTCACGCACACACGCGCCTCAAGCTTGTAGTAGTGTACCTATCGTAGCGCGCTTGTATGAAGCTTTGACTCTGTTCGCTACTCATGTGGTTATACAACGCAATACCACACTAACAAACACTCGTACAAACATACAGACAAGTATATACTCACACACACTCACACACACACATGGACGCACGCACACACACTTTTGAACGGTTTGAACGGAACACGGTTTTGAAATTGAAATTGAAAAAAGTGTAAGAATTTGTAAGAAAATATTTAAAAAAGGTATATCAGCCGGTTTTTTATTCCAGCTCTTAATACATGTAAAAACGTCCAATCTGTTCATTTACTTGAGCCTTTACCCTAGTACCTAATTATATCGACCGCCCCATATCAAAACAAAGTAAATGTAATTTTTCCGAAAATCGTTTTATGTCATAAGCCTAACTTTCATAGTATGTCCCGTTGTATTGTAAGGACACCCACATTAAAGTAAAATTAAAAGCTAGTAAGTCGCTTTGACCATTTTAAAACATAGTAAGTCTATGAACTGGCTAGGTTTTTTATAGATTAATGCGCCTTACTAAGTTTTTCAAAGGAATTAGATTAAATAAAATAAATATCACCCATTATCTAAATACCATGTCAAAACAGTAAATACTTAATGATGCATTAAAACTTAAAAGTAAGATAGAAAAAGTCAATGACCTCTACATGTCAACTGTTAAATATGGCTTGCAAGGGAAATACTTTGCATACTTACATAATGTTTTTAGGGTTCCATATCTCAAAAGGAAACACGGGACCCTTATAGGATCACTTTGTTGTCTGTCTTTCTGTCCGTCTGTCCGTCTGTCGTGTCTGTCAAGAAAACCGATAGGGTATTTCCCGTTAACCTAGAATTATGGGCAGGTAGATAGGTCTCAACTCTCATAGCCCAAGTAAAGGAATAAATCCGAGAACAAATTTCGTGATTCTAGATCAACGGGAAGTACTGTATAGGTTTTCTTGACGGACGGACGGACAAATGGACAGACAACAAAGTGATCCTTTAAGAGCTCCGTTTTTCATTTTGAGGTACGGAACCCTAAAAAAGAAAGTGATGCACATCTAATGAATAAATGTGTAGGCCAGTCTTCACACTAAAATATTTAAACCCCTTTAATTTAAAAACTGTCATAGCCTAGTGGTTAGAACGTCCGCCTCCTAATCGAAAGTCGGGGGTTCGATCCTGGAATCACGCACTACTAACTTTTCAGTTATGTGCGTTTTAAGCAATTTAATATTGTACATCAAATCTTTGAAAAGAGCAACCGCCGAGTTTCTTGTTGAAGACTACGGCCTAAACTTCTCTTGAATTTAAACCACTTACTAGGTTTTGATCTGAGAAAGAAATTTGACATTAATTGACAAAATTGAGAGACCTAAGCTTGTATAAGAACACAGAAGTGTCATAATTCGTGTTCACTTTGCCTAACGTCTCTCAGAGAGAGATTTAAACTGTTTCTTATAATCACTAGCCATATTTCAAATGCGAAAGTGTGTTTGTTGGTTTAATATTCAATCACGCTGCAACGGAGCAACCAGTCGACGTGGTTTTTTGCATGGATACATTTAAAGACCTTGAGAGTGACATCTCTCTCCGCATCGTATTCTTTATTGCTGAGGGTTGTGACCTCTTTCCATTATTCCTACATCTAATGGTAGGTTTTCTTGGGATAATAATGCGGTGGGTTCAAAGAGCCTACGGAACTCGACTAGAAAAACGAGATTTTGACTCTTAGTTTTAACGGTTATGAATTAGTTATTATTATCAGTGATAAAATTGATTAGGGCTGCCAGGTAAAATTACATTTATCTCGGAAAATCAAAGAGTTTCCACGAGATTTTTTCCAAGTTTGCGCTACTAAGTACATATATTATGAAGAGGAAAGGTTTGTTTGTTTGTTATCGATAAACTCTGAAACTACTGAACTACTTGCACTAAAGACATAATCATCAACATCAACCGACAGACGTCCACAGTGAACATAGGTCTTTAATAGGGTCTTCCACATGCTACGGGTTTGCGCCGCCTGAATCTTTGCGCTTGCGCTTGACGACAATCATGCTTTAAAGAAAGCAATGATGAGGTCCAAGTTGGAGCACGCTTACCTGGAAGATACCTATTCACTCTTGGCTTGCAGGTATCTATGGTATATATGGCAGGAAACACGGCCGCCGAAATGGCGTTCCAACCTTTAGGCTCTCCCCATCGCCCGCAGCATGAATCTGAGCTTCCTTATGATGGTTATATTATGTACATATAATATCTCATAAGAAATCTCTAACACACAATCCAGCTAAGTAGGTCCAATTTCAAAAAAAGCTAGCTAGCCGACAAATCTAACTCAGTTAGGCAGCCTTCGGGAACCTTCGAGATGTCTCTCGTCCAAAATTCCTCAATGCTTGAAGACCAGTCTTTGAATAGTGCATGATGTCAGTGATGAAAAATGGATCCGAAATATAGGTCTTTTTTTGTACACAGGAAATGCCTGACGCATACCCCTCCGTCATGTGGGGCTTGCACCAAACTTGCACTACTACGAAATCCATTTCGGAACACGGCGCCCGAAACGAGGCGCGCTATCTCCTAAAAAACATAGGTATAATACCTATTTAGAACACTTACTATCTGTCATCATAATCTATGACAACCTCCGAGTATTTACCTGGTAAAACCGTAACTTTCGAATAAATTTTAGTATATAAGCAGGCTTCATTTAGAAATGAAAAAATCCCTATTTTATTTTTCAACGATTATAAACACAACTTTCATTCAAAAATAATAAGCTTAAATTCATTTTAAATAATATTTTGCGACGAAATGACGCGCACAGTCCTTCCGCCATGACAGTCCAGTGGACACTGAATTCCATAGAGCGCCTGCAAGAAAATAAATAGCACAGGAAGTTTTTTGGTTAGTTTTAGATTATTTAAGAAATGAAAAACATTTAGTATAAAACTAACAGTTCAAATTGATTGCTAAACCTAAACATATCATTTTCTGGAGGTTGGCTTCAAAGTATCAAGATGTTAAAGAAAACTTTTACAGAACAAGTTGCGAACAGCAATGTTTTCAACTTGTTTTTTTTTATTATTGGGATAATGTATACTAAATTAAAAAAGGCCCTTATAATCTTCACAAACTGAAGTTTTTAATTGCATGTATTTAATAGATGTTAATGCTTTAGAAAAATAAACAATTTACTTCAAAGTACAGCATTTTTGCGATTTGTCAAATAGCAATTACCTTAACTACGTACCTACTACATAACAAAAAACAGATTACCCCCCTGGCGATGGCAGGCTATGTTTATAGCATTTATAACTACCTTAATCATAAGCATAACATAAGTCTTTCGAAAATAACCATTTTATCAGAATTAGGTCGAAATATTAAATTTTAATATCGCACTTGTCATACAATTTTTAAATCTATCCCGATGGAGCAATCACAATTCCCCTGCTGATATTATAAGAAAATAATAACTCCGTATCTCAAGACAGACGAACTTTAGTCGTAAAAAAAGTAAACCCTGTATCTCGTCGACATTCTGCGCAATTGTGTGAACACGAAAATATACGGTCGTTAATTATCGCTGTAGCTGATGGTCTTTTTTCAACCCATAGCTAATAGACTACAGGTTTGTTGTCTGTTTTTAGTACAATGCTTGCGGTTAAAAATAAAACTTCTTTGTGTACTTGTAATATAGACAGAGGCTTTTTGCTGTACCTACTATATTTACCTATATTTATTTCGTTTTCGAGATATATCAAAGGTTTGGGTTATTGTGCTTCATTATTTTTTGTACCTATACAATAAACTATGGTGAACCAGATGTTAAGCATTTTCAGCTTAGGTATATTGGAAAAGTTTGGAGAACCTGCTAGGATTAATAAGTTTGATTCAAGACTTATAATTTTCTATTGCAAAAGCATTCGCAATAACACAAAGTGACGTTAACTTGGATAAAGTTGGAATTTTTAATATTTCTTATAAAATATTTCTTTCGTAACTTTCCCTACACGTGGAAACACAGTTTTCGAAATATGACAAGTCATTGTGTCGAGAATCATCATAAATGAAACAGAGACAATTGGTGAAAAGCTGGCGTGACGGCGAAATACAATGGACTAAATTGTTGCACAACAAAACTTAGCAAATGCTATCACGATATATGCAGCAATGTCTTATGTCAGTTCATGGACGTATAAATTCTAAAAATTGTACCTACCATTGTTGTAAAATAAAACTCTAATTAGTTAGTTTTTACTTTTACGAGATGATTCAATTTGTTTTGCTTGTATTACTGCAAAATATAGGTACCTATATGTACCTACTAGGTATGTTGTAAAGATTGATATTATGTATAAATATGTAAAAAAGAAGTAGATAGATTATATAAATTATAATATATTCTTAAACTATCTACGATACTTTTTTATATTTTACAAATCGTTTTATAAAAGTCACATTTTATAAAGCGCTAACATAGACCTACAAGTATAATCTTCTACCAAGTTGCTCGTACTTAAATGTTTAGTTTTTAAACGACAATTTACCCATGCCTCTACTTCTGGAAGATGTTGTATCCTCACTTAAAACGATGAGATCTTTTTTTACTTTTTTACAAGCAATATATGCGAGTAACTCATCTTTATTGTTTCATGCATCCTTTTAATCACAGGATCAGGTATGTAATACGACCGAAAAAAATACATTTAAGTAGTTCAATTACTTATTTACTTTATAAATTTATAATATATTTAGTTTTAAAATTATTTATAAAACGACCTTACATTCTTCTATCTGTAAGCTTGGCCAGCAGTTTGATGAATCTAATTTAGAAGTAGAACTTGCTAAGTGTGCATAACATTGGGTTGTATGCGAGTGTTTCTATTAAGTAAAACTATTTCATGAATGGTAATCTCATACAGAAACATTATAATTTAGTCAATATTTGCTAGTCCCCTTTATTGATCCTGCATTTAATTAGGAAGTGACCTTGTACTCGTAGTAAATAGTTGATGGATAGATGATATTGGGATAGTTATGTGATAGCCGTCTTCGTCAATAGCTACGCGAGTTGATGGTAGGCGCGGGTTGGGTTGCGGGCCGGCGTGTGCGCTCTGGGTGTCGTGAGTGACTCGGCCGGAGCGAGGTTCGCTGAGAGAGTGTGATGTTTCAGTGCGGCTATCTCGAGGGACTGCGCTCATCACTCGGTGGCTGGACGCAGAAAGTAAAATCATGGTACTGGGGACGACCTCTAGTAAGTTGCCCGGCCTCCCGCCGACGATCGGCAAACTGTCCTAGCACATGACAACTCTTTCTTTTGCACGATGTTCAAAATTAAAGTTCTTCTATTCAAAATTCTCGCTTCAAACGGAACGATGCTTGGTGTTAGAAACTTTATATTACCTATATGTTTTCACTTTTCTTATTGTTGCACTTCATTTCGGTGTTTATTTTCGGTTTATGTGAAGTTTTGTTTCGTTTCTTTTGATCATTAAACTTCAGAGTAGTAACGCACATTTTAATTTATTCGGTTCTTTCATTCGCCTGTAGAGGTAGGTTTATTGTCTTGAATGGGTAAAGCTAACATGCTGCATGAATAATTTAGTACAAGTTAAATATTATTAGATTGCGGTTGATGAGAATTATTAGTTTTTTTTTAGATGCAAGTATTGTGTACAAAATTCGATAATTCGACGGTATTGGTAGTAAGATTTTATTTTCTTTGATTTTTTTTAAATTTAAAACATAGTGCATGGTGGCAAAAATTTCAATATTTTTAATAACTTCGATTGATTTTTAAATTGTCGCATAAGTACGCTTCGTATTTTTATTTGTATTACTTACCTATGTTTAAGTATAATTTTAATGTTCTGGATTCGCTGCGTAGGTCCACTGATTGGGTTAATAACTTCTCATTAAACGTACATACACTTGTAAAATATACCTTTGTACCACGCCACCGAGTGATCGAAACGCATGTTTCCAAGCCTCCAGCTCACACCTCACTTACAGCTTCTCGATACATTTGACGTATACAGATCACAGACATAGTAACTGAGAGGCACAAGGATGTACCCACAAGTGAGTTCTGATTATGCCAAATGGTGTTAACGTGCTATTAAGGCTGTTGTCGCGAATGATCCCCCTTTGCCGCCCAGCTACACTTGTCCTCAATTAGCGCACTCAATAGAGGCTGATCCTTTGCTGTTGTTAGCGTAGACTGTATACAATATTAGTGTGGATGTGGTATGTAGAACTAAGAGTACATAATACCTATATCCTTCATCAGTACGTAAATCTCAAAGGATTGTTTGACTAACATAATTTATAGAATATTATATTTAGAATTCTTATTTATAGAATAGACTTGAAGTTTTGCCATAAGAATAAGATACAGTTAACGAGGATCGAATCAAAATTATTTTTCAATCGGTTGTCAGTTTGAGAACGTTTTAAGTACAGTAATATCGACAGGACATGGCCCACAAGTTATCGCGTAGCTTCGACATGAAAGAAGAAGGTGGTGCATTACTTGAGGACCGAGGTGGCATCCGCAGGCACCAGTCCATGCAGCGACTGCAACATGGCGAAGCGCAGACGGACGAAGGCAGAGCGGCGAGGGTCGTGCCCGATCACCATGGCAACCTGCAAATTACGGTGAAGAAGACCAAGCCTATCCTTGGCATCGCGATCGAAGGTGGCGCCAATACTAAACACCCCCTACCAAGAATTATAAACATTCACGTAAGTTTTACGCTTAGTTCATTGAAGTGTGACAGAAAGCTTTAGCAGTTAATTTATTAAGTTTCACTGATAAAACACAAATTGAAAGTAGTAGTACTAGTACTTACCTACTGTAATAGCTAAATCGATGAATGAAAACTCTTACTAACTATATTCAAACTATAAACTATTATACATACAAATTTTCCGTCGGTACAGGCTATGTTTTTAAGTATACCAAGTTTAGTGATTTGGATAGCTCCCGCACAGCCTCCGCGCTAAGCCGGTGCGGAATAGCGCCCCCCCCCCCCCCCCCTCTACCCGACTACCATCTCGACCTATACTGTCGCGTACTATACATGTATTTGTATTACTTAGAGTTATTAAATAATATAAAAAATATTAAAACCACTTATTTAAACCATCGACTACTACCGTGACGCAGACTTACTAATGCATCTAATAAGTAATAACATAAGCTTACAAATATATGATTTTCTTAATTTCCAGGAGCATGGGTCAGCGTTTGAAGCAGGAGGGTTGGAAGTAGGCCAACTGATACTGGCGGTGGATGGACATCGAGTAGAAGGGATGCAACACCAAGAAGTCGCCCGGCTTATAGCAGAGTCTTTCGCGCAAAGGGATAAACCGGTAAATATAGTGAACCTACATATCTATGAGTGAACCTGTCGAAAGTCGAGATTGCTCAAAAATATAATCAGGCTATAGGATAGAAAAGTTTTTATTCAAATAAAAAACTTAGTGTTTTCGTTTTGAATCGTCAAGAAAATCACCCATTAGTCCGGAATTCCATAATTTAATTTTTAGGGTTCAGTACCCTAGTTGTTACATCATGCAAAAATGTATGCACGCGGCCATGCCTTATTATTTTTTTTACAATATTTTTGCAGTTTAAAAATTGACTAATTAGGTAAATCACGGATAGCATTACATAAGCGCGCTTTTAGGTAACAATCTACATAATATTTTGTAAATAATGTAAATTTTTTAACTCAGTGATAAGAGAATGTCAATATTAAAAAATATTTTTTATTACATTACAGGAAATAGAGTTTTTAGTCGTCGAAGCAAAGAAGTCCAACCTGGAACCAAAGCCAACGGCGCTTATTTTTTTGGAGGCCTAACATCTACTTTCCCTCCCCGCCAGCGATCCTCCGGTCGCGCTGGGCAGCGCGATGTCGGAGGTCGACCTCACCGCGCACACCACGGAATAGCCAACTCCAACCTGCGCTGCCACATGCTCTTTTGAACGTCCAGTCGGCGCTGGTCGCTCGTCGCCGACCGCGACACCGAGCTGACGTTATCCAGCTCTGTGCGACAGCGGTCGCGCGACTAGCGAAGCAGTCCGTCCGAAGACGTTCGCTCTACAGAGGTATTACGTCAACCAAATAGATGATGAACTTTAACAAATTCAACTATTCCTGTCCTGACGTTGCAACGGACTGAAATGAGAAAAAACGCAGGTATCCTTAAGTAGGTTATACGGAATTAATGGCACAAGGGAGGCATTATAATATGAAAATCTTGTAAAATAATAAATAGCGCAGAAACTTAAAGTAAACCCGAGTACACTGCCCAAGAAAATTCACGGTTCTTGTAATAAAACGTCCCACTTTATGCCACCGGGATTTTACGGGTAGTATCAAAATTTTTGACATTCTTTTCTAGAAAGTAGAATTACCAATTTTACCGGTAGTCTGTGACTGAATTTTATAAGAGATCTCCTAACTTTTAAAGATTGTAATTTGTTACATTTAAATACTAAAAATAAATCACATTCGAATAAGTCACAAGAAAAAAATTTACAAATAAGCACATTTGATACAATTCTGCAAACTAAATAGAACAAAATTATAATAGAAGAAATCGACATAGATAGTTGTGCTAATTTGAAATAGATTGGCATTGGTGCTATGAACACTGACAGTTCCACAACACATCGGGTCTCGAATCGTGTAACCATACCTAGTAGTTTCGGTAGAGTTCGTCTAGAGCTTACAACTGGCGCATACATGCATTCCATGTGATATTTTCATGTCACTTGCGTCATCCATGTGCCATCAACGTTGCAATTCAGCCTCGACTCTGGGGCAAATCATTCAGTTCAGCCTGGGGGGAAGCAGTAGGTTCAGCCTCGCGGTAAGCATTCGGTTCATCTCATCACAGGTCGTTGTGCCGACGGTAGTCACTAGAGGAAGCCCTAGGGGCATCATCCTTGTCATCAGTAGAGCAGAGCTTGCAGCACGCGGCGCACTCCTAAGCAAGCTGTACTTAACACTTTGACATAAATTTATTTACATAATTCTTCATAATTTCAATAAAATATAACGTTTTAAAAGCGTATGGTAATTATTTTCAACAGCAATCTATTAAGAATTTTCGATCAATTTAAAGAATTTTAATGAAACACTCAAAATAGGTTGATTAACAGTTTTGGTTCGGTTCAGTTTGCTTAGAGAAATGTACGTTAAGTGCGTCAAACATGTCATTCCATTGGTAGTTAAACGGTGAGTTAAGGAAATTTATGGCGGAGAGGGATTTTAGCCCACTCGTTCATATACCGGATAGGTATGTAGATTTAAGTGAATGTGTGCATTATAATCAGTTTTATGTTAGATGTTAGTTACAAATTAAATTGGCTTTTATATTATAGTAGATCGTCACAAATAAAAACACAGTTCAAAAAGTGATATTTAGATGCTTTGTCTTCATACTAAAAAAATTATAAATCGGCAGAAAATTCCCAGTCCGTATATTAGGTACCTACTATATTCATTATAGTTTCACTCTTTGAAGAATGAATTGGCTAGTTTCTGTTGATCAAAAGGTTAGTTACACATCCAAAAGTCTTTTAAGTTCATTTATAGATATTTTTTTTTGGAATCCAGTAGAGATCTATTCAACTCTATAACAAGCTTTATTGAAAAACTGTCAGTAAGGATAGCTTTGCTCTTAGTGGATGAGTTATTTTTACTAACTGTAAAGTGCAAATTATACCTTACAGACTTGTCCCTGTAAAACACAGTTTTTAATTTAATCTACGAACTATATTCTTACTCGTATTATGGTTGATGATAATTTCTCTTTCTCTTTCTCAAACTGCGGAAGTTCTTCGGTTTTTGGAATCATCCTGTACCGATTCCTCAACAATTTGTTTGAAAAATTCCTCTTCTACTTCTTCATTATTTACGAGGAAATTTTATAGGAAGTAATAGGCACTTTAAAGCTTTTTCTTTTTTCAACTATACGATTTCACATATACTTCTCTGAATAAAAGAGGTTTTACATATGATTTTCTTCGATCAGCTTCTTTAGTCATTTTTCCCTCCTTTTACATATCCTCAGCCTCATCCTTATCATAAATCTTCTATCCTAACCGCATCCTCTTAAACTACTTAGTGTTTAAGTACTAACATAGTTTTTAAGTTTTTTTGTTACTTATATGGATTTTTGTTGTCCGGTTAATAAATAAATTATTATTATATTATTATTAAACTATTAGTATCTTTCCTCTTGCTCATCCTCTTCCACATAATCAGTTCCTCATCAATCTTAATTTTTATTCATGGTCTCGTTCATAGGTACCTCCTATATATATGGATTGGAAATATTCTAATATAAATATTTACTTGGATGTTAAACGTGATTTCAAATATATTATTATTATTATCAACATATAGATATCAAAGTGTTTTAATGCTGAAGCTTTTAAATCTGTACAGCGGCTGTGTAGATATACTGTTAACTGATACATTCACAAATTAACACCTTATCTTGTAATATATTATTGTAACCGAAACTTTTAAAACTAGTTTTATCTTAAATGCATTTAAAATATTGTAAATATTAATATGTAATCGTAAGTTTGTAAATATATTTGAATGTATTGTAAAAAGATATTATCTATATTTCATGAAGTTAGTGCCAAAACGTACAGTCCCTCAAGTATTTTACAGTGAAGGTATTATAGGTAAATTAACGATTCTATGCACCATTTGTATACTTCTATTTTAATTACATCAACCTATAATATAGGAATGTTGTAGACAAAATCCTCTATCTCTGGTTTATATACAGGGTTTAATTAGAATGCTAGCGAAAACTTAGCGCTACTCTTATAACACCTAAATAAAATCCAATACCAATAACTATTTGTCTGTACTTGTAATTTTAGTGATTTAGTTTTTTTAAACCCGCAATGTATAGCGTCCAAAACTTGGACCCCGAGTTATGCATCCTGCGGCATTCGTTGACCTCTAGCGCCAGTTAGATGTTTTATTTGCAATACATTGCGAAAATTTAACATACTGGATTTTTTATTTATTTTTTCGGTACCTTATCAGTAAACATCAGTACAATTACCTGTCTTCATTTTTGCTAGTGTTTTAATAACACCCATATATTGAGAAAGCGGAATTCTTAATACTTTTGCACATATCATTTTATAAAATTAAAATATGGTTTTCTTCAAAATTAATTTGTCTCTCTTGTAATTTAATAGTTATTTAGGTACCTATAGTCCTCATTCTAAGTTATTATAATTTAGAACCAAAATTTATAATACCTAATATCTATCTGAAGTTACTCTATCATTCATTTGCCAAAAATTGTATGATCTTTTATGACAAATCATAACAATCTTCCGAATAACTTATCGACGTGTTATAGATAGATTGATTATATCATTACTTGCTGATGCCCGCGACTTCATCCGCGATTTAGATTTTTAAAAATCATATGAGAACTTTTTGATTTTCCGCGATTACTATCATTATAAGTAGGTATATATGTATTAACTTTTGTGGATTTTAATTTTTTTTACTATCTACGGGTTTTTTTTTCAAAATTAAAAGGAGTTTCTATCAGCTATCTGCTAGTAAAGGCCCGTGAAAATTGATCCCGCCATTTCGGAGATAAACCGGAATAAATAGACAAAACTTTTAAAAATTGTTTATGTAAGGTACCTGTTAGACCACACCTACCGATACTTTCATATACATTCAGTAAACTGCTGTTTTTGATATTACAAAATGACTTTTCAGTTTTATTTATTTGTCTATATTGCGGCTCATAATAACTATCAGCCGCAATATAGTCAAATTAATTATCATTCATTTGTACAAAGTTAAAACAAATTATTATAAAGACAAAGGTTCGTTAATTTATCTGTAAAATGCCTACAACAGTTTTCTACGTTAATCTTACATATTATATACGCTTATATTATGTATAATTGGAATTCACACAATTCAGATTAGGGTTTTCAGAATTCAATACATAGTCCTCTACAAGTATTTCAATATCGTCTGGTCTACATCTTTTTTTTTGTTAAATTTTCATGAATAATATTATAATATGTAAAGCTAAGTATATTTCTGTCTCGTTATAATTTTAAACAACATAGAATGAAATAATTTGTACCAAGTTATAATCGATTACAGTTATGGTATCACCATAATATCTGGATATAGATCAATATTATGCAATGTTATCTATTGATTGGACTAAAATAGAAATTGCTGCCTTTTACAGTAATAAAGTGATCTCTATAATTATTATTTTGTATAACCAACTCTAGTATGTACCTCTAGACGGTTTATTCCGAACAAAAAAAAATCGTGGGCTGCAACTCGCTTTTGCTTCAACCCTTGATCACCTAATTTCAACAGCCTCATAGATGATTTTTGTTCAGAATCGAAATATCTAGTTCGTACTAAGCACATAAAAATCTATGGATATATCTAAGTAGGTATCTGGTACCTGATACCTATTACTAACTCTCGAGGGTACCTATCTATAACTACTACTGTTTTTTATTAAGATTTTGTTTCTATAGTAGAGCAATAAAGTGGCTATAACGGTTTTATGTCTGTTTTTTAATGTAAACTAAGTTTATTTCATCAGAAATATTTATTACGTCATACTCTTGATAGCACACGCAAGATTCTACTTATGATAAATAATTTAATCGATTGTAATGTTTTTTTATATATAAGTACTTACTCCTAACATAATTAACTATAAAACTGCAATACTAGTACCAAGACATCTTTGTGGTAGCTTAAAATGTGAAATTTTCTAGGAGTTGCGTTTTATACGTAATGTGATATTCCTAAAATGTTCTCAGTATGCCGTCCATTTTATTTTGTTTTGTTCTTGTCCTTTTTGCGCGGCGGTGTGATGTTTAACTAGTTTCATAATCATGTCGGTACAATCAGAATAAAATAGACAGGATGTAATTAGAACGCTAGGGAAAACTTAGTGCTTTTATTATACTATCTAAACACAAACCAATACAGAAATTTGTCTTATACCTCGCAGTTTTAGTGATTTACTATTTTTTAAACCCGCAATGTATAGCGTAAAACTCTTGGTCAATGCCCCGCCTTATATGACGTAGCATTGACCCCGTGGCATCTATCTACGCAACGTTCGTTGATCTCTAGTGTCATTCAGATGTTTTGCTTGCAATATACTGCGAACTTTTTAAAATACAGCATTTTTATTCAATTTTTCGCGTTTTTTTATGGTATCTTTATTTTACGGCACTGATAACAGTAATCATCAGTGCCATCACCTGTCTTCAATTTTGCTAACGTTCTAGTAACATCCTGTACACTAATCTCATGTTTTTCTCTAAACAAAAGTATAGTAAGTACCTACCAATTAAATAAGTTATCAAATATTGGATATAAAGAAGCAGGCATTACTTTGCGCAAGTCCATAATGTAATTTTGGGTGGTCTTTTGCATTGTAGGGCACTAATATTTTTAATTTTTAATGTAAGGCTCACGACACATTGCGACAGAGTTAAAGCGAAAAATCGCGTTTTTTCTATATTATCAAGCAAACTGAAAAGATGCTCAAAATATGTGCGCGTCCAGGCGTCAGTTTGTTATGTTTTGTTCTTACAAGTAACAGTACACTACGTAGAGGAGCTAAAGTACAAATTAGATTGAGTACTTGGTAAAATTTTAGAAAAGACGCATCTGGTAGAAAGTGTCTTTGACGACTTCTCATTGATGGTTGCACACACAATATTTGAAATTCTCTCACATAATAATCAAGAAACTCAACATCACACTGTTGGGTATACGCACACATCGCAATGTTTTAACTCTCCCACAATGTCCCTTGAGCCTAATATGTTAATTTTAAAGCCTTTTTATAAATTTAAAAAGGAAAAGAAATACTTAACTACACTAAGTTTAGTTCAGAGAAGTGCTATTCGATTCAGCACCAATGTACCTACCATTATGTGCACTTATTGTTATTTGGTACAATTCACAATAATTTAAATCCTATCTATATCATACTCATACTTCGTGCTGATATTACGTTGTAACATCTATGTTGTAGTCTATTGTTAAGTTTGCAGTTGACAACAAAATATATTGTTATCTAGATAACGTATTTTTTTTGTCTTTCTCATTTCTTTCCAATTATTCTCAGGTAAACTATCTTTTTTCAAAACTAAAACTAGAAGTTAAAGAAGTTGCCGGGAGCGTTTGGAATTTTATCATTTCTAAATCTCTGGTCTGGTCTGGTGGCTTCGGCCGTGGCTAGTTACCACCTTACCGGTAAAGCCGTGCCGCCAAGCGATTTAGCGTTCCGGTACGATGCCTTGTAGAAACCAAAGGGATATGTGTTAAATAAACAGGTTAGGCCGCTTCAATTTTGGACTGCATCATCACTTACCACCAGGTGAAATTGCAGTCAAGGGCTAACTTGTATCTGGATAAAAAAGTAGGTGGATACAGTTTAGACAACATAGGTTTCAAAAGTATATTCTATAAATAGATATCTCCGAGTTACTGATTGATCAACACGCAGCCCTTGGATCTAGAGTTTAAAATGTATACGAGGAATAAGGCCGGATTTTTCAAAATTCTCACGGGAGCGAAGCCGCGAGCGGTCGCTAGTAGGTATCTATCCATCAAAAGCCGATTAGTCACTAATATTTCATTAGATATGCATCCGCTAGTGGATACAGGCCGACTATTTCTGTATTTAGTCTTTCACATCCAATCAGCAGACTAAAGTGCCGTGATCCCGCGATAGCCGTAATAGCCTAGTGGTTAAGACGTTGCCTCCTATTCCGGAGGTAAGGGGTTCGAAAATGGGAATACACATCTAACTTAACGAAGTTACGTGCTTTCCAAGGAATTTTGTTATCATTTGCATTATCAACGGTGAAAGAAAACATCGTGAGGACCGGAAATGAGTCGATGATGAGTCTACTAGGTACATCATCGCTTACCATCAGGTGAGGTTGCAGTCAAGGACTGTGGTATTTACTCAGAAAAAAAAGCGAGAGAAAGAACTAAAGTAACATAACTAAAGGACTATTATTATATTATATTTTCTTTATCTTCCACTGACAAAAATAATGAATTAAACATAAATCGTCTATCTCCACAACCAATAAATTCAATTTATTAAATCCATTAGTCAAAAATTAATATAAATAAAGAAATAGTTTCCATCTTTCGGAGGCTGGGAGCACTTTGTCTCTGCTTGCGCAGCTCTAGCTGTAAGCGCAGCTGGGAAATGATGACAAGTTTTATGCAGACGCCAATAGATGGCGCTGAACGTTTTAGTTGAAATATCATATTGCGCTTTGGAGATTGCTCCTGATTGAATGACTTTCGCCGTGTCGGCTAATTTGGTTATCGCTTCTCGGCCTTTTGGCTAAGATCAAAGTGTAGTATCTGTTCTTTTCAGCTTAATATCTGAAAGTTCCCACACTGTGGGACCAGTATATTAAACTGATTTTTGTAACTCGACGGGATGTTCGGGGCTCGCTCCACTCCCGTCACGGGTCGGCCCGGCATTGCAGTGCCGCCGGGATCGGCCCACATAATTCCTGATACAAACCTTCAATAACAGGATCAATGATATAATGTTCATTGTTCATTCTATGTGTTCAGTGTTCATGCCTCAAAAGTCAAATGGCATATTGCCTTATTTCCGAAGTAATACTGGCGAAAGAAAAAACTACAAATTAAATAAAGTTGATAACTAAAATCCGAGTAAATTGTTTTCTTGTCGCTTGGTAATGGATATATTTTAATGTTGTAGTACATTACTACATTTATATTCATGAAATCGGAATTTTCTCCTCTTTCATATTTGGACATCCCACTCGATACAATAGCAAAAAAACTTGGAGACCCCCACTTTTATGGATGTAACATCCAAACGGTCAATTTTTTTCGTATAAAATATAGTCTATGTCACCCGGACCACATTTATCAAAATCGGCATTCGGCCCAGTAGTTTAGGCGCTACGTTGAAACACGCAGAATCTGGATACAAACATACATACATACTCGTACATACATATACTGTTAAAATCATAACCTTTCCTTTTGGTTTTGCCGCAGTCGGGTAAAAAATAAATAATATACTTAAATTACATACATTATAGTTTTATAGCTTTTTAAGCTTTTTGTGTAAGTCTTACTCATTGCTTGGTACCTAAGATATAAATTCACCAGAAAAACTTTCCAAATTCAAATTCAAATTCAAAATATTTAAACTTTTACAAGTGCTTTTGAATCACCAAAATAATCTACCGGAATGCCGTTCCTACCGAGAAGAACTAGCAAGAAATTCGGCGATTGCCACACGGCTGCTTAGGAATTCAGTACCTTGCAGCATTAGGATTGCAGAGTTTATTATATTCTCCTCATCTATCCTCGGCATTTACAATATTATTTCACCAGGAACATTGGGTGGGAGGAAAAGGGTGTGAAGTCTGCCAATCCGCACTTGGCCAGCGTGGCAGACTATGTTCAAAGTTCCAACAACTGTCAACACGTTCTCCTTCTGAGAGGCAGCGATGGATTGATCACGATGATCCAATTAGGTAGTAGCAGGCGCCAGCCACTTACCGGATGTCATCGCCCTATCTTGTTGGAGGGCTCGCAATGCGGTCCTCATCGAGAGTCTTGAGACTTACATCTATCAGTCCTCCACAATAAAAGGTTAGTGACCAATGACAGACCAGGAAAATGGAACGCCTCAGTAACATTAATAACGCCTGTCAATAACATTAGCAATTAAGTATATCTTTCGTTTAATTCAATTGCAAGAATTTTTGAGGGTTCCGTATCTCCCGAAATAAAGGAACCTTTATTGAATCACTTCATTGTCTGTCTGTCCAGCTCTCTGTCTGTCTGTGGTAATTCTTTGATTTTCCAGGATAAAAAGTAGCCTATGTGCTAATTCAGGATATTATATCTATCTCCATTAAGAATTTCAGCCAAATCCATCTAGGTAGTCGTTTTTGCCAAACATACACACATACACACAAACTATCACCTTTATAATAATAATATTAGTGTGATAGTAGGTAAGTATATTATGTAGCGAACATTCCTTCAAGAGAGTACAGTATTCAAATCGGTCAACAACTTTCACAGGGTTTTGTTTAAAGTTAAAATTGTCATATCACATTGGGCATATTTACAAAATAAAGCGAGAAATAAATATGATAAAATGAGGTACATAATATTTTTATTATAAAAGAAAACACTTAGTCGACGTGCGACGATGATAGTGATTGTTGATATCGGGACAATAAACAAGAAAGTTATCTGAATTACTAAGAACTGCTTAAAGCTCCATTATTTGTAAATTTTTACGTAATTAATAATAAATAAGCAAGTAATTTTTTTTTTTTTTTAATTTTAGTATCCACACGAACTCATGGCCATATTCTATACATACAGTTACCTAATGTCCGTGTGGAAAGGTTAATTTTGAAATTCATGAACTCTCACGGTTTACCACCTTGGCTCTCTTGATGATACGACATCAAAAGGAAATGTTTCTTTAACTTCATTCCACTGTTTCCATCACCCTATCCCAATCACCAAAGGGTAACTAAAAGAAAATAGGTACATCCATTTTTTTTTAATGCAATAAGGAGCTTAAAACAAACAACATGGGTTGGTTAAAACTATAAATCCCTTAGGGGTTGAATTTTCAAAAATCCTTTCTTAGCGGATGTCTACGTCTTAGCTATCTGCATGCCAACTTTCAGCACTATAGGTCAATTAGTTTGAGCTGTAAGTTGATAGATCAGTCAGTCAGTCAGCTTTTCCTTTTATACAATTTACATAGATACCTATGCCTTGACAATTTTTTTTAAAGAATATTAGCCATGTTAAATGACTAATCCCCTTTCCTCTCCAACTAAGCGTCAGGCTTGTGCTAGGAGTAGGTACGACAATAGTGCAACGGGTGGGGTTTGAACCGTCGACCTTTCGGTTTTCAGTCCACTCCTTTACCGGTTGAGCTATTGAGGCTCAAATTGCCTTGTAATTGTATAGTTAAAACAAATAAGTATAAGTTAGTAGTTTTACTATGTTGTTTTTTTGTAAAGCATAGATAATGGAGAGATAATTCGATATAGATTAGAACTGAAACAATAAAAAATAGAATTTATCAGTGTACGTTGGTATGAAGAAGTGCGTGTAAAGACCTTGACCATGACGTGACATTCTAAATATTTTCCATTGAAAATATTTGTGTACTGTATGTGAGTGCTATTTGCAATATTATTATTATTATGGAAGTAAGTACCTATACATTACAACGCAATGGTGCGCGCTACGTCTATGCTTACGCAACGCTTACGCAGCCTGTGTGTTTCAAGCTGTAATTAATACGTCCTGCTGTGCATAATCTTTATATTTAAATATAAATATTACGGCTGAAGAGGATAGTCAAGTTGTAAATTTTCCCAAATTTTTTTCATAGTTCAGTAGGCATTGAATTGTACTGAATTGTATTCTTGAAAATATTGTTTCGGGTGTTAACGCTTTTAACCCCAAAACATTTATAAAATTAGACAATTATTTTGATCTTATTAGATTCAGTAGGTACCCACTAATCTAGGCTCGTTTTTTTTAATATTTTAGTTTAGTTACATTATCAAAATAAAAATACTCAAGAAAGATTTTAGGTCAAAATATGGATATTTAGACACTAGTATCTTTTAACAGAAGCAATATTTCTTTAAAATTAAAACCTACGAGCATGATAGTTCTTCGTTACCTATATCTACAACATTTTTAAAAATTATGAAAATTGGACTACATTTTCCGGGAGAAAAACGTTATCGCTTTTTGTATGTATGTGTTGTAGTTTTGAACCCGTCCGGCCGAAACTATTTGGACATACTCCGACAAAAAATCGGTCACCGATTGCTGTCGTACGTAAGCGGAGCGCCCGTAACGTGTGCCTTCTAACGTCCACAGTCCGCACGCCGCTGCCGTGTGGCATGGGAAGGAGCGAGGAACGGAGGCAGAGACGTAGGGTGGCCGCGTTACTCGCATGTTCCTCCTCGTTCATGCCCATTGCTCGCTATTTTGTCGGTAAGTATGCAAAAGCGCGCACGCTGCCACAGTTTCGACGTCCATCGCGTTGCAAAGGCAACCGACGGCGTCCGCGTCGCGATTTTGCGCGAGTAGAGCAGTGGACGCACAGTAAGGTTGCTCTATGTTTACAAACAGTCTGACGCAACAGTTACCGAACGGGTATCATCTGAATTCTGATACAAGGCAAATTATGAATGAAAACCCCCGCGAACAGAAGGACCGGAAAACCACACTACTTTTATAGGGTTGGCAACAGTAAATAATTACTAGAATCGGCAATACATAATTATGTATCTGATTCTGATTGATTATTGTCACAATGTCTTGAAAATCAAATATTTTAGACATCGTTTTCAGCGCACCTTTTACAGGTCCCTACTACATTTTTAGGGTCCCGTACCTCAAAAGGAAAAACGGAACACTTAAAAGGCTTATAGGATCACTTTGTTGTCCTTCTGTCCGTCTGTCGTGTTTGTCAAGAAAACCTATAGGGTGCTTCCCGTTGACCTAGAACCGTGAAATTTGGCAGGTAGGTAGGTCTTATAGCACAAGTAAAGGAAAAAAATTAGTAAACCGTGAATATGTGGTTACATCGCAAAAAAAATGATTAAAATGTGTTTGTGAACAAAATTAAGAAGTATTTTTAATTTTTAATGTAAAATAACTATATCAAGTGAGGCATCATATGAAAGGCCTTCATGTATACATTCCAAAACATATTTCTATTTTTTTTATCCATAAGTTTTTGATTTATCGAGTAAAATGTCAGAAAAACTACCCGAATACCCTGACCCTGGCGGGCGCGAGTCTTACTCGCATTTGGCCGGTTTTTAGAAAATTAAGTTAGTAAGTATTTGCATAGAGTCAAGTAATTAATAGAGCGATATCACCAAGATTCAGCAACCCTAGTAGCGACTCGTGTCTCGACTCTCGGAAGTCGGCACGCGCTCCCATGCCGCCGCGCAGGTGGCGGGGGTCTGGCCGCAGGCGTCGTTTTGTGGGTATGCCCCATTTGCTGACAATATTATGTTATAAATGCTCGCGGTTGCATCAGCCTATCTATTTCACACATCTAAGTATGCCAATTTATGTCCTACTAGCTGATGCCCGCAGCTTCGCCCGCGTGGATTGGTCAGATCCCCTGCAGCATCAAGATAGAAGAGTTGGAATCCAAATTTTTTGTGAAACAATGTCGCAAAGTTCCTCTATCGATTAAAAAAGAAATGACGCAAATCGGTTCAGAAATCTCGGAGATTTCGGTGTACATAGGTAGAAAAACACAACTCCCTTTTTAAAAGTCGGTTAAAAAAGTAGCCTATGTTACACCCTGGTCAATCCTCTACTTCTCTGTGAAAATCCCGTCAAAATCGGTTCAGCCGTTCCAAAGATTAGCTTTTTCAAACAGACAGACAGACAGACAGACAGACAGACAGACAAAAATTTTAAAAACGTGTGATTCAGTTAAGGTATCGTTCAAATAACCCTATGAGCTTAATATGAGGTAGTTATTTCGAAATTACAGACAGACACTCCAATTTTATTTATTAGTATAGATAATAACTCTATAGTAGGTACCTATTCAATTTTGTTAAGGTTACCAACACTTAGGTTTGGGGTAATTTAATATCTGTACCTACCTTGAAGAAGAAAAAGGTACCCACCTATATCGATCTGTCCTAGAATAAATCAAATCCTAGTATCTACTATTTATTTAATTTCATCGCTAGTCCACAGTTAAGGGAATTATATTTTATCTGTGGCTATAATATTTATAATATTGTAATCTCCCTAATTGGAAAATGGCTTGAGTTTTCCTTATTCGTCGTCCTTCCCTACTTTCTTTATTATTATGGATTAGGTACCAAACTGGTCGCTAGGTATAGAGTACATATTTAAATATTAAATTAACTATTTTTCTATTTTTTCCTGCCTAATTAAAAACAATAAATAATTATACCTAAAATCTTACTCATGCCATTGTACTTATGAAAATAGTTATACCCAAGTAAGTATACCTAATTGTACTTTATATATATTTATTGTACCATCCGAAAGTAGAGTAAAGACTACACTAGAAACTTCGTAAACGTGAACTAAACTTTCAAACCCCTATTAATTTTCAAAAATCCTTCCTTAGCGGATGTCTACGTCATAATATATACATATATTCTGCATGCCCAGCCCGATCCGTCACTTGTCAGTCAGTTACCTTTTCCTTTTATAGGTACCTATATTTAGATTAGTACCCAGACAGCTGTAGCACGGTAATATTCGTGGCTGTAGAGTGTAGACACATCTACACAGCCGGGTATATGCATGCCGGTATCACGCGCACTCTCTATTCTGATTTCTGAGTCAAACACGTGCGTTGTTGCATCAGCCAAGTTTCACCGGTCGTATTTCCTATCAAACTTGTCGAGTATCTTTCTACCTGGAGCAGTCAGGTAAAACTTTGTTGAGAACGATGCCTTTACAACATTAATTGGACAATGAACTAATCATTGCCCCATAAACGTTAAGTCGACTCTCTTTAGGTAAGTATCAGTAAAATTTTCACCGATACGAACCCGTTAACAGGGCTCTCTCCGTCACTCGTTTCATACAATCGTAGTTCCAATTTCATTTGAATATTAAGCAACCAAAGTCCATGAAATTTTGCAGACATATTCTAGAAACTAATATCTGTGTCTGTGGTGTTTTAGATTTTTCTAAAAATATGTAGTTTTAAAATTACAGGGGCTCAAAGATTTGTATGAAAATTTTTAAGACCGCGTAACTTTGAAACCGAATATTTTAACAGAAATCTGGAAAACCACAGACATAGATATTAGTTTCTAGAATATGTCTGCAAAATTTCATGGATTTTGGTTGCTTAATATTCAAATGAAATTGGAACTACGATTGTATGAAACGAGTGACGGAGAGAGCCCTCTTTATATTAAGTAGGTATAAGATCACTTTCCGCGTTGAAAAGTAGCCATATCCACTGGCCGTCTCCAGGATGCAAGCCATATTTGTTCCAAATAGATAATGCCCGTGTCTTCATCCATGTGGATTTAGTTTTTCAAAAATCCCTTGGAAACTCTTTGATTTTCCGGGACAAAAGCAGCCTATTCCGTCCCCGGGAATGGGCCGTGAAAATGTGACAGACAAACAGACAGACACTCTTTTGCATTTATAATATTAAGTATGGATATTAGTATGGATTATGAAGATGCAATACCTAGAAACACCGCATGAATGGAGAATATTATATGTAATTTAAATACTACTACATAATATTCTATGTGCTAAAGGTCGGGCATGCCACGCCGCACCGCGTGGCGAAGGCTCGACCGAGTAGCATATGTACCGGGTACTACTATATTTACTTCAGGTGCCGGTTTCTTACATAATATTGTATGTACAGCTATATCGCTCGCTATACGTTATAGATGATCAAGGTTGCATCAGCTTATTTAGTTTTTATATTGTTTATTATTAAATAGTAGTGGGGGGTGTGTGATAGCCTAGTGGTTCAGCCATCTATGCGGGGGGTCCGGGATCTGATTGTGATTCCGGTACGCATCTTCAACTTTTCAGAGAGTTAAATACGGAACCCTAAAAACCTGTATAGTTCTTCATAATGTTTTCAAAGCTGTGAAAAGTCTGCCAATTCACACCTAGCTACGTGGACTAAACCCATCTCATACTGAGAAGAGACCCATGCCCAGTATTGGTTTGTGATGATGCTGATATCGCTATAGGTACGTTATAGATGATCAAGGTTGCATTAGCCTAGTTTCTTTACTGTTTATTTATACGTCGTATTGGCCACGCACTGAATCTGAAAGCGATTTATGGGCATGTTTAGTTTCGATCCTTATCAGGTTTGACGTAGAGACTACAAATCTATATTATTAAGGGTCTGTTTCACAACCGCCTGATAAGGCGAGAGAATAATGACGTTATGACAGTTTTGTATTGGGAATCTGTCAAAATGCTCATATGAATAAGTTCAATAATTACGAATGAAGACTTGTGGAGAACATACCATCAACTCCGGGTATATGTAGGTAGGTACATGCAAGGAGATGATGGCGTTGGGCATATTTTGCTATGAGAGGAGGGAAATGCCGATGAAGTTGTGTTCTATTGGCAGCTTGTCGGTCGAAGGATATCTGGTCGACCAAGAGGTCCTTATAAGAGGGCAACTCTCGTGGAACTCATGTTATGGCAGTAGCCAACGACAGAAAGAGATGAAAAACTACTGCTGCAGCCATAAGTTCCACGGGGGAACCAGTGAACACCGTGTACACTGGTTGGGAATGCCTTTCCTACCGAGAAGAACCAGCAAGAAACTCAGCGGTTGCTCGTTAGTCGTTCCAAGATTCAATTCACATTGTGCCATGTATAAAATTACCTAATTGCAGGCCCGCGCATTGCGAGTTTGATGTTAATTAGTTATGAGTTTGTTGATAGCATAATTGATTCTGCAAAAACTATTCAATTTGTTCAATTTTTCAGAAACCGCTTATTGCTTTGTTTTTTTCCAACTGGAAGTCATAACAAAAACTTTACTACATAGGTAAATAATAATATCTAAACAGTTCCCAATTAAACATATTTTACATTGATTTATTTGTGCCGAGTTAATTAACAAGTTCGTCTTATCTAGTTATAGCTGGTTCGGTTCGGTTATTATCACACTGTACATACAGAAGTGACAGCACACAGGATGTAGGTAATAGTAAAAGGTAAATAGCTGGTCTTGCCTAAGGGTACCTGTCCACCAAAGCGGAGCGGAGAATGTTACGTCGACCAATCATATTTGTGAGAGATCGTCTATAAAATCTAATTGATTTGCTTATCACATCTCACCCCACTTAGATGAACATGCACCTTGATTTAGCTGCTGTAGTTTATCATTATAATCTTAATCCATCGCCGGCTCACTACCGAGCTAAGGTAGTGAATGCTATTTAAGTACTAAGAACGCACACAACTCCGAATAGCTAGAGGTGCGTGCCTGGATCGAACTTCGAAATCCTCGAATAGTAGGCCTAACGAAGTATGAACCACCACCACCATCACCACCACCAGTGGCTATACTGTACAGAGGTAGTTGAAATTTCCAATAATTCTTACTACATAACACAATAACGTCTATCGGTTCTAATAAAATCGAACAGTGTAGGTACCCCACCCGCCCTGTTTTTCTACGGAATTCTGATTAGTCCACGTAAAGAAACTCAACTCAGCTCTCCGTCGCCCGCTGAGTAACTTTAAGCTTTCCTACGAAACCAACATGGACAGTAGAATACGTGTTACTGAAATTCTATGAAGGCCCATAATCCACGTTTACCTAAGTACTTAGGTGCTATTCCATATTAGGTAAAGTGCTTTGTAACCCACAGATCACAATTTTGCAAAGACATTATTATATACTATGTAGTGCTTATGTAGTACGTAATTATGTCTCTTTTGTTTATGTAAGGAAAATCCATTATGGATTGCCATCGGCCATTGGGGAGCATAATGGTTCTGTCGGACTGCTACCCACTAAAACCTCATGAAGTTCAATCCCACCGCCGACGACGGAACACAAGGGACCAATAACTCTTCGTTACTCCGTCACCGGGTGTCCGCTGAAGCAGACCCACCACTGGGACGCTATACGTGCCCCCGAACATTACAGGCATGCCAGAACCACAGCACTCCAACCAACTCGAGGACTATGAGCGACGGACCGCTCCGTGTCCATTATCCACAGGTCCTTGTAGGTTGAGATCTATGAGACTTTGCTTAGACTTAAGACACTGTTAAAACGAGACAGTGCTATACTGGTGACATAAACCCGTCTCGTTTTAACTGAAGCTTAAGTCTGAGCAAAGTCAAAGTGCGCTCTATAGATTTCAGCCTGGACTCGCCTGGAGGGCGATTCTCTCTCCACGTTCCCAATCAACAATGTATCCGGGGAGCAATGCTTGCCTTCCCCATGCGTTCGTCTATTGCGCCCTCTGCTCGAAGACCAACTGCAGCAAGACTCTCCAAAATTTTCCTTTAATAATGACGCGTATGGAATATTTCCTAAATTAAATTTTTATAACGCAGTTGTTGGTTATATAAATTTTGTCTGTCATTCACTTTTTGATAGCGATCGCGTGCGATCGGGATGGAAGTGGAACAGCAAGCTCAGTATCGCGATAGGGTCAAGTTGGTCAGTTATCGTCATCCACAGGTCATAGAACTTTGATAGAGTGGCTACAGATGCCAAATTAATGTATGAATATCATAGAGGCAAAACGTTGAATAAAATATTACCTTGCTTATCTTCGAAAACAATATTTTACTATCAGAAGAATTTGTTTATTAGAATTATAGTACCTACCTATCGAGCTTCTCTAGGGTCTTTCGCCTTTGCTTTGCCCTGAGAATACGATTTTTAGGGTTTCGTACCTCAAAAGGAAAAACGGAACCCATATAGGATCACTTTGTTTTCTGTCTGTCTGTCTGTCTGTCTGTCTGTCCGTCCGTCCGTCCGTCGTGTCTGTCAAGAAAACCTATAGGGTTCAGTTTAAGAAGTTAGCTCTAGTATCGACTAGTTTGTGAGTTATAGTCGATACTAGAACTAACTTCTTAAACTGGACGTTGACGTATTAGTTTACAAATTGCGAAAAACCAAGTAAAATTTGAATTTCGCGGGCAGACCCGTCACTTGAGATAATTAAACTATTTACTGTATCAAAAAAGTAGAAATCTGTACTCAGTAGTGGGCCGGCGATGGGCTGATCATGATGACCTACAATTTATAGCATTTTGATGAGCTCTAATGAGTGTCACAGGCGAAGGTATATTTATATCTATGAAACCGCATTACCTACTGAAAATATAAACATTTTAGATAATACTAGGGATACTTGGTGATAAGCCATCCGTCCGAAGGCCGAAGTGCATTAATAAATAAACTATCTAAGTAGCATTAATCACTCAATTAAGGTACTTATCAATTATAAGCGTTTATATATGCAACTATCTATTGCCCGCGACTTCATCCATTTGACCTACAGGAACTAAACACTTTTTCAAATAAATAATAATTTTATATGTTGTACAGAAGCAGGCGTTACTTTGCGGAAGTCCGTGATAGACAAAGAACCAAAAGCTTTAATTTGCTATAATCGCTGAAACATTTGACTTTCAAACAGCTCTTGAGAGCACTTCCCATTAAAATACCGATAAAACACACAAAGAGAGCATCTCTGCCAGCTATGCTCGAGGCTTTCCAACGAGCCAGTTAATTTAGGATCGTCCACAAGTCTACAAGTAAAAGAATTTTCCGAATCGGATCATATTTAGTGCCGGAGATTACCTACCCCCTACATCCAAACTGACAAACGAACGCTTTATAATATAAGTGTAGACAAAAATATCCACGATTAGATAAATCGTTTCTTATTTCATTTCTTCCGCAAGTTAGCCTTGACTGCGGTCTCACTTAGTGGGAAGTGACGATGCAATCTGAAATGGAAGCGAGCTAAAAGGGCAGTAGTTAAGTATATTATAATTTAAACCGCGGTTTGTACAAGCTCTTGCTACCTACCTTGTACGCGACAGGTCGAGATGGCAATCGGGGGCGGGGCGACCCACCTCGATTGCCATCTTGACCTGTCGCGTACTATACCTATGCTATGCTAAACGCTAAATGGCTTTTAGAAATTATAAACTAGTAGGTATCGAACCCGAATCAATGATTCACTATCAAGTTTTCACGAAAATTTCGATTCGGTTACATGAATAACATAATATTACGAAATAATATTATAAGATAGGTATCATAGGTAGATGGTAGGTTTGTAGGTAGGTAGGTATAATTTGCTTGTCATTTATACAATTCTGACGATAATGAGTTCCATGAGTTTTTCAGTTGGCAAGCTTTGAATTTTACAATCAGCAATGATTCAGTATTCAGTCAAATGTCAAGGTTGAAATCCAATTTTAGGGAAAATTTCGTTCGTGATTCAGTTTATTCAGCAATCGTCAACATTATGATTTATGACGTATTAATAAAAGAAACATCCATTTGTCTGTCATAAAACATTATAAAAAAAAACCATCAACACATTATAAAAATATTGATCTGACGACAGTAAATTATTATTATTCAACGAGCCTGTTTTCCAAGATGTCACAAATATTTGACGTAGCAATTAGCAACCAATCATCCAATACATAATATTTTGATATCTATTCGCGTGTATTTTGTTATTGATTTGATAATAGAGTTGTTTTGAAATGTCAAGTAAGTATTGATCTTACTGCAATTTGCAGTGATTTACATTTATTAAGGTTTCGCCTCGTCACTAAGATAACGCCATCCGCTTCTAAAGAACAATAAATATCAACACCACGGGGACACAAATACGTAAATGAAACATTACGTGCCCATATACTTACTCCTAAAATTATGATAGGTAGGTACCTGTTGGTGTAATTTCCTTATCATAGCCAATCCAAAACGTTAGAAAACTCCATTTATTTTTAAATACGAATACACTGGAGAATTACTGAACTAAATAAACTTCGCATGATAAAAATCCGCGTACCTAGGTGGCAGCTGTCGGACCACCGACGAAGCGAGGAACGAGTTCGAGCTAAAAACTAGCAACAAGTTGGCGAGCAACGAGAAGAGAGTGTGTAGTTGGGATAAATCGCTGGGCTATAAGCGACAGTTATTATTATATTTCTTTTATTGACGGTTTTTGAGCGAGAAATAGAGACGAATCCACGACGGCAGTGGGACAAAATGCCTTAACCTTGAAATACCTACACAGTCTGTAGGTTCTCTATATTATAAGCATAAGTATCTAGTATCTACTAAATAGTTTTAGCCAAATTAATAAAATTATAGTTTCAAAAAACTAAAAAAATCGGTTCTTTATAGGCAATAATTCGGACCTCTGGAAGTGGGTGAGAATTGAAATTTCATATTTCATACATACATACATATGCTAATAAAAACATTCGGTTGAACGAACTGTAGGTAAACTTGTAGGAATGTTACATCATGCTTATACGGAAAATATTTGTCTACGAAAAATAATAGTGAATTGCGTGCGTATAGAAAAAATCGCAACTGCCAAAGCATCTTTCGTCAGCTCCGACACGATTTTTTTTGTCTACGAAAAATAATAGTGAATTGCGTGTCTATAGAAAAATTGCAACTGCCAAAGCATCTTTCATCAGCTCCCCATAATTTAAAACGAATGATATAGAAATAATTAGTTCTTAATTTATCGCCTCGGTCATCAGTCATCATCATTTTTTTTAATTTATAGACTAGCGCATCTTCTGGCAAGTGATCATGCAGCCAAAGATGGAGCGCGCTTGCACAGAAGATGCCTATTCACTTTTGACTTGAAGGTCCCGATATGAAAATTGAAGGGAAAATCGCTTCGTACGGGTCGGTGGAATTTCGACTACGTACGGATTTTGGTGTAATCTTTGACACTCACTACATCAAAAGTTACTAGTTCAATTTACAAAAAGAGATATATTTACTAAAGTAAAAGTCCTGAACTACTAAAATAGAAGACAAAAGTTTTTGATTTGGTATTTATTTTTAATTGTTTCAATAAAATAAGCTTGAAATACACTACAAAAACTGCGCGAACACGGAGTACCAAAAACTAGGAAACTATTACTAGGCGAGGCCTCGCCGAGAAAGGAAATATCGTCTTCTTCAGTATAAATACGTTTTTAGCTAAATGCAAGGATAAACAAACTATAAGGGGTCAAAATGGCTAAAAATTGATTCAGGGCTGATGAATCCTCTTAAATGTTTTTTGTAGATAGTGTAGAGGCATGCAGCCTCTTTTAAGACCGGCAGCTGCGAAGAAAGCAACACACTTTGCAGCTGTCACTTAGAGAACACAATTTGAATTCGGAGCGATTCAAAATATCTTGCTGGCCTGGACCTTGGATGAAGGATTGTTTATATACTATCTCTATGGCCTGGACGAACCCCGGGCAGGGCTTTCAACCAATTCACTTCAGATCATCAAGACCGAAACACCTCGGTCTAGCATCAAGCTCCGGCCCTCGTTTTTCTACCACAGTTTTAATTGTAACCAAGGCACATATTGTAAATACAGCCCAAGTAATACAAGTTAATATGTAGCGGTATTTTTATTTATCAAGTTATCTATCATACGCTGCATGGCTGCTACAATAGGCTCATACTTACCTAATTTACCTACCTCTAATTAGTAAGTAGCTAGGTAATAAATAATAACAATGTTTATTATTGACCTGAGTTTTTCACTATCCGTGGAAGGAGTCTTTCATTGAACCTACTGAAAATATGAATATTTAATCACAATTTACAGAACAAGCAGTAGGTTTTCAGTACGCCTGGCGCCTGGTGTAATGTGCGTACAGCTTTAATGCCACACACGCCTCTATACCAAATTGTAGTAAATAATGTCACACCCTATCTCTGATATCTGTGAGTTTATTCACCGCCCTGCGTCATAGCGGCCTCATACGATGCTCGATTGTTCCCAATCAACGATGTTCCCAATGGACAAAACAATTTCGCTGTTTTATCAAAACAATATCGATCATATTAGAAGTTAATGGACGTACGTAAGCATAATTGCCGATAACGTAGAGTTTAGAGGAAAAAGAGGGAAAATTTAACTCTGTAGGTGTTTGCGGACGCATAGTTCATCCGATTAAGTTCAAACTTTGTACAGTTGTTGTCAGGAATCACGGGAAAGTTTCCCGCATGATATTATTATCAACGAACTGTATTACAACGCATTCTGTGATTTAAAGATACGAGTACCTACCTACTCAGTTCCTTCTCTTTATCTTTGCAGTACGTAATATTATGGACTGTGGAGTTACGAAGTGTGGGAAATGGAAATCCCTAAAAGAGACCTTTGTCCAGCTGTCGTCATATTTATCGTACACGATTGAGACGACAAAAAATAGGTTCTTACGGCCATTGATCAGAATACTGGCTGAGTAACGAGTAAATGGTCTGAACTCTCCCTCAATTAATTAAAAAACAGTTTTTTGTAAGATATTTTCATGAATTAACAAAGCAATATGCCACTCAAATCGGACGTTATTTTTTAAATATTTTTTACAATCTTTACCTGAAAAAGAATTAAACCCGATCAAGAAATGGCTTGTTCTTAGAAAAAACTTGAACCGCGTTTCGGCCTTTCGGAAGCGCGGGCGCACGAGCGCAAGATAAAACCATGTTACATCAGACTAAATTAGGGTTGCCACATCGAATTAGATCATAAAGACTAGAGGTATTTAAGTAACATACCTTTTTTATTTTAGAACACCTGGTCTTGATTTTATACAGTTGGAAAGAAAAACATTATCTAAATAGGTGCACAACCATGTAATTAAAACAGTCCTAAAACCAATTCCATATATGTATATGGAATTGCTCCTTTAACGTATATAGAATAATCAACACAATTATTTAGGAAGCTATATAAAATATTTATTTATTTTTATTTATTTTGCTTTTTAAATGATAGTGGTGTTTATTATTTAACTAGATATTAAAACAAATTAAGCTTTGTTGATGGTCTTTTTGGCCCAAATATTTTGTTCTTCATTTAAAGGCGAATGTTATTTAAGCAAAAAACAGTAATTTAGATTAAAACGGATTCTATTGAATTAAATTTGTGTAGATTAAATCAAGCTTTACTATCACTGAATTATTAATGATGCATTCAAAATTAGGTAGGGATATTACGGACGTTTACCTGACATTATGACCTTCTCAGTCTTGCGAGTCTGTTTATGAAGGAATTTTGTTACTTGCTGATAGCTAAAAAAATAACATAACATGTCTCTATCTAAGGTTGACAACCCTACTTATGGCAACAAGCCGCGGCGACGCGTGCGCATCGAGTATATAACTCCCGCGCGCCCGAACTCGCCTCATTCACAATCTACATCTGATAAATGAATAAAGTCTGTGTTAGTTCGTGGCAATGATCTACGATCTCATGAATCCACCTGACGTGAATACTAATCTCAAATACGAACTGTGGTGGTATAGTGACAATTGGTGTGACAGCCATTCCCCGCGTTTCGAGCAACAGCAAAGATAACCCGAGCTTTCCGGACCTTGTAGATTACGAGAAGGTAAATAGTTTTTTTTTTTTTTTTTAATTTAATATTTATTATCTACGTATTTCTCTCTACATTGAGGTATATATTAAATCATAGTATTATAAAAAAACTTAATACCTACCTAATGAAAAATTGAATTAAAAATAAATTACTAGTGTTGGAAAGGAAAAAAGCAAATGTTGCGCTCCAGAGCAATTTTTATAGTTTTCCGGTCAGGCTTTAAATAATTCAAAGTTTAACTGTTTTTTGATTTTTTTAATGTTACTAAACGATGCTATAAACTATTTCTACCTACCTGTTTATTATTATTTTATTTTTCGCAATCTAAAGTATGTGAACTGAGTTGAACTTTAAAATAATATAAGTTAATAAACCAAGGCATAATTTAAAATAGAAAAGCGTATGACTACAAGAAAACGCATACGAAAAAGATACCAACAGGCTCTTTTGATAGAGTCACAAATCACTAAGTCGGCGGCCCAGGTGGGAGAGGGTGCGATCCTTTACTTACTCTCCATGCCGCTTGGCACCCGCTCTTCGATTAGGACGCCTCCACGCATCTTCAATTCCTCCAATTTATTATAAATATATAATATTATGATGAGTTTGTTCTACACGCTGGCCGCCCCCAGGACGCACCCGCCTGGCCGCGCCTGGGCCACCCGCTAAGTCCCAGTAACAAAGTCACACTTATATTATATCATATTCATATAATAAAATTTTAAGATTATCTCACTGGTAATAATTCCTTATTACTAACCAGATAATAAAAAGAATACAGTTTATCAACGACGATTTTTCTATCAAAAACGACTTGCCGATTATTACATACATATAAAAGTCAAGTGAATAGGTCAATTTACGGCCAAATCATAATTTTGGTAAAACATTTGCGTCAACTGTCGTGATAAGCTCTCGTGTGGTCTTGATAATGGTCTCAAGCTCTCAATTTTAATATTCGTTAAACTGGTTAAATGATAATAATATAGCAGATAAAATGAGTATAGAGTTCCATCGATAAATTGACTTTGTCCTCTCTGATAAAATTCGAATTACATAATCTTCGACCCTGAAGTTTTTTATACATACCAAACAAAATTCAATCTACAACAGCTATCAACTATCTATCGATTTTATAGAAACTTGGTGTCCCGAAGACGGACATAGCGTACTTTTTATCCCGGAAAACCAAAAAATTCCCACGGGATTTTAAGAAAAGTCGTAAACACATCCAGTAACAAGTAAACAAGATAAGTAGGATCAATAACTCGGATACCTGTCAATCTTATCACTAACAAGATCTTCTCATTATTTACAGTTGCTGGTCTCCTACAATTGACACAGCTGATTTCCCAGTGATTTGAATTATTTTGATAAAGCTATTGAATAATTGAAGTATTATAGAGAAAGAACGAAGCAAAGATGGCTACAGTACAGACTCCACCTGAAAGAAGCCTGTCGGCAACCCTGCCGGTCAGTCAGGAGACTAATGATTTAGACCTGGTAGCACTGACGATGGCAGCCCTACGCTTAGTGAACCCCTGGTCAGTGGAAACTAAGAATACCTGGTCAAAACGGATTGAACCAGGGACCCCAGAGGCGAAGGATCGCGTGATAACCCTCGCCGAAGTCTCCCTACACGACACGCGCGACGACTGCTGGGCAGTCATCTACGACAGAGTATACGACATCACTACATTCTTAGATGAGGTAGGTCTTATTGCGATTGCGTATTGACCCTATAATAAATGATAATAAAACTATGTCAATATCGAACCCCGACCGCTCGTTAATATTTATGCCTATCGAGATAATTGGCAATATATTAAATACATTGTATCCACGAATATGGCCATTAGTGCAATGAAATTATGATCAGTTATGTTCAAAAGAAAATAGGGATAAATGGTGAAATTGATATTTTCGAAAAATTGAACCTGTTATTTAGCAAGTCCAATCCAATACTATAACAAAATTTGATACAATCTATTGCTGCTGGTTATCTCTCTACCATGCAAGGGTTATAATGCAATAATAATTATTATGGGCTAGAGGAAATTTGTCTAGATATCAAAAAACTACCCCAAAAAATATTGTTTTTTCATCAAGGTCTAATAGAGTATTTCTTTTACAGCATCCAGGCGGAGATGAGATCATGCTGGAGTACGCAGGCCGCGACGCCAGCACCGCCTTCCGAAGCTCGGGCCACTCGAGCATGGCTGCCAAAGCACTCGACCGCTTTCTGGTCGGAGAACTGCCCATGCACGAGCGCATGTACCGAAGGCCTGGCGGAATACGCCTCAGCGATATACCCGAATGAGTACAATTATTAGTTTTAACCCAAGGTGTGGGTCCAAGAAGAAAAAGGTATCGTTAGTTTGAAATTCTTTCTTTAGGGCCTTAATTTGTTTAGGCGAGGTAGGAAGGATTTCAATTCTGACTGAAATACGCTTTTTAAGTCTATTGCCTATGCACCTAGTATGATCATGATAAATTCACATTCGCCCTGTTTAGAATGCGGATGGCGGGCGTATTGATTAAGTATGTAATATTTAGTACACTCTTTTATGACATCCGGGCTGAAAAGTAGTTAGCATTTAGTAAATAGTAGCTTAATTATAAACGTTAACAGCAAATTAATGCGCAACGTTTTTTGTGCATAGACTTGCACGCAGATTTTTGTGTAATAGCTCGTATCGACGCTACGGTCTTGATTATTGAATAATTATTAAAATAAAATATTTAAGTCTAAATTTTACAATAGCAGTTGTGAATTGTAAATGGTATTTTTAATTTTATCTAGATATAGATATCAACGAAAGCCACTTGTTGATGTTAAGCTAAGTAAAGTGTTAAGTGAGTGTTAAGTGAAGTATGGTGATCCGCACAGCAACGCAAAATCTACACTTACAGATTAGATACCTTTGCATTTGCTTTGCGGATCGCTTAAAGGTGCAAACTAACCACCTTGTCCAGACATCGAAATATTGGACGACGGTATTAGAACTCAATTATCTGGTGAATCAGATAATGCCAATAACTGAAAGACTGTGACAGGGATCTGCTCGAAATTCTAACTCTTATTGGCCTCACTGATTCTATCTCTTTGTAACCCCCGACCCAAAAAGAGGGATATATAAGTTTGACGAGTGTATCTGTGTATCTCTCTGGCATCGTAGCTCCTAAACTAATGAACCGATTTTAATTTAGTTTTTTTTTGTTTGAAAGGTGGCTTGATCGAGTGTTCTTAGCGAAAATCGGTTCAGCCGTTTGCAAGTTATCAACTCTTTTCTAGTTACTGTAACCTTCACTTGTCGGGGGTGTTATAAATTTTTAATTTCCACTTGTAATCAGCTTCCATGCGTCCCCTACTTGACTGACCCCATCTATTATATTTAGCGGACGACAAAGCATTGATAATTTTATTGTTAGAAACGCGCCTTCTTATGTTTTGTCTTTCACTGCTTATATTAAGTATACTCCACGTACTTTAATCATTAATTAATTAATTAATTGTTTGCACCCGATCGCTTTCTATCGCATCACGATACGGCACGACATTGAAATTTGTTTGCACCTTTAACAATAAACACGTCATATAAATAATTAAGTAGTCGCTAAGAGAATTATCGCTAGTATTTTATCGTTTTCAACTTTCACATTAATATGTTTAAATAAATACTTGTTTAGTATAAGATAGGTAGATTTATTGGTAACCTAAGAGGGCAGTGCAAAACAGATAACTGTCGTCTCGGGAAAGATTTTGCGTTAGTATTACCTACCAGGTACATTTATTCAGTAGGGTATCTTGTTATGCATTTATTTATACTAGGTATTTCAACTACATTTTGATATATACAGTATTACATTACATTTTACTTACCTATTACGTCATAGCCGCTTAGTTGTTCTTTTCTAGTTATATTCAAGTTGTATCAATAAATCGTCGGCTTAAACTGCAAGAACTCGTTAATAGCGAAAATCATCAAGAAAGTTTACAATAATTATGAACTCGTAAATTCATACATGGAACTCGTTTTGAAAAGTTCTATAGTTCTATGTTTTTTTTCAAATTAATGAGTTCTTGCAGTAAGCCGAAGAAATATACTGTGTTTGAAAAGTTCCTATTTTAATATCTAATAAAAACTTACTTATCAATTATTATTCTGTCGTTTACTTTATCTCACCAATCCCTAACATTGCAGGTGCATTTTCGGTTGTATACAAACCAAACTACACTAAATTGACTGGTTTAAAAGTAATGCTATCCTTTTCCACAGGAACATTGTGATAAGGATGCACTAATTAGTTTTTGTAGAATTTTGTTCAACTGAATTAGCATATCAACTTATTACTTTTTAAATCTAAGGATAAGTGACTCACCTACTTATGAGTAAGCATAAAAAACAAAATCATAAAGGTATTAAATAATATTTATTATTCCAGAAGTAACTAGGTATTCACTTGCCTTGCCTGCCGTGTCTCGTAGAAACTATACTTTTTTACCCGACCTGGAACCAAACAAAAAATAGTTGTGAACATTTAAGCGGATGAAAAAGTACCAATACAATAAGGAGTAGTAATATAAACGCAGTTCCTTGCGTTGATTGAAAAGACAATTATACAAAAAATGTGAACCTGAAACAACCATACTAAAAATGTTCTGGAACTGAAGATTCTATAAAGAATTGCCTAGAGCTGATAATATGGAGATTTTGGGAAAAAGTCTGGACGTGTCTATTGTCTAGGGCATAAGATTAACCTATGTACCGAATTTAAGGGTTTTGAGGGAGAAACCAGAGCTGATATGGACTTTTTTCCGCTTTTGAGGGGTTGAATTTTAAAAAGCGTTTTCTTAGTAGGTAAGTAGGTAAACAAAGTGCTTTCTCAGGACATACTCGTACTTAGGGCAAAGCATGTCCCGAAATTCAAGGAGTAACAAAAAGTTGTAATACCTAATATTTTCTACCTAATTCTTAAAGCCCTCCTTGAGCATAATATAACGATTGATAAAATGTGGTTTCATAATGTCCTTCTGTGGCCTTTGAGAACGTGACATTTAGTGCACTTTCAAAAGTATTTGAAAAAACAGTTTAATAATAATTTTATAATGTCAAGTAACTACGTCACCGTGAAACGTGCAGCCAGAACATTCGAGAAGAGACGAGATTACGAGCGCGGATTGTAGGTATTTTCGTCTGTTTGGAGGTGTTTGTCCGAGACGAAGGGCCGAAGAAGACGTTAATCGGTCGAGAAGTCGAGAAGAAAGCGAGTCTACTACCGGCTATGGAATTGCACTGTATTCTGTAGATTTGAACAAGTCTTTAATATACTTAACCTCAAACGTAAAAGTCGCACTTCAACTGTTTTAGGTACATTTTTTCTCTCTCAACAAGACGACAATTTACCTTGTAAACTACGGATCTACATTTTGGGTGGGATTCAGAAGTCTATCAACTGTAAAAACTAAAGCAATTGTAGACACGTGTAAGATGGCCATTGGTAGGTGCTTACGAAATAATTAGGTACGAATTTAATGATTTGGATGAAGTTTTTCATGACAAAATTCGCGAAAATATCTACATCGTGTTATCGTACTTCGCTTTTAAGAGGATAGTCTAGTTGTACCTAAATATTTCGTTTTGTTCATAGTCCAGTAGGCATTTGCCTACATTTTATTCTTGAAATATTGTTTCGGGTGATAACGTTATTAGGACCCCAAACGTTTACAAAATTAGACAATTTTGGTCTCACTAGATTTAGTACACCTTAATCTAGGCTCGTACGTTTTTTTAGTGTTTTAGTTTAGTTAGTTTAATTATTAATTAGTTACAAAAAAACATACTTAAGAAAAATTTTAGGTCAAAAATATGGATATTTAGATTCTAGTTACTTTTAACATAAGCAACATTTCTTTAAAATTAAAACCTACGAGCATACTTCTCCATTATATCTACAACTTTTCTAAAAACTAGGTATGAAAATTGAAAATTGGACTACGTTTACAGGGCGAAAAACGTTATCGCTTTTTGTATGAAAATTTACAACTAGACGACCCTCTTAAGAATGGTCTGAATTTTTGATAACCCTTTGGCCAACGAATTTAAGAGATTTATAGCCTTAGTTACCACTAATTTATTTACTAAATGAAGTAATATTAGATAAATAATCAAAGAGTTCATTCGCCGACCTGTAGTTATATAAGGGCGCGCTTACACAAAAATCAAAAAATTGAAGATTTCAAGAGCTAGTTTACCATTATAGGAAAAACTTCCACATAATTGAATACATGTTTAAAAAAATAAACCAATTTTTCGTATTGACATTTAATGTATCATATTGAAAAAGTCTATTATGTTCATTGCATAGCTACGTATTGCAATTTGGAGTGATGTTTATTATTATTTTTATGTTAGATCAAATAAATGGATTGTTACCAAAACTATATAAATAGATTCTTTAAATCACATACATTTTTGAATGAAATTATGCTTCATTCAATATAAAAAATCGTGTTTAACTAGCCATATAATTTGTAAAAATTGACAACAGTCCTTTTTTTACCCATTAATGTGATTAAAATTCCATATTCTAGTATCCATATTTCTAATATTTAAGATTTTTTTTCCAGTAAATCAGATGATATCTAATGACAGATTTAGGGCTTCAAAGTTGAGTCTGTTATTTTTTTCATTAAAGTTAGGTGCGGGAGATTGGTCACTACAAAATAACTAAAATAGTTTTTGTAAAAATGTTACATTAAATGTCAATACGAAAGATTATTTTATTTCAAACATGTATTCAATTATGTGGAAGTCTTGCCTATGATGGTTAATTTGGAGCTCAAAATCTTACATTTTTTGGTTTTAGTGTAAGCGGGCCCTTAAGTAAGAACCTATACTTGAAAAAGATTGGAACAAGGTTGACGTTTTAATTTCTTAAATAAATAATATTTTTATGATAGCTATTTTGACTCGTGAAACTATTAAATGATACTACCTAACGAATTAATAAAAAACTAAAGTAGACGTAAATTAACTTAATCAAGCAGTTAACATGTCGACACCTACCTGCTATCAAAAAAACCGATAAATTACCGGGTATGCAACATCATCAATCATTCAATTAAATTAAAAAACAACAGTCAAAGATAATAATAATTCAGCTCATTAACTCTTATCATGAAAGTTTGTCTCAATTTTAGTAAGAATTTTCAATTTTACTCCACCGTAATAATGAGGCAGTTTCGAAATAAAAGAAACATTATCAGTGTTTTACTTAAATTAACAAGTCGTAATTGAATAATTAAAAAACACGATTGCCCTGCTGAAAAACCAAAAAAAATATCTGTCAAGTGCAAAGATATGTGTCAAGTGCAATTCGGAATACGAAGGGTTCCCTACCAACTACCAACGTACAAGAAATACCACTTTTAATATTAAATTAATTTTCATGACGGCCATTATGAAATTTTTATTATTTGTTGTTATAGCGGCAATAGAAATACCTACGCAATCTGAATTGCAATTTATTACATCTTAACAAGAGTCACTATTTGCTTTAAACGTCTGTGGAGTGAGCCTTCTTTACCTGGAAGGCACTTTTAAGTATTTTGTGATAGTACCTACAGAAGGATCACTCCGGAATGACATCCAAATAAATAGCGACTCTTGTTACCACGCAATAAAGTGCAATTCAGTTCGCACAAAGTTACGTGTCTCAACTCTACTAAAACATCTACCTCTCTATCCTCGTATCTATTATTATATCAAAAGCGAAAATAGTCATGGAAGTGCCATCAAAGGGGCTTACCACCGCGCCGTAGATAAACTTTGATAGTTCTAATAAGTTAAATGATTTTCTGAAGTGGTGATAGTAAAAAGAATACCCGGCTGAGTTTTTTGTTGGCTCTTCTCAGACCAGGGCGCGTTTGGAACCCTAGTAGCTTTAGTTTTAGGTTTACGTAATTAATTATCACCACTTACAAATCTAACAATTCTGACCGTCAAAAGGAGTAAAATAGAATAGTATTTTGAATAAATGATTTGAGTTTGGATCATATGACAAGTGAGCCCAGCTGGATAAAGCTTTAAATAGGACTAGCTGATACCCGCAACTTCGTTCGATGTAGGTTTTTTAAAATTCCCATGGGAACTCTTTGATTTTCCGGGATAAAAAGTAGCCTATGTGCTAATCCAGGGTATAATCTATCTCCATTCTAAATTTCAGCCCAATCCGTCCAGTAGTTTTTGCGTGAAGGAGTAACAAACATACACACACACACACACACATACAAACTTTCTCCTTTATAATATTAGTGTGATAGTACTTACAAATGCTTGTAATTGAAGACATTGGTAGTCCGGCTGAAGTACTTCAGGTAGAGGAGTAACGCGATGAACAAGAGCACAGCGGTTACTTGCATCGTCCACTCACTCGGCAGTTCACATTTTGTAACTTTCAGCTCATCTGGACTTACTGTTACCTAAAAATAATTGGGATAATTGGGATAACTGTACTTATCTCAACTTACTTACTGTCTAAGTAGACAAGAATAAAATAAGTATTTTACTGTGTTGTATTAGATATTTACTAGCAATAAAACCTTAGTACCAAGTTACCTAGCTAGAGTATGCTTAGCATGAGATTTCACACTCACCATTGTTGATAGAATTCAAGAGATTTCGAAACAAAATAACATCAGAGTAAAATGGACCGAAAAGATCTTGATTTAAAGTAAAAATTCGCCGCCACTTTTACTTACCGTCAATTTTAATTTCGCAAAGTTGCCGCTTGGAGCACTAGCTTTAGATGTATGGCTGTTAAGGTCCATTTTGCTTTAACGCCGAAGTGCTTCGACTCTCGAATTCCATCAACGTCGTTACTCTTATACTAAGCCTACTGTTGTGGATAGGTGTACTGAGGATAGTCACTTTTTACGTAATTACGTAAAAAGATTGAAATAAGAAGTATTATAATTGGTATTACAATTGGGGGGATTTCAGAGAAACGAAGGGAGTTAGTTGGGAATTATGCATTCTTTAGAGATCTACTTACCAAGTAATATTTAGGATCCAGCCTATTTCTCCACGAAAAGGACGGAACCGTGTATTCGATAAATTCAATTTTGTGATTCGGTGTAGGTACGAAGCTGTGTCGCACCAAACAACTGTGATGCGTATGCGCACCGAAAACCGTCCGCGGGCGCAAGCTCTCCACTAAATATTCTGTCGACTCTTTGGAGAGGCAGTCCCATCGTTCCTCGAACAAATTGTTTCTCACGGACGGAGGTGCTGCATCTGGTTCCGTACAGATGCGGTCGGACTCTCTGTATAATGGATAATGCTGCAAGAAAGAATCATCTTTTACAAACTACTCGTACATCTGTCACATAGTGTACACGTTACAAGTTATATGTAAATGCTACTTCAGCGGTTTGACTGAAGGTCTTAAATCATCAGAACATTATTCTGTGAAATTATATACTGTACTAATTCGGGAAATCTGTATTTTTATACATTTACATAACCCTAGGTATCGTGTCGAGTATGCTTTAAAGCTTAATATACCTATATATTATACCTGCATCACTATGGGTCGGCTGTAAAGTTGCAACTTTGTTTTGCCTTTGCACAGAGCAGATCCACTGCTGCATTTTAAAATATCTGTAAGTGAACAAAAATATTTTTGATTCTAATCTCGAGTGTGAACCATTTCAAAAGGACTTTTATTCAATAATTTGCCTATTGAGCCTCAATAGCTCAACCGGTAAAGGAGTGGACTGAAAACCGAAAGGTCGACGGTTCAAATCCCGCCTGTTGCACTATTGTCGTACCTACTCCTAGCACAAGCCTGACGCTTAGTTGGAGAGGAAAGGGGAATATTAGTCATTTAACATGGCTAATATTCTTTATTAAAAAAAAAAATGTACTATTAGGCGAAAACGAAGTCAAGGCCTAAGTTGCCAATTTGGCTGAAATCCTGAATTGAGATAGCCTGAATTAGCACAGCTACTTTTTATCCCGCAAAATCAAAAAATTCCCACAGAATAATTCTTAAAAAACCTATATCCCCACGGACGAAGTTGCAGACATAGATGCCATGCCAAGTTATTAAATAAAAAACAATTTTTCTAACCAGAAATCCTGTCTATTTCTGCAACCGCCCGAGAGCATAATGAGCATCCATCGCCTTCCATAGCCATGGAATTAATCAAAACGAAGTGGTTCCCGCGTATGCTTACAAGCCGAACGGGCGGCGCGTTCAATTTACTCTCAAATCTATTCGCTAGATGCGGCGTTATCCTGTGCAAATATAATACGTATAAGTAGGTACAAGTAACTTCTTAGACAAAATCATACTAATATTATAAAGGCGAAAGTTTGTGTGTATGTTTGTTACTCTTTCAAGCAAAAACTGCTGGACGGATTTGGATGAAATTTTGAATGGAAATAGCTTATACTCTGACTTAACACACACAGATTAAAAACCTATATCCACGCGGACGAAGTCTCGGGTAGTAGGAAATAAAATAGATCGTCCGCTCAATACAGGCGCAATCACACATCAACTTTTATGACGGCGAGCTCAACTTATTCAGCTCAGTTGGCAATTCGCTGACTTAAGGTGATAGGCTTATAGGCTTTTAAAAAAATATTATAAATGTTGGATCTTACCTAATATTACCTACAATAACTAGCTAACTATCAATAAATAGCTCCAAAGATATGATTAATAAACTACTGAGCGCATGTTACTGACTGCAACTACAAAATTACTTAAGTTATAAGTATTTATGAAAAATATCACCCTTCAGAGGTCCAGCAATCCTGTATTTTCCTTTAAGTTTCTTACTTTTAAGTTTAATAAGTATTGTCAAATTAGTAAGTATTATAAATATAACTAAACATTATCAAATAAAATATAGTAGAAGTCTTACCTGTAATGAAACCCTATATCATGGTTTCCTACTACTGCATACATAGTAGTCCCATCAGGGACTTTGAAAAGATGATAAAATCTTTCGACATAGTCATTAAATTCAGTCTGAGAACACCATTTGCCCTCATCAAAGAGGTCACCTGCAAATGATAAAATCAATAATTTTTATTATTATTATATTTAGTTTTATAATTTATTATTTATAAGTATTAATTTATATATTATTTATATGTTTTATAATTTATCAAACCAAGGGTTTTCTCTTTATCTAATACCTACTAACTACTGAACGGATCGACCGATTTTGATACATGATATGCCATTAGATTTGTGTTGGTGATGCATGTCACTGCATATATAATTTTTTTTGAAAATCAAGATGGTGGATTTAATGCTTGGGTTTTCAAACCTTTTAAATTAAGTACTTGTTTTGAAAATTACAATCTATCTTACAACAATTATTATTTGCCATTGTTTCTATTAAATAAATTCTACAGATTTGGAATCTTGTATAAAGAGATCAGTCAATTTTTTAAAATATGCTATAAAGATGTGCCTGCCTAAAACAAAAACAGCTTCAGGTTGGTGCAAAGTTATGGCAGTCTGGAATGCCCTATGCATTTGCCACTCCCTCCGCCACTTGTCGAGCCAATGGCCATTGCGGGAGCCCAGCAGATGTGTGTCTGCGATTATCATTGCATAAACTGGCTCCATATCATTCGGTTTCCTTTTAGTTAGAGATGGCCATCCACACTACAAAAAAAAATGAAGAAAATTCTCAGTTTTGCCATTGCATCAACACTGTGTTAAGTAAAATAATTATGTTGTCACAGTTATTATTCAATTAATGAATACCTTAATGAAAGAGTTTCATAGAAGCAATTAGCTTTACATCAAGCAGCCACAGGGCAAGCTTATAAAAACATGACTTATATATTGTATAATATCTTAATATCTACATTTTGCAATCTTTTTTTTTTCTTTTTAAAAAGAGTAACTGCAGAGTTTCTTGCCCGCTCTTTTCAGTAGAATTTCTTGACACAGGTATCATTTACTTAACAGCATAAGTTGTCCATCATGAAATAAAAACATTTCATTTCATATTGTAATTTTATTTCTAATATTCTTGCAAATATTGGAAAAACTGTTGAGTGATTCTATGGCACTTTATCAGCTTGGCTGTTAGCCTTGGCATAACGATGGCAGCTAATCGCAGCCGACGCCTTCTTGAATGGTAAATACCTGTACTAGTGTACAAGTGCAAGTATTGACTTCAATTTAAAAGTTAATTCGTTGCTTAAAAATCACTCATGAAATCATCAACACACTGGGATTTAAACATATTTACCTGTATTTGGGTAACATAGTAAATGAGGTATTCACAGTACAAATAAATAAAAACAACACCTAAAATTAACTTCGAAAAAGTGTTGTTTATTATGGAGTAACGCCATCTCCTTGAAAATACTTCCATTTTATCACCATACTCGTTTTTATTTTATTAAAATAAGTTAGTAATGATTCGAATTTAATAGTAATTAATCGCACATAATTTAGCTAAAATCTCATTAGAAAGTAAAAACAAATTGATTGTTAATAGGTTGTTCATGTTATCACTGATTAATCTTATCACAATCACAATATTATGTCAAAATGCGACATTTTGTTTTTTTTCTCTCGTCTGGCTTTACAAAGATTAGCCAATGTCAAGTTTGTAGTTATTTACAAGTTAGGGAAATATAAGTATGAATTTCGTCTGTGCCGGCGCTCGCCGACATACGCGTGGCGCCCCTTTAGAGCGCTTCCCAGTCAGTTCCAGCACCAAAACACACCAGTGAAACACAAAAACCGGCCACTCTTAACAAAAAAAAAACACTCCAAAAAGGCATAACACGCGCGCCAGCAAACGCTACACAGACGAAGTCCGACATTTTGTTTATAAAATGACAATAATGTGTCACGAGTCACGATCGCAATCACTTCGATGCTTCGATTGGTTAACACTCGTTCACAAAGTACTCTGTGCATTCACAATTGGCCACAATACATCGTTACAACAAGAATTCAGCCAATCACAACCATTGCAAGCTTACAGATGGCACCGCTAACGACAGAGATGTAAAATACCAGGTGTTCAATTCTTCTGTGGTCATACCATTTTTTTTTTATTAATGAAAATATTACAATAAAACTTAAAGCTAGCCTTATCTAATTACTATACAAATCATACCCGCGTGGAATGGTGCCAAGAATACTGGCTGCATTTCCGCGTTGGACAGCCAGGCTGATCCGTTGCGCAAAAAATGAGCCAGCCCTTCTGTCACCCGATGACTAGGACTACCATACCATAGACTAGGACGTGAGGATGTGAGTCAAACTTTCAAAAAGTTGTCATTTGTCATTCTTTTTTTTTTTTTTCTTTGGTCTGGCTTTACACTGATTAGCCAATGTCAAGTGTGCAGTTATTTACAAGTTAGGAAAACTATATGTATAAGTATGGACTTCGTCTGTGCTGGCGCCCGCCGACATATACGCAGCGCCCCTTTAGAGCGCTTCTCAGTCAGTTCCTCGGTCAGTTCCACCACCAATAAACACCAGCGGGAGCTGCGGGACACAAAAACCGGCCACTTCTAACAAAAAAACACTCCAAAAAGTCACAACAGGCGCGCCAACAAACGCCACCACAGACAAAGTCCACTTGTCATCCTTGTCATGATTTGTCAATTGTCATATAAAATGTCGTCAACCTTTAAATTTGTTTTTGTTTGCTAATTAATACCCACATTATTGTTATTTGTTTTTATTTTTGTACCGTCTCCTATTAATTGCGCATCAAATGAATCCAAAATTATCTGCTTTTGTGTAATTTCGGATTAAATAAAATTTCAAAGATGACCGTGCACTGGAGTGAAGAGATTATGAAATGGGAATACAGGGAGTTGCAGGCCACAGCTATGTCTGTGGATTATTCGGGTAACAACGTGCTGCTGGCTGGCCGCAGGTGGCTCGCAATAAAACACATCGGCGTGGACGACGTTCCCACCGAAATCGTGAAGAAATACCCTCGACACAGCAAATACGATGCTGCAGGTGCAGAATGGTGTCAGACTTATCCTGGGCAAAAGCTCTGTGCGATTGCTGTGAGATTAATTTTTTTTTGTAATTTTTAAATGACTAGTTTTTATGGTAGGTACCTATTTGATCTTTGTTTATCCTAAAAATATAAATAATAAATTAGAAATATTAGATACTTATTCTAACGGTATGTTACTTTGAATGTTCTGAAGAGGATTTAAAATCAAAACTTTTTCATCATAGATTATATGGCTGCAGTACCTTCTACCTACTAAGCTCAGGTTTAGCTATGAGATTTCTGCTCCTACAACCTTTGATTAAATTTTATTTCAATCATAACAAACTAGTCTTTGTAAAAGCAAAAAATTTACACTTGCAGATTCAGTGCATACCAGTTCTATACTGATCTAAAAAACTTGATATACTTATCCTAGGCTCAAATTTTTTTGAAATTCATGGCAGCCATTTAATTAGCCTATGTTTTGAATAACAAGTAAAATCTGTTTACTATAACTAAAAAAATGCTCTAGAAAAAATAACATTGAATTTGTTTTGTATTCTAGAGCAATCAACATGTGGATGTGTATGAATGGAGGGCAGGCAATGACTTGATGTGTATATGCTCCTTGCGCGGTCACACCAGGGTTGTGAGCGACACTCACTTCCACAGACAAGACCACAATCTGATAGCAACATGCTCCATTGACACATTCACTTATCTGTGGGATTTGAGAGACACCAGGAAACCTGTGGTATCTTTATCTGCTGTAGGTAAGTGTTATAATTCCTTTAAAAACTTGAAAAATATAGATGAAAAGTAGCCTATATTATATATAGCCTCCAAGATTCAAGCTCTGTACCAAATACATGATATCCGTGGCTTAATTTATATGGATTTACATTTTATAAAACACTGTAGGAACTGATTTTCCAGAACAAAAAGTAGCCTATGCCCGTCTCCAGGATTCAAGCTATGGATCCTGAAGTGCCAAATTTTGTCACAATTGGTTAAACAGATGGGTCTTGAAAAGGTAACAGACATTTAAACAGACACTTTTACATAATTTTTGTTCAGAAGAATACTATTGAAAAAGGGTTGAACTTTTATAGTAACAGGTAGATTATGATGGCATACTTATATCATGAACTACTTTGTATTGTGTGTATGAAATACAAATACTAGTCATGACATAATACAGAATTAATTTTCAGCTGGAGCATCTCAAGTTCAGTGGAACAAAGTAGCATCTCACTTAGTTGCAACAGCACATGACGGTGATATAAAGATATGGGATTACCGTAAAAGTTCTTCCCCTCTCCACTATATTTCTGCTCACTTATGTAAAATACATGGTGTCGACTGGAGTCCACACCATGAGTACCAGCTAGTTACATCAAGTCACGATGGAAGCATTAAGTACTTTGATATCCATAGTGCTAGACGACCAGAGAATGTTATAATGACAAACTTTCCTGTGTGGAGAGCTATTTATACTCCATTTGGGAGTGGGCTACTTACTATTGGAGTAGGATGGGGAGGATTACCTAGAGTTGAACAAGCTGGTGTAATAGGCATTTGGATTGGTGGCACGTTAACTCACAGATTAGTTGGGCACACAGATACCGTTCAGACTATGGTATGGAGGCCTAACACACTACCTTCAAATTACCAGTTAGTAACATGGGGAAGGGATCAAACACTAAGGCTGTGGACAATGCATCCGTCTTTACTAAAAATGTGTTCACACTATCTACCTGATGACACGGAAAATGATGACAATAATAGTGATAGTAAGTGGAAAACTTCCTTAAGTTGTAACATGCAAGTTATTCTAAGTGGTAGTTGATATTAATATTAAGGGTTGTTCCCGTTGACTCACACTCCCATGAGTAACACTGTGACACAAAAGGAAAAGAAATTCTCTTGAGTCCTAGTTTGACACAAGAGGAAGTGTGACACAAAAGGAAGAGGAGGAGGATTATTTTTCTGATGAGTCACATTCAAGTCGTAAACACCATCGTCGATCAGCAGGTCCTTCACACATCTTGATTCCACTCCTAAAACGCAAACTTAAAAAAAATAACGCCCTAGCGCTATTTTATTTAGGATACAGAACTTTTAAACATACAGTTTTAGATCCATTATTTTAAATGTTCAATTGATAATTTTCAATATTTGAAATCTATCAACATTGTTGAGATGTGCAAACTCATAAATCGTACTAATAGTACCAAACATCCACTCCATTTTTCAACTTACGTGGTGTGCATGGCTTAATGAATGTAAACCAAGAATTTGTTTATCAATCCATGTCATTTTCAACAGACAGTTATGCATCAACTGCAAGCTCAACAAATGATCTTTCGGTGTGTGATTCCAAAGGGCAGGATATTCAAATGGTATGATATTTTTTCTTTTATTTCATACACAGAAAAAAGTACTGGACAGCTAGAGTCCGATGATATTTCGAGAAAATACGACCCGCAACAGCTATTTTTTTCCTCGACCCGTATTTTCCCGCTTTGCATGCCTGAGAGTTCTCCATAATGTTCTCAAAGTTGTATGAAGTCTGCTAATCTGCAACTGGCCAGTGTGAAAGACATGGCCAACCCTTCCCAATCTGAGAGGAAACCCATACTCAGTAGTGAGTCAGTAAGGAATTGATGATGATCAGTTTTCATACTAGTGCACAACCACTTCATGTTTCGCTTACAAAGTAGTAGAAACATCTGAAAAAAAAATTAAAATTTTCACCTCTTCACAGAATAAAATTGTGCACAAAACACCTACCTCAATAGATGAAGAATTTGAATCTATTCGTGAGATGGCTAACATTGAAGTGACTGATATGAATATTGAGACCAGAACTTGTCAGATACATTCAGAACGCAACGGTTACACTGCCAACCTTCAAGTGACCTTCCCGAGGAATGTTACGGAGCAGACTATACCCAAGTTCTCTTGGTTGTCCGGAACTAACGTAGATAGCGCAACCACCATTAAAATACTACAAGCTATTAACAGAACCGCGCACCGCAAGAAAAAAGAGGGTCATAGATGTTTGTTACATTGCTTGAAAACATTGGCGACATCTATAGATGAGGTATTTCCATTACCTAACTTGACTATGATAACTTTGCTTTTTTCTTATGACAATTTGGTTGTTTTACCCAACCTTCTGACCAGGATCATAGATTATGGCCAAATCAAAAACTTGCAAGGTTTTCACAAATCTGAAAAAAATACCTTCAAAAAGCTATGACCAGGATCATATTTTTTATCTATTTGAGAGAAATTCTAAGAATCGTCCAGAATTGCAATCAAACCTGACCGGGATTCAGGAACTGATTGATCAAAACTACTTTTTGTGTGTATAAGAGATTTTCAAGATATTTAAGAAATTGCCCAAAATACCAGTAAATTCGAAAAGAAAAATTGATAATAATTACCGAATTGCTAATTTGGACTCAACTTCTTAACTTGCCTAAATAATAAGAACCTTATTGCTTAGATTCCTGTAAAATCCAGCGACGATTCAGATTCGATGAAATCAAGCCAAAGAAGTCAATCGGAGAGCGAAAACGCCGGCGATTCCTGCATACCATTCCCCAGAACTTGCGGTGCCAAGTGGTGTGGAGTTAGCACGTTAGTAGTCTTCAACCGGCCCGCAAACGCGAGACGGTTATCCTTGAAGCACGAAGCCGGCACCCCGCGGTCGATGTCGTCTTTGTCTCTGACTCCGGCGCTATTCGGAGGGGGATATACTTCGGTGTCGCCCCACGCGACTACTACGCCGTCGCCCACTAACGCATCTGGGTTCCCTCAACTGCATCACAGGCATGCGTCGAATTCTATTACGACTTTCTACTTCCAAGATCGATGGGTATGTAACCTTTGAACACATTTTTTTCTCTTAATATTCGGATTGCAATACTCTTGAAATAATGTACATATTTATGTATTTGGCTAAGACTTCCTTTCCATAGCACAGGGAATCGTAGTTTGAGAGCCAGGAACATTGCCAGGTGTGCCAGTGAAACCATGGCTTGCTTATTTGTTAGATAATTTTTATCACATTATGGTGGATTCATTTTCTAAGTATCTGGATTTTCAAAGTCCAGAAAAAATTGGAGTGACGGAAACTCGGAGTCGTAAGAAGCCACAGTTGGCGATCACAGTTCTATAATATGTAGCAACTCCCGTAAGATTCTATTATAAAATTCATTATCAGCAACCGAAAATCGTATCTTATTATTGCCTGTACTTTACTATGGTATGTGTTGAAAGCGCAGAGTAGGCGGGCAAATAAGAATATAGCAAGAAACAGTTAAAATTATTTTGCTATAATGATAACCAACAGAAACCACCACCACCACTCTCAAGTGGAGAGTAGTGGAAAAGTCTTGTGTGGTGGTGCATGTGAGTGGTGGTGGCAGTGCTTGCTTGGGAGCTTGGCTTTATTGCTTGGTTGGGGAGGTAAGTGGTGCTTAGCTTGTAACTGCATGTTTGACCATACAGATTTTTTCTGTTGGCGGATTATAGCAAAATAATTTTAACTGTTTCTTGCTAAACATGAACTTCCGCAAAGTAACGCCTGATTCTATCCAATAAATAAGAATATGATTTTGTGTACAGAAAGCGCAGAGCCGGCGAGCAGATATGAGTTCTTTATGTGCAGAAAGCGCAAAGCCGGCGAGCAGGCAGCATGCGCAGTCGCGGCAGTATCTCGGGCTGCACGCCGCCGCGCGTGGTGCTGTACGCCGCGGCCAGCCTCTTCCCGCTCAACAGGACGCTGGCCGAAAAATACTGCATAAATGCTGATAACCCTGTTGGTAAGTTTAGTTACAAAGCTCAGAACCGGCAGGCTGCATGCGCAGTCGTGGCAGTAGGTATATCGGGCTGTAAAGCAGGAATTTACGTATTGATGGTAAAAAAAATAATGACATTTTATTACATGTACATGCGAGTGTGACAAAGGACAAAGTATACTGTTGTGAACTTAGATGATTTACCTATACTCAAGTGCTTTTCCCGAAAGTAAGACCTGATTTACTTAAGACTGGGCCCGTGCAGTTTTCTTATTATTTTTTCAAATTATAGGCTTGCGCTTGACAACAATCATGCTCAAAAAATCAATGATAAGATCTATCAGCTTAATCGTTCTTCTTTGACATAGATATGTGCGAAAAGAATGCCAAAGTAGCGTCAGAAGAAGGCGAAGGAGAGCTGTCCCACGCGTGGGGTCTGGCCGCGTTGGCCGCACGCTCGCTGGTGGCGCGGCCGAGCGAGCACCTCATGTCCAGTGAAGAAAGCATGGGCTGGGCCGGCCATCCGCTCTGCTGCCACCTTGTACAAGCTCTGTAAGTCTTACTCTTCTACTACCCAACGTATACAGCCTTTCGTTCTTTCAGCCTTAGCGCGAAGGTACTTACTTAGAAATTGCTGCCGTTTTTGAAAGATGCACCTTTACGCGTTGGGTTAGTTAAGTTAATGACGTGGTGGGTTTGATACCTGAAGTTGACTGGGATCATCCACTCTTCTACAATATTCAATATCAAATACAAATACAATGGTTGGACACTATTGAACAAGCAACTTGACAGACGAACTCTATTTTAAACAGCATCATAACTTACTACAAAGTGTGGCTGGCCTGCAGTTATATTAACCAAAGATAATTTTATGACGTTTTAAACGTGACCATGATAGATAATTTTGTATTCTTCCAGAATATCACATTACGCAAAATCATCGGATCTGCAAATGGCGGCCATGTTAACCTGTGCGTTTTCCGTCTTCAACGACGCAAGCAACTCTAGCTCACAATCTATCATTAGTACATCCAGTTATGTAAGTATAATAATTAAAAATTTATGTTCCTTTTTTCCTTTGAATCTCATTAAAACCTGCTTCCTTTGAATTGAATCATTTGATTTATACCAACAAACTAGTGAGCAATAAGTTCAAGTGACAAAGATTGATAAACTAGATAGTTAATGCATAGGATTAGATGAAATGAACGTTGGATTCATCTGTTCTTTAAACTCTGCACCATCACCAATGATATTATGCTTCTGCAGACTTTCAACTTGGCAGAATTTCATCACAATCCATAGATTCGTTTTTCATACAGCGATATGTGTCTACAATATAGCTTTTACCTTGAAACGCTGTATCAAAGTGCATTCACCTTACCTTACTTGTTAGAAATAAAGACCCGTTCTTTTTTCTAGGGAAACGGTAACAACACATCACCGTACAACACAATAACTCAATACAGTGAAATCAGCGCTGACGGTTGGACCCTCCCCGTCATACTCCGCAGCAACTCTTGTTCCGAGGCGGAGAACCTAAACACTGAATACAGCGTCACCAAGTCCGAGCCATCGTCCGCGTGCGTTATAGACGAGGCGACCGTACATCTCTACCACTGCTTTAAGCGAGCCTACGCGGATGTGTTGCACCGGTGGCAGCTTCTGTATAAAAGGACTGAGGTAATCCCATACATAACTCTTGTTCAGAAGCCGAAAACCTAAACACTGAATACAGCGTCACTAACTCACAAAGTCCGAACCATCGTAAACGACAGTGGCGAAAGGTCCATGTAACCCGATTCCCATCGGCTTCCCTTTAAGAATTGGCATATTATGTACGCACTTACTACTTAGTGACAAATGTACGGCAAAAGTTCGATTATCATGCAGGCTACCAAAGTAAATGATACTACCGTACTGTGTACGTTTATTTGACGCCTAAAAATTTATAACAGTGTCAGGGAAAATTATCATCAATAGAAAAAAGCTTCGATAACCCGTAAACATACCGGCTTGCTGCTTAGCATTCCATCTCTTTCATTTCCCTAGGAAGCGAGCAAAGTCTGTCTCGCTCTGCGGTGGCCAATATGGAACCACCAATTAAATGTGGCCCCGGAACGAATACGAATTCGCCTCTCTGACAGGTCAGATAAATATGGTTCATAAGCCGATGCAAACCGGCTTATCGTACCTTAAAATTAAATATTTTATTTACACTGCTATTTTAACAGGTACCTGCTACATACTACTTTTCTGTTTTTAAGGGTGATTTAATACAATCGTTTACCTACGTGAAACATACATGCGTGCTTGAATTTAAAGTTTAGTGATTGTTTGATTTTGATAATATAACAAATTGAAGTTAGCGATTTTTAATAACTAATAAGTGTAAGTTAACGGTAATTTAGTTTCAGTTTGTTTAGTGTATGTGTTAAACTAAAGACTAAAATTGTTATAGTTTTCAATTCCATATGGGTTAAGGGTGTATTTAATAAAGCAAGCAAGGATGTATATCACAGCTATATTAAAAGTTTTTTTTTCAAAGCGACCGAGGTTTTCAAAATATCAGTGCTTTTTTTTTTTTTCTTTAAATCTGGCTTTACTCTGATTAGCCAATGTCAAGTTTGTAGTTATTTTCAAGTTATTGAATCTATACAAGTATCGACTCCGTCTGCGCCGGCGCCCGCCGACATACGCGCGGCGCCCCTTTAGAGCGTTTCTCAGTCAGTTCCACCACCAAAAAACACCAACTAACACAAAAACCATCCACTCTTAACAAAATAAAACACTCCAAACAAGCATAGCACGCGCGCCAGCAAACGCCATCACAGACGAAGTCCCAGTGCTTTTTATATTGTTAATGGTAAAATTGGGTCTTTAATCACCATAGAAACATCAGTGACGGCGGTGCTGATATTCTGTTAGGTTAGAACTTTTTTTGCTCCGGCTTCCCTTTTTCAGATCTGCACCCTTCGCCACTGGTAAACGATATTATTATTTTTGAAGTAGCTTATGCTCGCGACTACACAAATTTAAAACCACTATATTACCCACTTAAATTTGGTGATATTTTCAAAAATCCTTTCGCGGATATCTACATCATAATACCAATTTACATGTCAAGTTTCAGCCCGATCTGTCCAGTAGTTTGAGCTGTGCGTTGATAGATCAGTCAATCGGTCAGTTTTAATCATATGTATTTAAAAGATACAAGATAATGTACATGAGATGTTTACATTGGTCCTAATGAGTAGTCTGGAATGCTCGTAGGTTTCGATACTGTGGAGAATCACGATGACGATGATGTGTGTTAAGCGAACGTTATGCAGATTCTCAGGTGTCCAATTCCACATTCAGTGAAAATTCGGTGATTTGGTTTGCTTGATAAAATATATAACCGAAATATATTTCCTATCAGGTAATGAAGCTAGTTCGATGTAAGTTCGAGTCGACGTCTTTGGGCGACGGTGTGGGCGAGGCCGCGTGGGAGTGCGCGTGGTGCGCGCGCACGGTGCGCGGCGCGGCGTGCACGTCGTGCCGCAAACTTGCGCTGCGCTGCGCGGTGTGTGGCCGCGGCGTGCGCGGTCTTGCTGTGGCCTGCGCACTTTGCTCCCACGCTGCGCACGCGCAACACATGATCGCGTGGTGAGTACTTACATAAAATTATCTATTAGATAATGAAGCTAGTCCGATGCTGATTCGAGTCGACGTCATCGAGCGAGGGTGCGGCCGATTTGGCGTGAGAGCAGTGGCGTGCATATGGTTTGAAGCCAGGGTAGGCATTAATTACATGATACATATAAGTAGGTAGCAACCTGATTACTGGCGCGTTGTAATGAAAAATATACAACTGAGTAAGCTGTGTCTCTATGACCTGCACGCCACTGCGTGAGAGTGGGCGGCGTAAAGTGCACTCCCACGCTGCGCATGTGAAATACTTGATCTTCTGTGATTACTTTGACTATCAGAATAATATAATTTGACTTAATTTTAACACACCATATAGAAAAGTACTGCCTTCATTTCGAATGCGTAAGATTGATATAAAAAGTTAAATAATGGTAAACGTTCGCGCTTTCGGTTGCTAACACCCGTATTCACAAACGTTATGTGAATGTGGCCCTAGTATTGAAGTATTTATAACTTAAGAAACCATTTCAGGTTCGCTCTCCACGACACCTGCCCTGCTGGATGTGGTTGCAAATGTATCATAGAAGGAAACTCACTGTGGAAAGGAGTCAAGTACGTTTGAGAGTAAATAGTAAGCCGATGCAATGAATAGAGCTTTTCGAAACAAGCATTTTGTCGCTTTTAAATGTGATCTTAAAATATTGTAAGACATTTAGAATAATTCTATTTTGATTTTAATATATACTTATTGATTAGTTTTAAGGATAAAGACTGCCGCTTTTATACCAACGGATAGATTCAGTAATAAGTAAATGAAAACACATTCAAACATTTCATGGAGCTTTATTTAACAAACTTCCTTAAAACATTTTAATTAAACAAAATCAACAGTGCATTTGAATATCATAGTTTGTGAGTAAAAATTATGAACTCTAAGCTAAGGTACACTAACCTAAATGAGTCACCTCAGTCTCGTCGAAGCATTTATGGAACCACCTTTGATGAAAAATTACAAGATGAGCTTACGTACATTAAGGTATCCGCGAAAATATCCACTCAACCACTAACCTAAATGACACAAATACTTTTGTCATTTAGATTAGTGGTACGCATCGATGGTGGTACGTATGTCAATTACGTACTTCACTGACCTTTCTTTTAACAAAGGTGATATACTTTATTTAAAGGAAACCTCTCGTTTTATAGGCTGTTAAGATTTAATAAGTTTTTCAGGGGCTTGACAACGTTATCTTGACTATATGGGTTATTGTTTTTTCGTTCTGACTAAATTGCCGATCGCTGATGCTAAAATCATCGTGTCTACCCTTAGCGATCGTCGTGCAATGTTCACAACCTGTTATCTCCATACAAAATTAAGGGATTCGCACGTAATTTGCGACTATCACACTGCAATTATTAGGGGCAATTGTTGTATTAGTTGAATTTATGGCATCCTTGCTGTAACTTCCCTTATTATCCTTATTTCAGCCAATTGCAAGTATAGTCCGCGACAGGTTGAGATGGCAATCGGGGTACGAGGCGGGGGAACGCTCCGCACACCCGCACGTCACCCGCGTTTGCCCGCATCGGGTTAGCGCGATTGCTATTTCAACCTGTCGCGATGTGATCATCACCTTGTAGTTGTCAAACTTTGTAGTCGTCAAATTTTGATGCTAGGCATGGAATATAGATAATTTGACAGCGGCAAAAGTGTAGAGATAACAGGTGGCCAATATTGCTCGACCGTCACTAAATAAGATAATAACCAACTATAGGAGGCACTGAATTAACAATGAATGTAAAAACATTTCATATTATACAAATAGTTTTTTTTTTAACATGTGGGTAATATCGCATTTAAACTCCTGCTTCTATTTATTCTGCTTATTCTATAGAGTGCACTTTGACTTTGCTCAGACTTAAAACTTAGTTACAACGAAATAGATTGTGTATGAGACATAAACGGCCGTATTCACAATCATTACTATGAGGTCTCACAGTGCGCTCGAACGCATAGTGTAGGTTCCACCAATCAGTTCATTGTAAATGACGTGATACAGTAATCTGATTGGTGGAACCCACACTGTGCGTTCGAGCGCAATATGAGACCTCATAGTAACGTTTGTGAATACGGGTGTCAGTCTCGTTTTAACTTGTAACTGAAGTCTGAGCAAAGTCAAATGCACTTAATAGTTCTCAATTCTCAACCCGGGTCCCCTTACGTCCCTTTTGCCATTAGGTACATAGGTACACTTTTGAACATTTAAAGTATTAGGTACTAAAGTTACTAGATCGTATTTGTGCAACAGCTTTTATGGTTAAACCTAATTTTTAAAACATTTACTTGGCTCTACTTTGCGGGAGTAGGTACCTTTATTTTTTTTAAATATATTTAAGTCTAGACTGACCAAGCTGTTTTAGTATACAACATTTTACATTATGCGTTCATTATCCGGCTCAAAGGACCATAAAATTGCCAAAAAAAATTCAAGTTAAAATTCTTACAAACAACTCGTGAAAATTGCATAGCACAGAGTGCCAAATATCTTTTTTTAATAAGTATTTTAAAATAATAAAACAGCTGCTTTAAGCATTAAATTAAACATATCCTTACTACCAAATCCAAAGTATACAACGACAAGCACTTTAAAAAATACAATATGTCAATAATAACCCTTTATTGCAATTTCAAATAGTAGGTACAAAACAGTAGTTATAATTAAAAATCAACAAAGCTATTTATTGCAACATAATTACCATCATCAACTATGATTTTAGTTTGTTATCTACATGTACAACCATTACTTATTTTTAAAACACTTGGGAACTAAAGTTTCTCTACATTTTATAAGCTTCATAATAAGTTTAACTATTCTGCTGCGCTTACGAAAAATGCAGTAAGTCTCTGTAACAAGAATTCGAGAAAACAGCTCGCAAAGTTTTGATAATATACAATTACATAGTTATTCTAGTACATATTTAATTAGATCTATTTTATTAATTTATGCACTTAACTAGTCAAACTTATTTTTATTTAATTGATAATAATTAAAAACATTCTTTTATCTTAAACAATGCTTAGAAATTTCCCACCAAGATAAAAAATCCTGAGTAAGATTATTATTAGATAGATTCTTCCGCGGATTTCGAATCTATGTATAGTCAAAGGCCGTAAGTCTTTTAGTACCTTAATGAACATATATTACGCGTGGCACGGTTATGCACATACGTTAGGTGTGTGTGGCGTGTTTATAGAAAAAGGTTATAAGTGCGACAGGTTTTTGATGCAATAGTTTCGCGGAATTGCAACTCGAATTCTGAGGCCGACCGTACTTATTTAACTAAAATCAGCCGAGAAATTGACTTGTTCCGTTTATCGCAAGCGCGGCAGTAGCCTGCAGTGTTAGGCAATTTTTTTATACATAAAAAACTGGAGATTGATGGGAAGGCTTATAATTAAGTTTAAAACTTTTCACTTATACTTAAGTAAATATAAAAATAGGCACCAACGTTTCAAGCAAACTACTTCTATTTTTGATTTTAAAAGTAGGAGCTAATTTAAAATCAAATATTAAGTTTTAAAAAGATTTATTTGACTAGATTCTTAAATATCTATCTATTTGGGTACTCTAAAAAATAGCAGGTGCTGAAATTTACTTGGTTTTCACTATGTAGGTACCTTATATCAAAAGAATTATAAAAATTTAAATTTAAAAAATAGAGGTACTTAAGTATTTTGTCTATTTGTTTTCTTTATTTATAAGTGTCCTGGTAAGAAGGAATTTAATAGGCACGGAAATATTGTTAACTTAAATTAAAATTATTTTCAAAAATCAAAACCATAAAGTCTAAAAATATTTTTTGTTACTGTTTGTTGAAGGCGGACTAGCGTCACCTAGCGTCGCGCGTCGGTTTCGTACTTTTCTTTTTATGCCGCCCGACTTCAATATACGTGTACAAAAAATATTATTTTTACACTTTGTAGTGACGTTTGAAGTCGGTTTTTTTAAAGAATATCAATTTTAAGCTTTTTAGTTTAAGTTCGTAATATCAATTCACAATCGTGTTTACTAAACCCGCCTAGCTTAGTGCAGCAGCATCAGGATTGAGGAGTTAGTTGGCACTTGGAGTTTATTGATAATTTCGGTATTTGATACGTACAATTTCAATTCACCAACAACAGTTCCTAAATTATTTAAAAAAAAAGGAGTGCCATACTTTGCAGCATCATAGGATTGAGGAGTTGGACTTAGAGTTCAGTGATGAATATATTAATATCAATTCACCGTCAAGTTACTGAATCCCCACAGCACAGTAAGAGTTTAGTATCTACAGCATCAGGATTCAGGATTAAGGAGTTGGGACTTGGAGTTCACTCATGAAGTCGGTTCTTAGTACCTACAATATCAGTTAACTATAAACACAGTCACACCTTAGGATTGCAATACCCTGCAGAACCAGGATTGTGGAGTTGGAACCAGAAATTTTTATGAGACCATCTGGCGAACTTTCTCTGTTTAGTAAAACAAAAAACACGCAAATCAATCCAGAAATCTCGGGATAATCCTTCCACCTCTTTTTTTGGAAATCAGTTGAAACATAACTTTATTACAAGGCTCGAAGGGCCGAATACAAATCATCCTAAGACGCCTTAAAAATATGAAAATTATTAGTTATAGATTGAAACAAGTACCTATACGTTTTTTACTTCCACAATTGGTTTGTAATTTGAACATGAAGGTTAGTTATTTATTATTCTCTGATATAAGGTATAGAATAACATCACTGACAGTACCTACATTTGGCTACATCAGACTGCCTCCATTACTTCTAAGTCAACGTAAATCTAGTAGTCATGCACGATGGGGTGAACGTTTGTTTCAAAGTCGGGTTGTTCTATTGTAGCAGCTAAAACAACGACAGAATTGTTAATAACAGGAAATAGTATAACAGTTAAAAGGGCACACTATTTTAAGCGTAAACATTTCAGCAACTATACGTAGTACCAAAGTAGTAGTTAGAGTAAGTATCTCTGGCGGTTAGCAAGTGAAGATCTTTACGCTCAAAATCTGAGATGTACCTAAAATACATAAGGGGAAAAACGAAGTGCAATTTGTCATTCGTGAACCTACATAGGTTTGCTAAAGCTTCTATCACCAACAGTAATGATTATAAGGAGTCCTAAAATCCAGTCTATTAACTAATTACTTCGATAAATATTTAGGAAGTAAAAGTAATAAAAAATAAGTTATTGGGAAAGATAAAAATGATGATCAATCCATTAGAGTTTACCTAATGGATGTTTCAAGTATGTAGACACAGAATGTACTTTTGTATCTATGGAAGGCAATTTAGGAAAACGAATTTAAAGCACAACATCAAACTAATAACGTAGTTCCAGAAGACATTTCTCATTTTTATGGCACAGAACAAGGAATATGTAGATAAAGAGGTGTTATCCCATTTTTAATCGACACGAGTTTGTCTTATGAAAGGTGTGAGTAGGATGAGCGTGAGGCGGTTAGGTGCGTACCTCTCGAGCAGTCGACGCTTGAGGTCGGGAGGGTAGGTGACGTAGATGTAGTGGTCGTCGTGTTCGTCGTCGAGCGCGTCGTCGGCCGCGAGCCGCTCGCCGCGCGCGGGCGACGAGTGTGTCGTCATTGACACAGACCCGCTGCCCGCAACGCTCCCTTCCTCTGAGCTGTAGTCAAATTCATTTACATTTTCAGGCTTTTTTGAATTCATTATAGACAAGCATTTAACCACAATCAGACCTGATGGAAAGTGATGATGTGGCCTAAGATGGGACGCGTTTATCTAGTCCATCGTGCCGGTATCATAAAGTGCTCGTCGACACTTAGAAGCCTACCTTCACACCAGATCTGAGCCAATTCAGAAAAAATATAAATTCTTAAACTGAACTAAACTAGAGTCTACACAGATCTTGGAACTTCCCCTTTTCAGGACACAGCGTTCACCAAGTGCGACGGAGGTGTTTTCTATCTCCTTGTAAAGTTTAAGTTAAACAAGTACTCACTCGAACACGATCCATATGATGTAATAGCACATGCAGAGAGCGAGAGCCAAGCCCGTAGCGAGCGCCAGAAGAAGAGGCCAGGGAAACGCCCGCGCAGCCGGCGCCGTGTCCTCCCAGTAGCGATCACAACTCAGGTACCAGCACACCGCGCGCTGCATCTCGTCTAACATTTTATACCATCAAATCAAAGACGACTAGAATTTCTGGCCATTTCGAGTCTTGGGAATATTAAAAAAAATTCAGATTAGTTTTTTCACAACGTCTTTTCCTAAGTCATAAATGGAATTGACAGTCGGGGAGATAGACATTAGCTGATGCCGGCAACTTCATCCGCGCGGATCTAGGTTTTTAAAAATCCCGAACTCTTTGATTTTTCAGAATAAAAAGTAGTGACTCTTCAGGTGTACCCATATATGGTGTTCCATACCCATGCAAGAAATCATGTCGATCCTTTGCGGCGTGATTGAAGGACAAATCAGCAAACCAACAAACAAATACTTTCGCATTTATAATATGGGCAGTGATAGGTAGTAATTTTGCGAATAATAATAAAAAAGAAACCTTCTAGCTCAATGAACTGGTGTTGCGTCAGGTGCAACAGCAACGTCGCTATGCAGGAGTGTACGACTCTTTCGCAGCGAACCTTAAAGAAATATTCGAATTTAGTAGAAAAAACTCTCGCAGCTCACGAGAAACTGAATATTCAGGAAGACATTCAGAGATTGGACATTCCAGTAATGGACTAGTAGACATATGGACATTCGGAGAATTGGACCTAACGTACACTAAGGGATTATAGTAATGCATGTCTACTAATGTTATAAAAGTTTATGGAACAAGTCAGAACTATCCTTAAACTACCTATTTTTAAATCAGACAAAAAAGCTTTTACCTTGAGTCCTTGCAAGTGTGCTGGATCGCAAGCAGCACGCTCAGCCTGCAGGTCTGCCAGCCGCCTCTGCCTGCTGTCCGGTGGTAGAGACGACTCCACAGTGTCTGCATCGCATAGTTCTGCCGTTTGGTTCAGATCACTTTCGCTTTCATCTCTCTTTTTGTCTTCCGTTTCTGTGTATGTCACTAGTTTTATAAAAATTCATATTTATATTAATCATTCAGTTTCAATTAACATTCAGTTTCAACAGCAGTTTCTGTTTTCATTTATAACTAGATCATGTCCACGACTTCGTTCGCGTGGATTTAGGTCTACTAAAAATCCCGTGAGAAGTCTTTGATTTTTTTGTACCTAAATCTAAATTCATTCAGTATCCATCATTCAAATCTTAGCCGATAGGTACTCCATTGTTAGGTAGAGTTTTGGGCCATGATTAAGACTTCACTCATTGTTGGTTAAATGTAAAATTATTATGAACTTCTTACAATATTACCTCCGTCAGTCGGCAGTGAACCGATGAACATGGAGGCTTCAAAACAATGTTGTTCTTATTTATTAAGCGTTTTTAAGCTACTTACCAGGATCTTCGCTCCCAGAATCAGTCTTAGGACAATCCGCAACGGGGGCTGGAGGTTGTGTTCGGGACCGATGTCTCCTCTTGTTGGGAACCCTCGCGACGCTCCTACTGGAGGCAGGCGCGAGAGCTTTCTTCGCCGCTTCCGCGTCTTGCCATAGCTCGATGTCTGTACTGGGCCCGCTGCCTCCGTTCAGCAAGCCGTGCGCCACCAGCACTTGGCAGCGCATTATGTCGCAGTAGTCTGCCAGACATACTGCGTCTTCGGCCTGCAGTATTTTGAATTAATTTAATTTCTTTAGGTAGTTGTTTTCTTTTTAATTGATGGTAGTCATGGTATGTCATACTCATAAGACTCAAAGGGCTTCATCATATTGGCCTACATGAAATATTTTTCTGAATTGAATAAATAACTAGCGACCCGCCCCGGTTTTGCACGGGTAACTTACTAAAATTTTCGTAGAGATCTAATATTTTGAAAATAAAATATAGCCTATACGTTACTCAGAAATAATGTAGCTTTCTACTAGTGAAACAGTTTTCAAAATCGGTTCAGTAGTTCCAGAGATTGTCCAAACTACCTTACAAACTCTTTATAATAGTATATATATTCCTTCCTAGTGCATGTCCATTTTCTGCTGAAAAGATTTAGTCAGTCGTGTAAAATTAAATTATTACAAAAATACCCCTCAGATACCATCTGACTTGACAAAAGTCTCTTATTGCTGATGTTAAACGTCACTTTTAACCAGCGACGATATCTTCATAAACAGCTTAAAATGCACGAGCTGATCTAATGGCAATGCTATAATAACCCACTTAAGGGATCTCGACATTTTACTAGTAGGTGGTAGCACGTGCCTTGTTAATCTGGTTCTTGTGTCGCTGGTCGAAGTGCGTGTCTAGATGTCGTTCCTCGTAAAAGGACTTCCCGCAGAAGGCACATGTCCACTGCGAGGAGCGATGTTGCAGCTTGGCTGCGTGCTGAGGTGCGAAGATGTCGCGTGCTGGGTGAAACGGGCATTCCAACGGCAGTTTTACCTGTGGTAACAATTTGTTTTTTTTTTTACGTGTCGTACGTGGGTACGACAATAGTGCAACGGGTGGGGTTTGAACCGCCGACCTTTCGGAAATCAGTCCGCTCCTCAACCGTTGAGTTATCGAGGTTCTTATCAGCATTCTAAAATATGTAAGTATACGATCCCTCGCTCTGGTCACTCAAATCCGTACACGCTATGGCAATAAGGACGCCTTTGCTCCATCTTTTATACATGGCATAATATTGTATATCAAATCTTTGAAAAGAGCAACCGCCGAGTTTCTTGCTGGTTCTTCTCGGTAGGAAAGGCATTCCGAACCAGTGGTAGATGCTTTTGACGATTCGAAAGAACTTGTAAAAGTCTAATTGAATAAAAACATTTTGAATTTGAATTTGAATCTAGTACAGTTTTTCTAATGTTTTCTGTATAGGTATCTGTAGGTATGTTTGTGTGTGCAGTGAAGTTTTCCAAATACGTAAATAAAATATTTAAAAAGCCCCTTGAATAAATGTGCAGTGAAGTTTTCCAAATACGTAAATAAAATATTTAAGAAGCCCCTTGAATAAAAAAATCATCTTATTTATATTTGAATACTAGCCGATGCCCGCGACTTCGCCCGCGCGGATTTAGGTTTTTCGGAATCCCGTGGGAACTCTTTGATTTTCCGGGATAAAAAGTAGCCTATGTGCTAATCCAGGATATTATCTATCTCCATTCCAAATATCAGCCAAATCCGTCCAGTAGTTTTTGCGTGAAGGAGTAACAAACATACACACACACATACAAACTTTCGCTTTTATAATATTAGTGTGATATTTTTTTTGTATGTATTTGTTTTATTATATTTTATAAATTAATAAGTACCTACTACTGTTTATTACTTTTTACAAAAAACTTAAAGCTAGCAGATTTCTAACTTGTGATATTTATATTTATCTCTAGATAAAATAATTGCATCGGTGGACATATTTGGCAATGTTTTGTGACTTGATGATTTAAATATTTGGCACTGTGAAGCTATTTTAAATCGAAATACCTCATCTAATTTGGCTCATAATTATTATTATCTTTATGTAGTAAGTATGTATGTACGCTATTATTTTCATATAACAATATGTGCGTTATTCAGCACATAAATCGTCCGCTTGCTAGTTTCAGAATTGCTTGCACTGAGTTTTTGTTGAAATATAATCGTAAAATTTATACTTAATAAAAATTCTACTCCAGCTGACCACAACATATTGGGCTAATTAACATTCTTTATGATGGCGTAGACCAACATTACGGTCGCGATCGATTAAATGTGAACCGCTTTGAACTTTTTGACTACCTATGGTAACACGACTTTATTATAGAGACATACCTCAGGTAGGTATGTCTCTATAAATACAAAATCGAAAGCTAAACTAAAATTTATAAATGGGACTAATTTAAAGAACATCTAAGATCGAAGAGGAATCATAGATTCATCTTTAAATACTAATTGCCCTTCAGGGCCAATCTAGGCACTAGGCAATAAAAACAAAATTGATTCTTACCGTTTTACTTTTTTTGGAGTATGGGACCCTTGGTGCGCGAGTCTGACTCGCACTTAGCCGGTCTTAACCCTTAGTGCCTGGAGTCTACCAATATTCGTTAAGAGTAGACACCGAATGGATTCAATGGGTTAAAATCCCACATTTAAATCGATTTGTCACCGAGAAAGTCGCCTACCTATGGTCTTACCTGAAATCTTTCTAATACCGGTAGCCACTTGTTTTGTATGACTTTCCTGACGATTTTGGAATTGTCACGAGAACAGGTGATCTTGAAAACCGAAGGTCCTGGCCACGGGATCAAAGTGAGGAAGAGTAGGACCAAAACCTAAAAAAAAAGTACGATAATACAGTGTTTTAATTTATCCCACGTATAGCTAAAGGATGACCATTTAGAGAGTTTTAGCTTTACCTATGTTTAATAAATAATTGGTTGAATATTTATATTCGGTCACCTACCGATCTATTTTTAAATCGAATGCATTAGAAAACAACAAAAATCTACGTATGATTTTTACACACACCACTAACATTTCTTCATACAATTTGGCTGTCAATTCATTTTCAATATGCGCATGCAAAAGATACTTCCTCAAAGGTTAAGCTTGTTTTATTAAATTATCGATTTTTGCCGTAGAGCCAGCTGCTTGGGAAGGAAATAGGCATTTTCTTACCTCGAGTGTGAGCGAAGTGGTCCTCATTCATATCTTTTAATGGCCAAATATTCGATAAAACTTGTTCAAACTTGGTTAACTTTATACCTTATAATCGTAGCTAAAATCCGACGTAACTTTACGGAAGGTTAACTTCAGCTTCTGTCACAGGATTTGTACTCTATGGCGCATGCGTATTCGGTTGTTATTTTCCCCCTCTTGTGACAAAAGTTAATAAATTTAAATTATCCCTTCAGTAGTAGGTAGGGAGGTGGTGATATCAAGATTGGAGTTATCTAAAATGTACCTACCTAATATAAAAAAAAATTGTTTTATTTTAGCCATCTGATAGGTTCATCACAGTTTTACGATTTACCTATTTATATAGTAAGTTCTAAGACATTTTTTAAGGTACCCACACCGCTCCTATTATATGTTGGTGCAGATGACAAGAGTAGGCATTCGAGTAGTTATGACTATAAAGAACGTTAAGCCAATCCGAATGAAAGAATTTGGTCTAGTGGGAGGCTACGGCCGTGGCTAGTGACCACCCTACCGGTAAAGCAAACGGTAAAAACGGAGCCCTATTAATGCCACTCTGCTGTCTGTCCGTCTGTCCGCGTGCCACAGGTCTCTAGAGTCTAAGTAGAACTCGTAGACGGAATGAGTTAGAAACCTGAAATTTTGGTATTTGGTGTAGAAAATTGACTCAAAACCAAATATTGAATTAGAAATTCAATTAAATTTTTTTTCAGGGGGCCTCCCATACATGAAGAAGGGATTTTATCCGGAAAGCCGGATTTTTTTTCTTATCCTAACATTTGGGGTATCATTGTTTAAAGCTCATTGAGTAAAGTACATTATACCTACATATATGTATACTTATATTTTTTATTTAACTTAAAAATACGGAAATGGGATACATCAAAGTTGACAGATTCAGACCATTTTTGTGACGGGGGCTAGCTCAAAAACTAAACTAGTTAGAAATATGAAATATCGGTATATTATGTACCCCATACTGTATTAAAATAGTTTTTAAGATGTGACAAAAAAAACGAACATGTATTGGGTTTTCTTTCACTGTGTACTGAGATGTTCTAGATCGGAAAAAAATATTTCATACACCTAAAATATGATGTGTATAATTATTTATGTACGGAACCCTAAAAAAGTGAGGTCCGACTCGCACTTGACCGTTTTTAGTAAGTTCCTATTTTATATAAGAAACTATATAAAATAGGAACTTCGTGGTCGACTGGATACAAATGGCCAATTACTTACTTTGGCGACCTATCTATTAAATAGGGGATCGCAATAGACGGAAAACACGCGAAGCCAGGTCAAGATCCAATTATATTATAACTTACTTATCGAGCTTGTACTAAGCACTTATAAAAACCAGGTATGGAAAATAAAATAGAAAGGTTTGATTTTACCTTATACTGTGCATTAATAATTAAAAAAAACGGCCAAGTGCGAGTCAGACTCGTGCACTGAGGGTCCGTACTCGGGAATTTTTTTCCAACATTTTGCACGATAAATCAAAAACTTATATACATAAAAATAAATAAAAATCTATTTTAGGATGTACAGGTAAAGTCCTTTCATATGATACCCCACTTGGTATAGTTATCTTATTTTGAAAAATGAAACACATTTTAATTTTTTCCAAAATATCATGGTTCGGAAAACCATTTCTACCAAGACGCTTGGCTGTGTTTCTAGTTTTTACAATAGCCGAATAATCCTTATACGAACCTTCCCCACTCTTAGGAGAAATACCTATACAGGATAGTATTAAAAACAAATGTTACATGAGCTCGGTGGCTTTTATTCAGTGCTAGACATTGGGCTAGCGAATCAGTAGGCTAGCCATGAAATGTAGGTAGATACTTTTGAAAGTCTGTATATAACTTCACCTTACTTTCGAGGGAAGCTGGAAGAAATTTCTATGACAGAGATAAACTTCACCTTTGTCTTCTTAATTTCATCATCAGTTTGTAACAAGTACCTATTTGTTATGTTAGGTACAAAAAGAAATAGGCACCTTCTAGGCAAGCGCTCTCTAATTCAGACCTCATTTTTGTCGTAAGGCGCAAGCGTGTCGAGTAAAAAAGAGAAACTATACTATACTATACAACAACCTGAAAATGAGCTCATATTAATTAATTAATCAATGACTCGATGTTGATAGGTAAATTATTATAGCTACCTATTATTATTAATTGTTAGTTATACCTAAACTTGTAACGCCCCTTTTTTACGTTTAACGTTTCAACAGAGTTAGTTAATCGGTTATCATGGTTGTTAGCAAAAAACGGTTAACATGTGTTTACAGTTGTTGAACCTGTGTGTTGAACTTACAAACACTAACAGGCAATTAGCGGGCCAATACAATTGATGTTTAATAAGAAATGGTCAAACGAAGGTGTGTTATATTTCGTGGGCTAAGCTATGTAGGCCAGTCGATACTGAAAACATTTTTTACGTCCAGGATTGTATCCTAACACAGGTCAGTAGACACTTAATTAATAATATTTGTTGGTATCTATTTAGTATTTTTGCCTTATCATAATAAATAGGTACAGTATAATTAGGCTTGGCAGTTTTGGGGCGTACTCTCCAAGAGTGACCTATATAGACTTGTCCGGTAGACGGCAGAGCTGCTATAAAAAGTTTCCCACCAGACCAGACGCCAAAAAGAAATACCAGTATTATAGTTCATTACTTTTCGAAATAATCGCGAGAATACAAACATAGGTAGGTACGCGACAGGCTGACATGGCAATCGGGGGGGGGGGGGGGGGGGAGAGTTTTGCCCCAACTAGCCGCACAGCCTCATACGGCTCAAATACCTCCTTTTTTGAAAAGACAGTGAAGCGCATTGTGCGATTGGCCTTGCGCTCTGAAACGGTATTCCGTAGATACTATTTACCAAGCTGGCTGGAAAATATTGATCTTAAAGGCGTATCTTTACAGCATTATCAGAGATTTTCACAGCAGTAGGTGTAAACTAAAGCAATACAGACTATAAACAGCCTATTATTCCATTATATTATGTGTGTGGTGTATTACACAGCTTGGATTGGAACCTGCTTGTAGGCGCCTAAAACCACCGCGCCGCACTAGAGGCCATTAAGTAATTTATTTAATACCATACCTACAAGCTGAACAAAACTTAAAAATAAACGGATTTAAAATAAAAGGTGTATTTATTATTATCGGCCGCAACACGCGAGAGTCAAGACAATGTCACGCTTTGAAAGATTTTCACAATTTTCGTGATGGAAATGTGCACTTAGCCGTAGAACCGGTGGAAAATTTTGATGAGCTATAGTTGATAACAATTAAGCTCTTGAAGTATAGTAGCTTATCTATTTTACTTCAGTAATACATTCTCAATTACTGACCTACCTTTGTGAACCGAGTAGGCTAATTCGCCTTCCAACTAATGAAGTAGTTGTTGTGAAACTTTAACAGTTATCAAGTTTGCTGTCCTTAACTAAAAAAAATATTTTTGAGTTATTGCCAAAAATCGTAAGAATTTTCAAAGACTAGTGTTTTTAAAAGAGAATGCTACTTGGGACCAAGGTTTTCGTTTTTTTTTTCATGTACCAAAATTGTACTTACAAAGTAATAATTCAGTTAATTTAAAACGCACATAACCTCCAAAAAGTTTGAGGTGCGTACCTTTTTTTTTTAGCGTTGGGAAATGCCTTTACGCATCCCTCCCGAGAGACGGGAGGGTAGGTATGTGGGACTCGCCAGCCAAGAGGCGGCCGGAATACCCCCTGGGAGTGAGCCTCGAACCCCCCTAAATAGGATACCAACGTCTTAACACATCTTACTCACATAATATTTCACATATCACTTTTTTTATTTGTTTATACCTACTTTTCCAAAATTGTCCACGATCTCTTGGACCATGACGCGACGGTGTATATGAAGCATTCGTGACTATTGTATGCTTTTGTTTCAAGTCGTATTATTTACGCCGCCAGACTTACATGCTTTATTTATTACTTAATACCTAACAAGTACCTAACGAGTAACGACCTAGAGGAGCTAATATACCTATATTATAATAAATAATAATATATATAATACATATATAATATATAGCGAGTGGTTGGTCGTTTGGTTCTGTTCAGATGGCCACAGTGCTTCCTTTCACATGATTTTTAGCCGACTTCCAAAAAAAGGACGTTCTCAATTCGGTACGTATTTTTTAGGGTTCCATACCTCAAAGGAAAAAACTGACCAAGTGCGATTCAGACTCGCGCATACAGGGTTCCGTACTCGGGTATTTTTTCCTAATTTTGCATGATAAATCAAAAACTTTAAGCATAAGAATAAGTAAAACTCTACTTTGAAAACCCAACTACTACCCGCGAACCGTCAATAGATATAGCAAATTTTTCGCCGTCGCTCGCTCGGTGTATTTTAATATTGTACCAAGTAAATAATAATAATTATATTTATGAACTCAGAATTTTTTCCTCTTTCATTTGATATACCACTCAATACAATAGCAAAAAATGTTTACAAACCCCCACTTTTTTGATTGTAACGTCCGTCAGGTCAATTTTTTCGTATAAAATGTAGTCTATGTCACCCGGACCATAAAACGAATTGATTGACAACTCATTCATCAAAATCGGTCCAGCAATTTAGGCGCTACGGTGGAATACACATAACCTGATACAAACATACCTACATACATACAATATAGACTGCTAAAATCATAACCCTTCCTTTTGGCTTTGCCGTAGCCGGGTCAAACAGGGCGGCTTTAGATAGAGAAGCTTTTCGGGTAATGTTCACCAAACTTCGTTTCGAAGAATGCACGCGGTATACTTATAATGATAGTCTGCACTTGGCCTAAGAAAATCGCGCATGCTCAACGCAAGTACGCAGCCTCCGAGCGGACCAACCCCCCAGAGCTCGCTCAGTGACCCGCTGATGTGCGTACCGTCGCAAACCAACTATAAAATAATGCTGTGTGTTATACCCATTATGTTTTCACGGAAAATGTTGACAAATATCCACTCTTTCGTATCTTAAATCAGTTCAATATTAAGTTTAAAAAATCGCTAATAATGCAGCCATATATAAATGGATTTCTACTGCTCTATTTTCACAGTCGCGTTATATAAAAAGTCAGTGTTTTGAAAAGCGAAATGTAAATTAAATAAGGTAAGTTTTTGCACTTCTTTAATGCACTTTTAAAATACAATTTTAATTATTTGGATTAGAATTACCCACAAAATTAAATATGAGAATATACATATTTCGTATTCTTTTGTCTGGTCTATGAATATTCACTTAACTTGTATTTGATAGGTAAAATAATAATTTCTCAAACCAACAATCTAACGCTTAGGTACCTACTACTTTTTTAGACACTTGTAGAAAGAATATTTTTTTAAATAGATAACTATCTCTATTTACCTCACTCATAAAAGCTCATTTTTTCCAGAATGGTTCAACCGCTCAAAAGCTTTGTGGGAAGAGGGAACTCGGCGCCGATAAGATTGCGATATGTATTCTTGCTTGCCATAATATTTGGCGGCAGTTTCCTTTTACTCTTAATTAACAGTGGTACTGATATTTTCTTCATCAACAACGACATCGGTAATACGTGGAGAGTACACCGCTTCGATATTGTTAGCCCTGATGATACTTTTACGATAAAAACAGAAGGATGTACCATCCCTGGTTTGAACCCTTTCAGTGAAGACATCAAAAAATTTATTGAACGCCCCAAAAACATAAAACCATGTCACCAATCAAATATATCTTTACTCGATAATAATGAAACTCACATATGGATCAACAGAGAAAATTTACAATATTACGATGTACCACGAAATCCGAATATATCTTGCTGTTATCAGTCATTCTATCGACCGCTAGCCATCGTGGATATTTCTTCTATGGACGTAGATGATAGAGTCAAATACGAAGCCTGTGTTGAATTTTCAAACTCTATAGAAGTAATGAATGAATTTGTGAGAGTGTCTTGTATTTATAAGGAGAGAATACTTTATGAACAGTTCTTTCTGTTCACGCCCAAAAAACCATTTTTATCATTCAAGGAAGATTTTCTGGAAACGCCACCAAATCAAACTGCATTTAACGTCATTATAGTGGGCATCGATGCTATTTCAAGATTAAACTTCTACAGAACAATGCCTAAAACATTGGCATATTTAAAAAAGAAGGGTGCCATCGAATTTTACGGTTATAACAAAGTCGGAGACAACACATTTCCCAATTTGACCCCTATTCTCCTCGGTATGAAGGATACGGACTTGAAGAGAACGTGCTGGCCGAATATGAGGGCGACATTTGATAACTGTCCTTTTATTTGGGATTTGTTTAAAGATGTCGGATACTATACGGCACTCGGTGAAGACACGGCCACCTTAGGAACGTTTAATTTTGAAAAGTTTGGTTTCAGTCGAACCCCTACGGACTACTACCTGCACACGTTCATGCACGAATCCGAACGTTACACCGGCAATAACAGAGATTTTAATTCCTATATATGTATGGGAAATAAATATTTCTACAGAGTTCTATTAGATTACATTGGAAATTTAGCTACGAGCCTTAGAACATCTAAACTCTTTGGATTCTTTTGGGAAGTGACAATGAGCCATGACTATTTGAATTATCCGATGGCGATGGATGATAGTTACGAAAAGTTCTTAAAAAAACTCGATTACACGCGTTACTTAGACGATACGATTTTGATAATATTGAGCGACCATGGCATAAGATGGGGTGACATCCGATTTACCAAACAGGGCAGACTGGAGGAGCGTTTACCGTTAATGCATATACTTTTACCTAATTCATTTCGAGAGAACTATTCGTTTGCGTACGAAAACATGAAACTAAACAGTCACCGACTCACAACACCGTTTGATTTGTACGCAACTTTAACAGACTTGATAAATGTCGAAAAAATTAAAAATGAAAACATCAAAAGGCGATCTGAAACCGGTTACGCGTACGACAGAAGTATTAGCTTATTTTTACCGATTCCAAGCAATCGCACATGCAAGATAGCTGATATCGATGATCACTGGTGCACGTGTCATAAAGGGCAGAAAATACCAAACAACAGCGTAGAGGCATACGAAGCCGCGGGAAATTTAATGGGGCATTTAAATACGTTGATACACACACACCCACAATGTGCCCGGCTCTCACTTGTAGACATAGTGGAAGTGACAGAAATGTTAGCGGGGACGCCAAATGAAAAAGAAATTGGATGGAGGGAATTTTTGATTGTAGTGCGAACAACTCCTGGCAATGGAGTATTTGAAGCAACTCTTCGCCACGATGCCCGCGAATGGTCTCTCGCTGGCTCCATCAGCCGTTTGAACTTGTACGGCAATCAGGGTCATTGTATTCATCACTACCAACTCAAATTGTACTGCTATTGTCAGTAGCAGTAGTTGTATAAGTAGTATTAGAAGTCAAATATCTGTGATAATGTAAAAAATACATACACTTCCCTATACCTGGTAGGGTAAGTAGGTAGGTAGGTACATTAGGTCTACCTATGTACTAAAGCTTTTTCAAAATCAACGCATAGTAAAACTCGATTAAAAGTTTGCTCAAAACAAAATATGGCCTATATCAATACTTAATCTTAGTATAGGTACATTATACATTAAGTATTGCTTGCACTTAAATGTCGATTCTGTTGCCTAATGGGTACGTAGACAGGTAAAAATTAATTAATTTCCTTATGACTAGTAGTAGTAGCACAGTAGCTAGAGTGAATGGTAACGATACTTTAGATACTTGAATCATTTAAAAATTATTTTAATTTTATGTTAACGTCCTCTTAACTGCGATATGTTTGTGGAACTTGAAATAAGCTAAAGTTCAGTATCAAACCCATTTTTTGGAAACGCCACATTAAAACTGACCTATTGGTGGTACCTACACTTCAAATAATTACGTGTTAAGTATATTAATTATGCTTCATTGAGGCTTAAAATACGAGCAATGTAAAAAATATATAAATATACTTATGTGTATAGTCTTGTAGGCTATTAAGTTAAACGAAAACATGGTTGTTTAAAGTGTAGTCGCACACACTAACTTTATTCACGTAGTTAAATTAGAATTAACATAGGTACCTACTAATAAATAAAATAATCAGCTTCCACATAGATTCGTAAGTAAGATTCGAGATATTTTTATAGTTATCTTTTTGTTGAAGTAGGAAATTAAAGATACTAACTAAACATTAATAATAATTACTTTAACTATTAGGTCTAACGTTAACTCAGACGATTCGACCTGCCGAATCGAGTGTTCCAAATCACCCGGTTGGTAAATAGCTGCGCGCAAAGTACATTTAGCTATTTTATTTATAAGTTAGTATGACATAATTACCCAAGGTATGAGTTATGACATTATACGATCATGGTTCGATTCACCATATCTAAATACTTTAGTATAATTTTCTTATAAGCTATCTACAGTGGTCTCTTCTGTTCTCTTCTCTCTCTCTGGGCCGGTTTCCGCCCTTAAACGCTCGTGTGTGTGCTGTGAGTGCGTTGCCCCTCCTCCCCGCCAAAGTCTTCACTCCAGCCATCCAAGCTCTCTCTAGAAGCCAAGTAGACCGCCCAGGTTGCCGAGGGCTTCGTGAAGTGAGGTTGGGGATCCCAAATGGCGTTCTCGTTGTTCTGCCACGCCCGTGCACTCCAGGAGCACGTGCGTCGGTGTTTCATCGACCTCGATGCAGGCCCTGCACAGAGGACTGTCGGTAACACCTATAACGAAAAGGTGTTTGTTTAGTGGGCTATGCCCTGTTAAGAGTCCCACCACCTTCCAAAGTTTACGGTTACGCAATCCGACACGAATACAAAGATATACCTAAGTAAATAGACCTAATTAATAGGGATAAAGCTAGGCGCAAGATGATTGGCGTACAAACGTACTCGTAAAATAAAATTAATAGCTTAAGTACCTAAAGAAATAGTAGGTAAATATGTCGGTGGTTGACGAAATGCCTAGGAAAAATCTCTGTGTTTTTCACGTGTTGAAAGAATGTAGGTAGGTACTTAATTACCTACACAAGAATCAAGATAGAGGCAAATTGAATAAGTAGTAGAAAAAAATAGTTAAAGTAATAAGACGTTACAATAGTTATTAAAAACAATTAATTTTTCGCAAGTAAGTAGGTACTTAGTAAAACAGATGGTGTAGGCAACTTATTTTTACTTTTAGGGTAGACACAAAACAATAAACTTCACTTAAAGGTCGATTTTTCAATCGCCAAATTAATGTTTAACTGAAGAATAAAATTTTGTCAATTTTTATACTGGAAATATAAAAATTTCAAATTATATTTGACGATTGGAAATTCTACAAAGTGGCCGTTAGTATAATATCTACTCAGTTAACAATTACTTCAGCAACAACTGTTTTATGTGTAGAAAATAATAAATATGTATTCGTTACGATGTTTATTTATATGTCTTTTATTTCTACCACCTGAGCTACCACAAGTTTTAATAACTCAAAATTAAAAAAGAAAACCCGTCACAAAAACCTCTATAAGAAAACTAGAAAAGAGCTTATCTTTTTTAGCAACTTTCAAACGGCTGAACCGATTTTCTTCGAATAATCGAAGAGTGTTCTTAGCTTTATATAGCTATCGCTGGCTCGATCAAGCCGTCTTTCAAACAAAAAAAAAACTAAATTAAATCGGTGCATTCGTTTAGGAGCTACGATGCCACAGACAGATACACACGTCAAACTTATAACACCCCTCTTTTTAGGTCGGGGGTTAATAACGTGTCAATCACAGTCCAGGGAGACCTATATAATTGAATTGCAGTGAACTGTGAACCCCTTCTTTTTTTTTGGTGTCGGTTTAAAAAAGGCATTTTCTGTAACAGTATGGCATGAAGGTCATCTGATATTTTACGCTCTCGTGAAGGAAAATTCTTTTCATCAGACTAAACAAAAGTATATACCTAATTATCCATACAACCTAATATTATGATAATGGCTCCATGATGCGGAGATAATCGTCAGTCATTTTATCTTAACACATACTATTATTTTTAAAAGCGATGCTTTTGGGTAAAATAACTTTAATTTTTCTTTCAGTATGAGTCGCGTCACTGGAAACGTTGGAAGCGTGGACAAGAGAGATTCTATGTCTGTACGACTGCGATATTTATTCCTTCTTGCTACAGTTTTTGGAGGCAGCTTTCTTATTATTTCTATCAATAAGATTTCAGAAATTGTATATCTTAACAATGACGCGTCGATGGATCTCATTCGACACAAAGTGCTTTCTAGTGTTTTCAGTGAGAGTTATACCATAAAAACTAAAGGATGTACGATACCTGCCTTGAAACATTTAGGAGAAGAAGTTAAAAACCTGATTAGATTTCCAAAAGAAATGAAACTCTGCCCGAAGTCTAGTCTAGCGTTACTGGCAAACAATAGAACTCACATCTGGGTGCGAAACGAAAACAAAGAACATTACAAAATCACAAGTGACAGACACTTCGTTTGCTGTTACAGGTCCTTCTATCGTCCATTATCCATTCCAGATATCACGGCAATGTACATCGACGACCGTGTGAGTTATAGTGATTGTAAGAAATTTTCGAATTATATAGATGTGACTGATGAATTCGTAAAAGTTGAATGTAACGTAGGTACTGTTAAAGTTTACCAACAATATTTTGTTTTCACACCAAAGAAGAAGGCATCTTACGAAATTCCCAGCAATAAAACATCCTACAATGTTATTGTAATGGGTATTGATGCTGTATCGAGGCTCAATTTTTACAGAACTATGCCAAATACACTAACATTCTTGAAAGAACACAGTGCTATAGAATTACTGGGCTACAATAAGGTTGGAGATAATACATTCCCAAATTTAGTACCCATGCTAATGGGGTTTTCGGAACAAGACCTAAATACTACTTGCACTCCGAATGAAAGATCGTCTTTTGACAATTGTCCATTCATATGGCAATATTTCAAGCAAGCAGGATTTTACACAGCTTTCGGCGAAGATAGCTCGAGCCTTGGAACTTTTAATTACGAACAAGCTGGATTCATTGGAACTCCTACTGATTATTACATTCACACATTTATTAACGAAGCAGAACATAATGTGGGAAACAACCAAGATTTCAATTCCTTATTATGTATGAATGAAAAATATTTCTATGCAGTATTATTAGACTACATAGAAAATCTAACGTTAACTTTGAAAACGGACAAACTTTTTGGATTTTTTTGGGAAGTAACAATGAGTCATGATTACCTCAACTATCCGATGGTAATGGATAACGATTACAGTAATTTTTTTAAAAGGCTGCACGACTCTGGTTACCTTAACGATACAATCATATTTTTGGTAAGCGATCATGGGATAAGATGGGGCGAAATAAGAGCAACCAACCAAGGGCGGCTAGAGGAACGTTTACCGTTTGTACACATTCTAACACCTCCAACATTTCGTAAAAAGTACCAGCAAGCGTACAAAAACCTAAAACTGAACAGACTTCGTCTCACTACACCTTATGATGTACATGCTACCAGTGGCGTAACTATATCATCTAGGGCCCGTGGCAAATTCTTTTCATGGGGCCCTATCAGTAAAAATCGCCACGTTGTACTCAGTTTAATTTTAATAAACTTCGAGAGTTTCAGCATACCTACTCAATTACACGTTGTACCTACATATCCCACTAATGGCCATAGGCAAGGCCGTAGCCAGGACAGCCGTTTCAATTTGACAGCAAGATAGAAAACAACAAGATATAGGAGCGCGAGCGCAATTTATTTTGTTTTAATACAGATAAAAAAGCGAGAGATGAACGAGCTCAGCCATAAAAAATGTTATGTTTTAAAGCACCTCACTCAACTTTTCTAATGAAAAATAAAAAGTTTCTAGGGATATTTATTATTGTTAACCCATGCGGATGAAGTTCCGGGTAAGTACTACAATAACAACTAATACAACAAAAGCGCGAGCGAAGCGAGAGCGAAATTTTTATTAATTGTATTTACAAAAATCTATATTAATACTAGCTGACGCCCGCGACTTCGTCCGCGTGGATTAAGGTTTTTCGAAATCCCGTGGGAACTCTTTGGTTTTCCGGGATAAAAAGTAGCCTATGTGCTAATCCAGGATATTATCTATCTCCATTCCGAATTTCAGCCAAATCCGTCCAGTAGTTTTTGCGTGAAGGAGTAACAAACATACACACACACACACACACACACACACACATACAAACTTTCGCCTTTATAATATTAGTGTGATTAGCGATCTTTTCAGGGCTTAGGTATCTTCTTGGGCAAAAGGTACTATTCAGTGGTAGCTTGCATTGTAATTGGTATAGGTATTTTATCCCAAAAAATCAGAATTTCCACGGGGTTTGAACGAAGGTCCGGTAATCTAATACAATAAAAAAGCGCGAGCGAAGCGAGCGCAAAATTTTTGATAGATTGTAAATTCGAGACCTAGTTATCATGCATTTTGAAAACAATTTCTCTTTGTCTGGGATTTCGGGGCCTCTTGGGCCGGGGCCCTCTTGGGTCGGGGGCCCGTGGCAATTTGCCAGCCCTGCCACCCTATTGTTACGCCACTGCATGCTACTCTACTTGATCTCATTAACTTAGAACAAATCGAAAACCAAATGATTGAGATTCGTAGTAATCAGTCATACGTAAGTCGCAATAAAGGTGTGAGTTTATTTTTATCGGTACCCTTTAACCGTACTTGTGCTATGGCAAATATTGATGATCATTGGTGTAGTTGCCACAAAGGGACAAAACTATCTGCTAAGAGTATAAAAGCCATGGAAATTGCTGGACGATTAGTGCAAGAACTTAATTTGATGCTGCGTGATTATAGCCAATGTGCTCTACTGAAACTTGCCGAAGTTGAAGAGGTGACAGAGATGGAAGTGAGTTCGCCTGGAAATGATTTTGAATTTAAGGAATACATGGTTGTAATACGCACGGAGCCGGGCAATGGGCGGTTCGAGGGGACCCTGCGTAATAACAGCGAAACATGGTCTCTATCTGGTACTATCAGTCGCCTTAACCTTTATGGTAGCCAGAGTCGTTGCATTCACAACTATCTACTCAAACTGTACTGCTACTGCGATAATTAATGTCGAGGTAAAGCGCAGCGAAACTTTCTGTGATATTGTACTGGATAGACCTACCTACCTAGCTTGCACGGAAAGCGTAGCGTTGGCAGTCCTCCCATGAGGTGGGCAGGTGACATCAAACGAGTTGCAGGGAGCCGCTGGATTCAGTCGATGCAAGACCGTGGCATGTGGAAATCCCTACAAGAGATCTCCAGCCGTGGATGTTACATGACATGTTTATTAATTTTAATGATATGTGACTGTTTCGTCATTCAAGGACTCTGAAATATATAAATCAGGGGGTTTGTTGATTTAAAAAAAAAAATATATATTATTTTAGTTCAATTTTTTTTTTAATTTTTAGGGTTCCATAGCGGAAGGTGGCAACGAGACGCTATTAGGTACTAGAACCTCCTCTGTCCGTCCGTTCGTCCTCTGCCTGTCTGTCTGTGGGCTCTGTATCTCGCGAACCGTAATAGGTAGAGTTAAATTTTTTACAGTGTATTGAAATTACCGCTATAGATAAGCCAATAATAATAAATGGTAATAAAAATTCAAAATTGGCCGCCATGAAAACTAAAAAAAATTAAAAAGTGTTATTTCTTGTATGATAGTGCGGGACCCTGCCGCATAGACACGCACATGAAGCAATTAAGTAGGTACAATATCGCATTTTAGTCTTGGATTTACTTGGTCCTTGTCTTCATTTTTAGGGTTCCGTACCTCAAAAGGAAACAGGAACCCTTAGCTTAGACTCTAAGCTAAGTGATCGTCTAAGAAAATCACTTTATTGTCTGTCAAGAAACCTATTGGGTAGGTACTTCCCGTTGACCTAGAATCCTGAGATTTGGCATGTAGGTAGGTCTTTTAGCACAAGGGAAAAATCCGAAATCGTGTGCTTAAGTTACATCGCAAAAAGTTAATTAAAACTGTTATTTTTGTACGATGGCACGGAGCCCTTTGTGTGCGAGTCTGACTCGCACTTGACTGGGTTTTTTTAATTCGCCACCGTTTTTCGTGAACAACTAACCTAGTTACCTAACCTTCGAACAAAATTATACTAGGTATAATAACAAATGTACATAATAACAGCGCAATCTAGTGCATTTTTTGGAAAGTAACTGGCAACACTGCTGTCAAGTGTCAATTCGCAATAACTGTCAAACAAACATGTCATTCTGTGATGTCATTTATGTCAATCAATTGTCGAGTGCACTGCATTACAAAAATTAAAAATATATTGTTGCATTGAAAATGTGTAATTTAGCTTGATAATTTCTAGTAAATATTAGTGTAGTCACAAAATGGCTCTGTCGTGTAGGATTTTACATACAAGCAATTTGTTTTTTCGTAACATAACCAAACCGGTGAAATGGAGTGTGCGGAAACACTGTCCTGTAAGACTCTTCTGCAACGGCGTACGATATCAAAATAGTATTTTAGACAGACCTTTATTAGTGGGAAAGGAATATAGAATATTAGCAAGGCCCGTTCGACAGTGCACAACTCAATCTGGCGATCCTAAGAGCCCGCAAGAGCCAGAGAAGAAACCAGGTCTTATACAAAGGTTTAAGCAAATGTATAAAGACTACTGGTACGTCCTTCTCCCTGTGCACATGACAACATCAGCTATATGGTTTGGTGGATTTTATTACTGCGTGAGCAGGTAAGTTTCATATTCAGTAAATTCTGCTGGTCGCCTGCCACAATAGAATATTTAACACTTGTAACAAACACAAGTCTAGTTATACGATATGTTTCATAAAGAATCAAAGGCCTTGACTTATGACTGGTGCTTAAGCATATTTTTTAAATTACCAAAATAGGCTTGCACTTGACAACAATATGCTTAATGGAAAGCAACGATAAGGTCTAGGTCAGAGCACATTTGTCTATAAGATGCCTGTTTACTCTTGAAGGTATGTGAGTTAAAGGTTATGTTATGAATTAATAGTTACTCATAACATTAATGTTATTGCATCATCAGTCATCACAAATACCTATGAAACTGCAAGTCATTAGTATGTTTTGTTACGTTATTCAACTAGCGACTTTACAATCATTGGCTAACGTGGTTCTTGTGATAGATTTTCCTCACAAAACTCAATACATGTTTATTACTCTATTTAAATGATTATTTTCTTTTCAGTGGAGTAGATGTCGTCAGCCTGATGGAATCAATGGGCATTAGTGAGAAATTGCTCATACCATTGCGAGAGACTGGTGCAGGATACTTTGCACTTGCACTAGCCTGTTATAAACTTATAACACCTCTGAGATATGCAGTTACTGTTGGTAATAATCACTACCCATATTAATGAAATGCAAAAGTATGGTTGTTTGTTCTTCAATTGAACCACAAGATTTTTTACATATATCTATGCAAAAAAATTACCATTATCTCAAAACTATAAGAAGTTTAAAAACTTCTTGAAACACAACACCAATGAAAATAGGGTTTCTAAATATTATAATTTTTCTTAGTTGATATAGAAATTAGATCTCAAATCAAATTATTTACTTTGGTGCTAATAAAGACTTACTATGACTGCATACTAGGCAATACTAAGAGTGGTGTAGCGCCTGGCACCCAAATTTGACAGCTAGTGTGACAATCACAATCACCTCTGATTGGCTGAAACTCACTATAGCTCCATAAAGCACTGTAGCAAATTGATAATGAACATGTATGCTAAGGTGCCAGATGTATTTCTTTTTACTAGGGTTTATAAATCTCAGTATTTCACACTGCTCAACTTTTTGTAATTTCTACTATTATTTTAGGTGCAACCACATATGCTATAAATAGACTGACAGCCTTTGGATGGATTAAACCAGTCCCTTCAAGGGAAAGACTTAAGGAGATGATTCAAGAAAAGAAGGATAACATTCAAGATAGATTTCAGGAAAGTAAGCAACACTACCAGACCCAAATACAAGAGAAAAAGACCCAAGTCATGGATGAAATGCAGCGATATAAGACAGAAATGAAAAATATAAAAAATAGAGTTAAAAAAATGTAAATTATCCTCTTTTTTGGAATATTAGAAGTTTCATAAAGCTTTAATAGCCAGTCCTTTGCTATGTATAATTTACTTTAGTGAACGGGGAAATCTTAAAATCTTTATACAAAATAATTATAGTTTTAAAATATTTATTGTTAAAAATATATAAATACAAAAGTATTATTTAACAAAATTATTTTTATTTAATAGAAAGAATTTTATGATAAACACATTTCAATTGTCAAAATGTACAGACATCATAAACTAAATACAATTAAGTAAGTACCTACAAAACTGGACAGCACATAACTGGAATGTTTAATGGTGCTATTTTTCTTCTAGTTTATAATCACAAGTATGTATAAATAAAGTAAGAAGGTAGTTCTTAATAGAGCCAGATGTGCTGTCTCTTGTGTGAAAATAAAATTAATAAATGCATCAAAAATATTAAAAATAACAATCAATTTTATTTCCCCAGATGACACAATAGTTGTTTCAACAATACTGTTTACTTATTATGCAAAAAAAAATGCAATTGAGCCCTTATTCAAAAATGTACTGTTTTTCCAATTTCTTACTCCCTCCTGACTGCAAGGATCCCAGATAAGCGCAAATTATTGTTATATCACATATAAATTGTAGGCATAAACCATTTCTGGCTCCATTAAATTACATTTGATTATATCATTACTTAACTAACAACCATGCATACAGTTAAATCTAATTAATTTAATATAATCTACAAAAGGTTTATTCTCAGTCACACATCTCTACCAAAACACCACTACTGAACCAACAGTTCTAGTCCCACATTTCTATTTCCACTTACATCAAGCTGTCAAAGGATTGATTCACTTCACACATACATTTTATTAGGTACTCAAATATTCTAACATCAAAATAGCTACACATTGAGCATATTATGTATTCACATATCATGATTTTTTTGAGGATGACTCGCATTTCTTTAGGATAATTGAATCATTTACATTTTGTGACTTTTTAATATGATTTTTTTTCACTTTTATCAAAATTACCAATGTGACAAACCAGGTCAAGAAAACATGGCTGTTCCCTTATTATTTTATAACAATTTACTAAAATGTTAACATTTCTCTTTGTTCTAATACATCTTACAAACAATTTTAATCAACATCATTTTTATCAAACGTTAACATTTCACTTTATTTTATTACATATTACAAACCATTTTAATCAACATCATTTTTATCAACAAAATATAATTTCGCACATTCCTAAACTTTTCATAAACAAATATTCAAACAGGGCATATTCATACGCTAATATTAAAGTCAACATCGCTGTTGACAGTGGCAGAGTGAACTAGAAGGAGGGAACTCTCAGTTTCATCCTGAATCAACAATATTTAAAAATATTAGACTATGGATGACGTGAAATCAAAGAAAAATAGGCGATTCATAGCGTCATTTGACGCTATGAATCGCCTGTTCCTACATTTGTAGGAACATTTTGCAGTGTTGCAATGCATGTCATATGCATGTAGTATGTCGTGTAGTATGTCAGACCAGAACAAACTATGCTATTAGACTTCAATGAGTTACTCTGATCTTTCTGTATTGTCACAACGCACCACAAGTCAATGTGTTTGCACCATAACTGTCCTACAATACAATTTCGGTGTAAGACCATGAACACTATTGAATTAAATGTATGGAACAATTATTCCAAACAAAAATCATGTTCTGTGAAGCTAACCTACTTAATAATATGACACTGACCATTCAAGTTAAATAAGCTAAAGCAAGCAGCAAGCAAAAATTTTTGTTTGGAATCTAGTGAGTACATAGAGATCACTGATTACCACACGTTTATTATACATATTGGCAGTGCGTTCGTAACACCAAGGAATAAACCAGGAAGGAACCAAATACAATGTAAAGCCTGACAAGGAATATAAAAAACTTGCTCTAAGGGCCACCACTTTTTCATTTTTCATTCCAATAGGTATTAAGTTTAAAGTCTAGTATAGGTAAATTAGTTTCACTAGTTTTCCGCAATAAGTTTTTTATTTATCAGGTCTTCAAATATTCATTAAAATCATTTTGCATCGATAATATGCAAAAGAAAAGCCATATATCACAACAATCTGGAGCCCAGAGGTGCAACAGCCACACACCGCAACACTCTGGAAGGCAGAGGGGCAAACACAACATTCTGGAAGTCGGAGGTTGTGACGGTTTAGCCCATGTACTGGTAGGAGGCGGGCGACAGGTGCGGCGCGGGCGGCATGCCCGGCCCCGTCGCCGCACCGATGGTGGACAGGTGACAGGCGCGGCACATTAACTTCCCTGAAAACAATCAAAATTGAAAACATTTGAAGATCAAGAGCAAGTTGGACTCCCACACGAAGGTTCCTTACTATCATACAAAAAAAAAAAAAAATTGTCATGGTGGCCATTATGACATTCTTAGTATTAGGTTTTTTCCATTCCATTCATCAGCCTGTATGCCTCTACTGCTGGACTTAGGCTTTTCCAAGAGAGCGCCACCAAACACGGTTCTCCACAATTATTTTTATAATAGAAATACCCATTCTGGGAAAACTTCAACTCTACCTATTTAAGGTTCATGAGATAGGTAAAGCTGTTGACAGCCACCGTTGCAGCTTAGATAATACATTTTTTTAAAAGAATATTAGCCATGCTAATCATGACTAATACTCCCCTTTCCCCTCCAAGTAAGCGTAAAGCCAGGAGTGGGTACGACAATAGTGTAACGGGTGGGATCGAACCGCCGACCTATTGGAATTCAGTCCACTCCTTAACTGTTGAACTATCGAGGCTCAACATTTCCTTCACGTACCAGCTAATGGATAGCAGCGCTTGTCAGGCTCGTCGGTGAGTTGCATGCCGCACACGCAGCACATGTAGCAGTCCACGTGGAAGTCGCGGTCCATGGACACCACGCGCACCGTCTCATCCGTACCTTCCACAGGAGTTATACCTGGAAAACATTAAAAATCATTATTAGTGAAAACGTTAGTGCAAAAAAACTGGCTAAAACATTCTACCCAAAACTAGAAAATTGTTTACAATTTGTTGTATTGGTATTGCCTGTCGTAGAGGCGATGGCCATTGGAGCCAGAAAGTCCTTGAGTGGAGACGGCGTATAAGCAAGCGTAGTGTGGGACACCCACCAGCACAATGGACCGACAATATAAAGCGGCTGGTGGGAAGTGGCTGGATAGGAAGGCTGAAGACCGGGTGCAATGGCACTCTTGTGAAGGCCTATGTCCAACAGTGTACGTCCACAGGCTGATGATGATGATGGTTATAATGTTGGCATTGACTGATTTAGCAAACAGTGTTAGGTATACCACTTGATTGAGATGGCTTGTGAGCAGTGGCGTGCACAGGATCTATAGCTAGGGTAGGCATAAGGTAAGGTAAGGGTAGGTCAGGAAGGGTAGGTAAAGTAGGTAGTTGCCTAATTACTAGCGGCCACGATGAAAAATGTGCATTGAACTATTTCAGTCAGGGTAAGCAGCGCTATTATGCCTCTATGACCTGCACGCCGCTGTTTGTGAGGTAGTGTAATAAATTAATTATATTGAAGTGTACTGACCTTTACCACAGCTGGCACACTTGGGAGCAAACATGCGATGGTAATCATTGACACAGTAGATCTTGTTGTCAACGTCCACAGTGAAGGGGACCCCGTCCAGACACTCGTTGCAGATGCAGCAGCGGAAACAACCAGGGTGGTATGATTTCCCCATTGCTTGTAAAATCTGTAAAGAAGCTCTTGTTACATAGACATCTTAAGGCTGAGTGTCCAATCAAACAGCCTAGTAGCACAGTTGACAATGCCACAGGTTGATTAAAGAATAGACATGTACTAGATCTAGTACATAATTATATTAGAGCTGAGGCATAGCGAATTCTTTCCTTTGGCAAATTTGTCTCTCAATCCTAATCTAACTTCCAACCATAATCCTCCAATTGATTGCATAACTTAAGACAGTGAATACCTGGGTGGATAATCTAGCTTAATAATTGTTAGTGTATCCCTACATGTTCAATTTGTACTGCCTGGGCATGTATAATTTTGCCTGCCTGAATGTGAAGAGGCACCTTGAGGAAAGACTAGGATAAAATTTCAAACAAAATGTTCAAGTAGGCGCAGAGTAAAGGATATGATATTATATACATAGGTTCGAGGTAGTCGTCTAGACTCCACAGCAATTATGTAAGTGCAGGGCGAAGGAGCAACCCATACTGGCCTACGTAGTTAAGGCCCTACATAGGAGGGTCATCGTGCTCATCATTTAGCATCAAAGACATTTGATCACTATGTCTCTATTTATACTGTGGTATAGGTAAAGGAGTACTCATCTATACAAGTTCAAAGTTTAATAAAATGGGAACAGATAATTCAAATTGATAAGAGCTAACAGCTATCAGCTTGTACATAAATATTAAATACAAATAAATATGTGCACTAGAAAAATAATATGTACATCAAAACATTATCTACACTGGATTGCAATTTATCTATTTGTTACGTAATTAATGCAGTAATAAATTACAGAACATTTTGAATAATGTGACTTACCATTTCCATTATTAGATGCCCACATATTGCACATTTCTCAGCCGTTTGTTGAAATCCAGAGTACTGAAAAAATAATCAATTATTTATTAATGAACAAAACTTCAAATCTATAGAAGAGGAGATCTATAGAAAAACCAAAAATAGCCAACACATCTAATGGGTGAAGTGGCAATAGGTTGGCCACAGTTTGAAAATCCAACAGATGCTATGGTGTTGCTATGTGACCTCCCATGGAAAACCAACAACTAGGTGGAAATCAGAGCCACAGGATGTGAGTCTCTATAAGAGATCCAAGTCCAGCAATGGAAGTTGATCTATTGACAACAACAACAGCAAACACAACTAGCTATTTATTAACAACTAGATGATGCTCGCGACTTCGTCCATGTGGATTTAAACTTTTTGAAAATCTACGGGGATCTCTTTGATTTTCCTGAATAAAAAGTATCCTCTGTCCTTATCTCCTAGATGCAACTCATCTCTGTGCCAGTCCAAAAATCAATACAGCTACTAAACCATTAAAAATTATCACAGATACAGCCACACATTCATAATATTATTTCATTATAGAAAAAACAATTTATGTTAATTGTTAAATTAAATTCAAGGTTTAAACTTCACATTATTTATTTCATAATACATACCAGATAATCCTCTTCACAATACACTTTTCCGTGAACATTATAGAAGGCCTTGCCTCTTAAGGCTCTGCCACATGAGCAGCATATGAAACAGTTTGTATGGTAAAGGTTGCCCATAGCCTGGCATGCTTGGCCTGCACCTGTGACTCCAGCACCACAAGTGTGACATATACCTGGAAGGAGCAAGAACTTATAACTACAAAATATTATTACGTGAATTAATTTTCAGTATACAATATAATTCGTCCACTATAGGTGGTCCTTTGCATGAGTGCACCAGACTGAAGTGGAAAATGCTTGTTAGGAAATCACATCTGCTTTGAAAAACTACCACAACTGATCTGCAAAAAATGTTAGGAGAAAGATATCATAATGTTATTTCATTATCATGCACAATTGTCATTCAGGAGTAGGTATATTACAGAGATTGGGTATATGTTGTCATCAATGAATGTTAAAACGCAAGTCCTGTAGATAAACTTCATACTGTATGACATAATATAGGTTTCAGAACCTTCAAAGTTCAAATGTTGTTTAGACTAACTAATCAAAAAAGAATCAAGAAAAATTGGTCTTACCACTAAAACTTTTGATTCATTTGAAACTGACATTATATGTGCATTTTGTGTGATAAACAGTTTAATGTCTGTTTCAACAGTGCCTAAAGTTTTTGTGGTAAGATGGGATAACTTTTCCATACAATATGTAATTAAAGGGTCCTTACCAAAGTATTCTCCTTCCTCATCCTGTCTCTCCATTTCTTCTTCTAGTTGTCGTGTTAATTCTTCTATTTTACGCTGAGCTTCGCTAGGCCCTGGTGGCCGTGGAGGGGTGATACTGTAAGGGAGGAGGCTCTTCCCACGGCCTCCGGAGCCTCGTGAACCTCCAGACAACTGGGACACTGAGCTAGGAGTAGGACTAGGCGCAGGAGATTGCACAGGTGAACACATAGATGCCATGTTACGTGAACTTATTGATTCTGATGCTAGAGACACATTGTCCTTGTTTGCTGCAGCCACAGCAGCCGCGGGGGATCCTCCAGTCATGCAAACATAGTCAGAGCCATTAGTATCTTCAACTATTTGCATTCTATTAGGGATAGGCTTTGGGGTGGCAATGTAACTGCCATTAACAGCAGGCTTCACTTTCCCCAGTCCGTTCCCCACGGGAGGTGGTGGTTTTGGGTGAAAGTATTTTGGAGCAATGACAGCCCCCTGAACCTCAGTAGCAATATTCGCCTTAGGTCTCTGAGCACTTGGTGCAATTGATGCATAAATGGCTGTGGAAGGAATTGTCACAACTTTGTCATCAAAACTCACAGAGTTATTATTTTTTAAAAGAGCACTGACATCAGTGTATTTTGGTGGTGCCGACTTCATAATAGTATAATCACTACTGGAATTATCTGTTGAGATGTAGGGTGGTGGGGGAGGCGCCTTGTCTACTTTGCTTTTATCACTGAGCAGTTTCTGAGAACTACTCCTATTTATAGTGGTGTTGGGCACCTGGGGTCCTGGTACAGAGCCTTGCTGAATGTATTGCTGGTCCACGTTAGGTTGCACTTTATAATCGATCTTATCATTTTCAGGACAAAGCATATTCTCATAGAGCAGTGGATTTAACTTGGTTTTGTTATTAACGGGCACCTGAGGCTGCGCCTTGCTGTAGCGGGTGTTGTAGTACCCGTCGGCGACGAGCGGCGAGCTCTGGTACAGCTGGTGGTAGTACGGGGGCTGCGGTAAGTGTTGCTCGCCGTAATATTCGATGTTTTCGTACACTGGCGGTGGATACTGAGTGTTAGTATTTCCTGGTATTTCGTACAAATCTTCAGTTTGGTAACTGAGCGACCTTTGCGAAATGGAGTCTATAGATCGCGTAGGGCTCGCCGGAAGTGCTGCCGTGTTAATATCGCGCTTATTGATCGACGCTATGGTTTCTACTCGCTTGGGAGTCGCGAATTTCGAAGACGCTATTACATTCGATCGCTCGTAAAAACTGTAATCTTGACGATTGACAGGAGCATTTTCTAAAGTAAAACTCTCTATCGCACCGACGGGCCTAGGCTTCGCTTGAGCACTTAAATTTGAAGTAGAAGCAGAGTGCGCTTGCTCAGTATCATTTTCGTCTTTGTTGGATATTTTCAAATCTTGTAAACCAAGAACACACCGTTGCTCTTCGGAGTTAGTTCTTCTTGAGGAATCCATAATTGAACAAAATTATGATAACTTTACTAGCACAATTGAAAATTACACATAAAACATTTATGATTCATAATAATTTTTTGTAATCTTCAACAAAACATTGTAAATTGTAAAAAACTTGAGCTGTAAAGTTGCAAAAAAAAAAAACAAAATTAGTGATGTGGTGATGAAGGAACTGAATGAATAATTAACATCGATAACAGCTAAATACGAGGCGATAGATAATCAATTAGTAATCGATTCCAGATTTTTTTTAAATCAATGTGATCTAACAGTATAGCTGGCCACCGTTTAATAAATAATTAACTTCATAAAAGTTGACTACGAAGTGACTACGTTAAACGTTACAACATTACCTACAATTCGGAAGATTTTAACGCAAGTTAGCCTTAATCGTTAATCCGTTAAGTTCCGTTCCGTTCTAAGTTTTTTTAAGTAAACTTAGAAGTTAATCTGCTAGTCGAAATGTTTACTTTGTTAATAATTATTAAGAAGTGTGTAGGCACAAATGACTTCTCACGCGTCATTTTAACTATAAAGGTCCTCGTTCATGTCAAAAGTACGGTTCACCTTTAAATTAGGACCAAAATGGTACTTCTGATATGATGTTTGACACAATAAAGTTAAAATGATGCGTCAGAAGTCATAATTTTTACGCCTTATACAGGTTCGCATTAGGATCCTTTCAAGCACAACCACAACCAAGCACCATGGTGGCAACGATGTAGCTGGAAATAACATAGATTGTACGTTGTAAACAGTGAATGTCTTCGCGTGTTTCACTCGAAGACAAATATACACATACCTAGGTAGGTATATGTTTATTTACCTGTATTTTATACATGATCCATACCTTCCGGCCACAATGCAACAGCAGACAGTATTAGCGAGATTATTTAATTCAATCACTGCCTGGTGACATTTATGAAGCTGTGGTGTCGTTCATTTATAAATTTCAATAAATAACAAAACCATCGACTTATCATCAACCCGAGCCGAGTATCACTATATTGATGAACCGAAGAGTAATCGAGTAATCACATCACTAGGGTCATGATTTACCACAGATGAAGAAACATTGCCTGTTCTTGACATTTTGGGACCATTGCTTGTCTGTCATTTTGATCAATTTTAATTTCATTAATTCTCTGTGGTCACTTGTATTGTGTGGTTGGTATTTTGTATTGTAAAATTAAATTAAATGTCATGCGTTGTCAATAATTGTATTGCGTCGAGTGCGTCGATCTAATTTATTTCGCTTAATGTTATTTTAACGCTATCCGCTACGTGAAGATTATTTTACATTATACCTGTAGTACGGGATGAAATTAAGTAAATTGATATAAAAACACTAATACCTAATATAATTTCACTTGCAACCTCTCTTGCAACATGTACGACACGGAAGACGATCAGTATGAGGAGGAAGAGGTCGAAGAAATTTCCTCGGAACTGTGGCAGGAAGCCTGTTGGATTGTTATCAACGCTTATTTTGATGAAAAGGGCTTGGTAAGACAGCAACTTGACAGTTTCGATGAGTTCATACAAATGTCCGTTCAGCGCATCGTTGAAGATTCTCCGCCTATCGAGCTGCAAGCTGAAGCGCAGCACTCGTCCGGTGAAATCGAAACACCACCGAAATATCACCTGAAGTTCGATCAAATATATCTCTCAAAACCTACTCATTGGGAAAAAGATGGTGCTCCATCGCCTATGATGCCTAACGAAGCGCGTCTACGCAATTTGACTTATTCCGCTCCGCTCTATGTGGATATCACTAAAACGATTGTGAAGGAGAACGAAGATCCTATTGAGACCCAACATCAAAAAACTTTCATTGGCAAAATTCCCATTATGTTGAGATCCACTTACTGTCTACTCAGCAATTTGACAGATCGTGATTTAACTGAGTTAAATGAATGCCCATTAGATCCTGGTGGCTACTTTATCATAAACGGATCTGAGAAGGTATTAATCGCTCAAGAGAAGATGGCCACTAACACAGTGTATGTATTCAGTATGCAAGGTGGTAAATATGCTTACAAAACCGAAATTCGCTCCTGTCTTGAACACAGTTCGAGACCGACGTCCACTTTATGGGTAAATATGATGGCAAGAGGTGGTCAAAGTATCAAAAAGTCAGCAATCGGTCAGAGAATTGTTGCAATCGTACCATACATAAAACAAGAAATACCCATTATGATTGTGTTCAGAGCTCTGGGCTTTGTGGCTGACAGAGACATTTTGGAACATATCATTTATGATTTTGATGATCCAGAGATGATGGAAATGGTCAAGCCCTCATTGGATGAGGCATTTGTGATACAAGAACAAGGTGTTGCACTCAGCTTCATCGGTGCTAGAGGAGCTCGCCCTGGTGTCACTAAAGAAAGGCGTATTAAGTATGCTAGAGAAATATTACAGAAAGAAATGTTACCACATGTTGGTGTTTCAGATTTTTGTGAAACTAAAAAAGCATACTTCTTGGGTTACATGGTACACAGACTTCTGTTGGCTGCATTGGGCCGCCGTGAACTTGATGACAGAGATCACTATGGTAATAAAAGACTTGATTTAGCTGGACCCCTATTAGCTTTTCTATTCAGGGGGCTCTTCAAAAATTTGTTGAAAGAAGTGAGGATGTATGCACAGAAATTCATTGATAAAGGCAAAGATTTTAATCTTGAATTGGCAATCAAAACTAAAATTATAACTGATGGACTGAGATATTCCTTGGCCACAGGAAACTGGGGTGATCAGAAGAAGGCCCATCAAGCCAGAGCTGGAGTGTCTCAAGTATTGAATAGATTGACTTTTGCTTCCACCTTGTCTCACTTGAGACGTGTAAACTCTCCAATTGGCCGTGATGGTAAACTAGCCAAACCTCGTCAATTGCACAATACTTTGTGGGGAATGATTTGTCCTGCAGAAACTCCTGAAGGAGCAGCTGTAGGCTTGGTAAAAAACTTGGCCTTAATGGCTTATATTTCTGTTGGAAGTCAGCCATCTCCCATACTGGAGTTCTTGGAGGAATGGTCTATGGAGAATTTGGAAGAAATAGCACCTTCAGCTATTGCAGATGCAACAAAAATATTTGTAAATGGCTGTTGGGTAGGCATTCACAGAGATCCGGAACAACTTATGGCTACATTGCGAAAACTTAGACGTCAAATGGACATTATAGTTTCAGAGGTCAGTATGATTCGAGATATTCGAGACAGAGAAATAAGAATTTATACTGATGCTGGCAGAATTTGTAGACCTCTTCTTATTGTCGAAAATGGGGCTTTGTTATTAAAGAAAAAACATATTGATCAGCTCAAAGAAAGAGATTATAATAATTATGGATGGCAGAATTTAGTAGCTAGTGGTGTGGTTGAATACATTGATACTTTAGAAGAAGAGACAGTGATGATTGCTATGAGTCCTGACGATTTAGCCCAAGTCAAAGAATATGCCTACTGTACCACATACACCCACTGTGAAATCCATCCTGCTATGATTTTGGGTGTTTGCGCCTCCATTATACCATTCCCAGATCACAACCAAAGTCCCAGAAATACTTACCAAAGTGCTATGGGTAAACAAGCCATGGGTGTCTATATTACAAATTTCCATGTCAGGATGGACACACTTGCTCATGTGCTCTATTATCCTCATAAACCATTAGTTACCACCAGATCCATGGAGTACTTGCGATTTAGAGAGTTGCCTGCAGGAATTAATTCCATTGTTGCTATTTTATGTTACACTGGCTACAACCAAGAGGACAGTGTTATTTTAAATGCTTCCGCTGTAGAAAGAGGGTTCTTTAGGTCAGTGTTTTACCGCTCATATAAGGATTCAGAATCTAAAAGAATCGGTGATCAAGAAGAACAATTTGAGAAGCCAACAAGACAAACCTGCCAAGGAATGAGAAATGCTCTCTATGATAAATTGGATGATGATGGCATTATTGCTCCTGGTATAAGAGTTTCAGGAGATGATGTTGTTATTGGTAAAACAATCACATTGCCGGAAAATGATGATGAACTGGAGGGAACAACGAAACGCTACAGTAAGCGCGATGCTTCGACATTTTTACGTAACAGTGAGACTGGGATTGTCGATCAAGTAATGCTCACACTAAACAGTGAAGGCTACAAGTTTTGCAAGATTCGTGTGAGATCAGTGCGCATTCCGCAAATCGGCGATAAATTCGCTTCCCGTCATGGTCAAAAAGGAACTTGTGGAATTCAGTATAGGCAAGAAGATATGCCATTCACATGTGAAGGGCTCACTCCTGATATTATCATCAATCCACATGCCATCCCATCTCGAATGACAATTGGTCACTTGATTGAATGTATTCAAGGAAAGGTTTCATCAAACAAAGGAGAAATCGGTGATGCTACACCATTTAATGATGCTGTAAACGTGCAAAAAATTTCATCTCTACTGCAAGAGTATGGATATCATTTACGTGGGAATGAAGTGATGTACAATGGCCACACAGGCAGAAAAATCAATGCCCAGGTGTTTTTAGGTCCTACCTATTACCAACGTTTGAAGCATATGGTAGATGACAAAATTCACTCCCGAGCCAGAGGGCCAGTTCAAATATTGGTGAGACAGCCTATGGAAGGAAGAGCTCGCGATGGAGGTTTACGTTTTGGAGAAATGGAACGTGATTGTCAGATAGCTCATGGAGCCGCTCAATTTTTAAGAGAACGTCTGTTCGAAGTCTCAGACCCTTATCGTATACATGTTTGTAATTTCTGTGGATTGATTGCAATAGCAAATTTGCGAAATAATACTTTTGAATGCAAGGGCTGCAAAAATAAGACTCAAATTTCGCAAGTACGCCTGCCATATGCTGCAAAATTATTGTTCCAGGAACTTATGTCTATGAATATCGCTCCTAGACTTATGGTAGTAAACTAATTGATATTGATGACAAGATTAAATAATTCTCTTTTGTATTCGCTTAAGTAAAAATGATTTTTTGCATTAGGTTAAGGAAATGATTAAAATAAATTCATTCAAACATTTAATTAAGACTTTTATTTTATCACAAACAACATTAAATGCAGCTTATAATATAACAATCACATTACAAATGTACACATAACTCTTGTACTAATAATTCAATAAATTAAAAAAATATCAAAAATGCAATTTACATATTGAGGTATAAGTAGTTATTTGACATACATAATATTATATTCCGTTTGCATTGCATAATTTAACATTCATAAAATGTAGAGATTTAACAAGATTGAAGATGTATCATAAAAGGAAAATTATTAACAATAAATAAACTATGCTTGTGCATAAAATGATTGCACTGTGTGTAGGTATGCTCTAGTAAAGTAACGCAACAGAAAATACTCACAATCTCCCAAAAATAACTGGTTTCATAAATTATTAAGAACTAAGTATCTCTGTATACAAAATTAAATTAATGTATAAGTGATAAGTCTTGTAGTGGAAGTTTATTGTATTGCCGGTTTTGCAAAATAGTACAGGTAATAATAATATGTAGAATAAATAATAATCTATAAATATGTACCTATACCTTTTGAACTACTTTACTCTTCATTGATATTTAATACCTATATTTTCCCAAATTATTTTGTTTTGTGCCAAATATTTTAATAGATCAATAATATTTATTTACTATTGTGATGAATTTTATACTCTCTGATAATAATTTACATAAAAATTTCCTAACTTAAATTACTAGGAAGACACTAAAATAAGCCCTCTAACATACTATTTACCTACTTTTCTGTCATACATTTTGCCTTGATTTTAGTCTTGGTTAAAGCAGTGTAACTTGTTTTTATTTGTAAGGGCCAGAAATTGACGTATAAAATTACAATTTAAAAATATTTAGAGAGCGTAAACACTACAAAGCATACTAGCAATTAATATTTGTACTATAATACAATGTACTATAGATATTAAGTACTAATTGTTGACCATACAGGCAACAGACCTGTTGGCACAGGCAGTAAATATTGCCAGAATAAGGTAAAAAATATCTCCTATTATGTATAAAATAAATTGACTTTACCAAGATGTATCTCAATGGACAGAAGAAACAGGCAAATCAATTGAAATCTGCCGCGTCATTTTAATAAAATTCATTGTCTATTACAATATACGCAGGTATGAAAAATTACCTAGGATTTTTGCATGCATTTTTAAAGCACCGCGGTTACTCTTACTTTACGTTGATAACTATCATTTACTGTACAACTTACGTATCTATTATACTAGCATCTCTCCTAAATTGTTTGTCGTAACCAAACTGATATTATTACAATTTACATACATATTCGCAACAATCAGACCACAGTATTTTCTATATGCCGTCAATATGTCAATGAAAATTCTATGGAATGGGTCCTGAAGCTAATTTTCTATTGATATTAAAATTGTAAGTACCCGCGTAATGCATTTCTTCGCATCAAACATACCTACTTCAAACAAGCACTATCAAGTTTGACGTCATAAATTGCAGTACCTTTTAAATATCATAGCGAATACGTGGCCGCATCACGGCAAACATGATTTGATATTTCCATACAAATCTCGTACGTTTTTGAAGTAAAACTTCTTTAGGCGCGAAGAATAAGTCGGATCTATTTCGTTGGAACTGACGCGAACGTTACTTTAGTCCGTATTTAAAATGGCCGCCAGACAGAACAGAGCTGTTTTGAGGCCACCATTTTCTACCACGGCGTTATAAAATACATAGTAGCTAGTGCCATAGATTAAAAACTCTATTTTTTTTAATTCTAACATGAATTTTATTGATTTTAACCAACTTCAAAATAGGAGAAATTTCTAAATTCGTAGGAATCTTTTTATTTATTTATTTATTATTGAATCGCAATATTTGTCACAACGTCAAAGAAGTTTTACTTCTTCCTAAGCACTATTTTTTTTTACTTGAAGACATACACTTGGAGCTCTGAAACCGTGGGAATACAAGTTTATATGGCATATCTTGACTTTGAATCCATGTGAAACTTCGAATTGGTTCACTGCGGCGCCGGCAGCGCCCTCTGTTCCTGGCCGTCCTCGTCCTTGGGCCGGCTCCATTTGATCATAGTCTCCGGCGATCGATACAGGAACACGAGTTTCGCGAATAAGTCTTCTTCCAGAGACAATTCCAGAGCCTCGCGAACCTGAAATTTTTATATTTATTATTTATTCTTTATTCTCATTTAGTATAATGTAGGTAAAAGCAGATCGGACTCACTTGGTCACGTGACTCGAGAACTATACCTACGGCGCGGTTGCGCCCTTCACGGCAGTTATAGAGGAGTTCATTAAATTTTAGGCTGCAGCGCCATGCGAGCTGAATTGCACTTTATTGTATCGTAACATGAGTCGCTATTTATTTAAACTATCTAGGTCAAAACAACATAGTGAACTGTAAGCATATTAGAATAAACTATGGACAGTTATTGGACTGAAAATAGATTTAGAAATTATTCATGAGTAGAAGTTTAAGCTAGAATAATATTACTTATTAGCCCATAGGTTAGATCGTAGTAGCAATAAAGCTACCATTATATAATGAAGCTTTATAGTAAGGAAAAAAATTATTTAAACGACTTTGGAGTTCTTAAGACAGTTAAAAAAAATACTTTGTTAGGAAAAGTAATCAATATCATCGTGTGCCCTCTTTGAAAAGTCTGGCAGTCACACCGGAAAAGTTTCTCTATCTAAAGTCACTTCATTTCATTTCGGGTATCTGTTTATCCCCTTATATTTAAAGTTTTTAGCAAATAGCAGAGCTACTTACCCTACTTTATGCACATTTCTACAAGTTACTATCTAGTATTTCTTTCACATTTAATTCTGACATGCAATTGGCCAGTTCTTCAATTTACTCTAGTTACTACATAGTACATACCAAGTAGATGTCGAGGCAGAGCTGCAGCACGCGGTCGACATTGGGCAGGTCGTCGAACATGATCTTAGTGTAGATGCCTGAGAAGAAGCCGCGCAGCACGCGCGAAGCCAGGAACACGAACGTGGTATACAACCCTATTATACTGGAAACAAGCAAAGACACATCAGCCTTGTCTTTCTTAACATCTTGTTCAGAAAGACGAATTTAGATCAAAACTGTGATACAATCGCAGTTTCTAATCGCTGACTAGATTATATATCTGTACGGGAAAACTGTAGAAATTATTCGTTCTATTTTTTTAACTATTTTTAATATCTTTAGATTAAAAATTCCGTTTTCTTAGTTACTGAAAATATTTTTTATTTGGTCTTGGACTTTTGCCAGCGCTTCGTCAGCACAATCATTTAAAAAGCTCGTATCCGGGATGCAAGATATCGTTGAAATCGACCGAGTATTTGAGACGAAGAGAAGTACCAAATAAACAAACACTTCGGATAGTAGGTATAGAGATCTTACCCGCCTCCCGATATGAAGTTAAGCGTCTCCGGGAAGAGTTTGTCGTTGAAGGTGTACATGACCAGCATGTCACAGTTGTTCATTGGGATTGAAGCGAGAGGGTCCTACAACAAAAATATAGATAGTAAATAATATTAGTATTTATGGCAAAAGTTATCATGCATGTCAAACAGAGAAATCCATAACCACTTTGACTTTGTAATAAAACTTAACCCTTTAGAACCTCGATTGCATGAAAGCTCATAAGGGATGTAAGAAAATGAACAACACCCAAACCACGGTAATACTATCTATACAGTATTCTAACTCGGCCGTATCTTTGAAATAAATACCTACAGCTGCGTGGTACGTAAACATGCGGTAGGGCTGCCCGCCTCCAGCAGTTTAATTACATTTGCCTACTTTGTGTTTCCATCTAGTTTTGTGATTGTAAATATACTTTTTTTATATAAACAAATAAAATACTTTGTGAATTGCATAGGAAATGTTCAGTAAAAATGCGTGTTGTTTTTTGGTTGGTAGATTTAATTAAAAAACCATGTTTATGATTGAATAACAAATCGGTCTTATAATTTGAGACCGAAAAATATTTGCGCCTCGACTGAGACGTAGGAAATTAAACGAACGTTACGAATTATTAAATTTTAAAGTTTAAAAAATCCGCATCCCTATAAAGCTTTTAATCAAAAATTGTTTTGGGGAACATGGGCAAGATAGAGAAAAAGGAATAAATGTCTTTTACTTGGTTATAGACACCTGCAGCTACTTTACAATTTATATATTTGGTTTTAAATGAAGTTCGGAACATTTTCTCCATTTTTTGTATATATTCCACAAAATCATCGCTGGGTACAATCAAAAAAGTTTGTGAATTAATCTTATTGTAGTCCCGGTACCTTAAATACCGACATTCTGAGCTGAAATTGTGGCTTCTTTGATCGGGTTTCACATACAACGAAAAAATCGCGCGGTTATTGTTAGAAAAACAAAACACCGCCCGTTCGTCACTGCGGCACAGTCGCGACTGTCTGCGTGTCGAGCGCCTGCCGACATCGAGGTGCATAGGTATAGCTCGCGTTTCGTCCGTTTGTATGAAGTTGGAATACTGTACATACCATTACCGTGCCCAAACTATGTCGGCTTAAATAGTACTCGTACCTAAGCATCAAGCTCTTGTTCGCCATACAAATCGACAAGTCAACGCAAACTTCAGAGACAAATTTTGTTTAGTACTTATAAAGATTGCCGTACTCAATATCGATTAGAAACTTTAATAAGCGCTCTTGCTCATTTAACGATCTAACACCCGTATTCACAAACGTTACTATGAGGTCTCATAGTGCGTTCGAATGCACAAAGTGGGTTCCACCAATCAGATTACCGTATCATGTCAATTTACAATGATCTGATTGGTGGAACCTACACTATGCGTTCGAGCGCACTGTGAGACCTCATAGTGATGATTGTGAATACGGCTGTTAGTGAAATGCTGATATTTCGGTTTCGGTTTAAAGAATTTATTCTCAAAAAGAACATACTGTTCACTTACATTAAGATTATTATATACATTTCAGTACTTACACAGACGCATGCATTTACACTTTAAATTTTATATTATACTATATTATTAAAACTATATCAATTTCAGGTTAAAGAATTTATTTCTCATAAAGATTTTTATTGTGGAATATATGTATGTACATGCCAAGGTTCATAAGGCCGTTGAAATCACTGAAAATGGAACTCATGAACTCGTCCGCAAACTCACTTTTTCCTGGCAAGCTTCCCGCACTCGCCAGTACATGGTCCCGCCCTCTCTCTCCAGCCGAAGTTGCACGTCGCGGTAGTAACGCGCGTCGTCGGGTTCTGCCAATAACATAGCATCATGATTAACCCATCGCCGGCTCACTACGGAGCACGGGTATCCTCTCAGAATGAGAGAAGGGTTTTGGTCATAGGCTACCACGCTGGCCAAGTGGCAGAGTTGACACACCTTTGAGAGCATGATGGAGAACATCATGGTTTCAAAGGTTTCTTCACCGTTAAAGCAAGTGATATTTTAATTACTTAAAACGCACATAACTACGAAAAGTTAGATAGCGTGCCCGGATCGAACCCCCGACCTCCGATTATGAGGCGAACGTCCTAACCGCTAGAGTCTAGACTACCACAGCTTCACACAAATAACGTGCGTAATAATAAAATACTAAATAGGTGATAAATTTATATCTACACCAATCCTAAACTGAATTTACAGGTCTAGAACTAGCGCCTTTTCGACAAAGAAAATTATAAAGAGGATTGCAATACTGACAATTTAGGGTACATCAGAATTACATTCAACTCACCATTAGCTGCTATTGGTGGCATCAACTGGTACGCCGGCTTGGTCGTACCTTTGTTGAAGACTTTGACGAATTTCGGGAACAGCAAGTTCACGTTGAGCCTGTGCAAAAATTAGATTTTTTTGTAAAATACACGAAAAACAATGTTTTAATACACTTAGTTTATTGTGAAACCAATAAAGATATTCTTAAAAATTCAGTACACAGTTTCTGCTGACATTATCTGCTGTTAAATTAATAAAGGACATCAGGGGAACTTCGTAGTTGTTCTCTGGTGGGCGGGTTCTGTTTATTGTTATTATTTAAAAATTATACTAAAAATAGATTTACAGATGATAAATCATAATAATGGTGTGTTAATGATTTTTTTTTAGATGTGGCAACTTACCATGCGGTAGGCGGTGCGGTGTCCGTCAACATTTCTAACAGCGTCTTTCGTTCCGGGTTTGGTTTCCCGTCGATAAAGGAGTCTAAAGGAACTTCCCGGTTGTTCTCAATTGTGGGCGGGTTCTGTGCGTTGTTGCTCGGATGCGTTACCACATACGTGAATTTTACAGATAAAGAAGCATCTGTAACAAAAATAAACATCACGTCACCCGCCTGCTCTTGCACTCGCTATTTTAATTACAAAAAAATAGTTTTAACAATGTTTTTGGTTTAGTCGTTTTTATGAAAGACTTTTCCCCTAGCCCTTTGGTATTTGCAGAGCTAATTTTTTTTAATATTTTGCAGACATATTATTTGACTATCAACATGAAACATCTTATAGAAATGAACATAAATACCTGACAGAAAAGATTGCACTTCAAACTTTAGAGAGAAATCGACTTCGTAGAGCGATGTCTCTGTCACTCATACCTATGTGTCGCTTTGTTGGTTTCTACAACAGAGACAACGCTCTACGAAACCATTATCTCTTTTTATCTTTTTCTAAAGTTCGACATGAAATCTTTCCTGCCTGTTACTGTAATTATTATCTACTATTTGTTATCATTAACTTACAACACAGTATATAAAGTAAAATATAAAATAATAGTTTTTTTTAATGAGTTACGAGATTTCTTACTCGAAATGGCCTCCCGCTCAAGTCTCGCGAGCTCAGGCGGCGATATCATCCATTTCATGGTGGAATTAGGGTTGATGGTGATAACCGCTATATCGTTGTACATGTAATTGGACAGGAACGTCTGCGCCGTGCGGTCGCGCACGTACTGGTTACTTAGCTGCGTGTAGTCCGCCTCCGTGTAACTGCAATAGTGGACATCGTTTGAAAACACATTTAGCAACCGTTTTTTAAAACTTTTGGTTTTGAAACTGTACGATTGACTTAAACATTTTTGATAGGCAAGTAGAAACTAATCTTAAAAGCATTTTATTGCAATTTCGCAACTTTTTAACAAAAGCACGAATGAAACATAACTGAACAAAAAATGTGTTAGTCGCGTGAAAAATTTGTTTGTATCGGACACTTTTTGAAAATGATTTGTTCGATTACAAACCATCACATTGCTTTTAAATATCTTCCATTGAAAAGGTTCCTTGGTTTAATTTACAGTGCCTACTGAAAAAGCAAGCCGATTACATCATCCATATATTTCCTTTAATTCGAATTAGGAGTTCAGTAATATGAGAAATTCTTTTAACTTTGATGTACTGTCTACACTCTACATCATAATATTATAAAGTACAACCAACTCTATACATATCAAAGTATACAAAATAATATGTACAACTCTGTACATAACAAAATACATAGCATAATACATGCTGTATACTAAACAAAACAGCTGTACATATTGCATGTTTAATTTGAAGGAGCCAACATTCATATAATAAAAAATCTCACACGTCAATGTTATGTGACTGCGCTGACATCTGATACACGGGGAGGAACGGTCCGATTCTAATTTTTACAGTCACATCCGTCGGCGGGTTTGGCTGCCCAACCTTGAGAAAAAAATGAAAAAATGTCCTTTAATATGCAGTTTATAAGTATAGATTGTTACGGCTATACTAATATATTTAGTCGATGTTTCAACCGCGACACGCAGCGAGCTGAGTTCCTATTAAAAAGGACCCTAGATGGGTTCCAAACTAGTCGGGCTTACATCGACTAAATAATTGAGTATAGCCGTAATAATCCATAATTATAATGGAAATCACTCACGATAGTTTAAACGTTAAAATATGTAGTTTGTATAAAAATACTTATTAATGTTTAAAAAATCTTAAATATGATACGGGGTTATTTAAGGGATATTTAACAAATCTTTCAAAAGCTGCCAGCTATTGGGGTGCATGTCCTGGATAGTTCCTATAGTACTGCAAATGGGCAGCGTTAATCATTAATACCAGGTTATTAGTGGCGTGCACACGGTTTTAAGCCAGGTTAGATTTAGTAAGGTAGGTAGGCACCTATTTATTGGCGAGTCATAAAGAATAACGAGCATTGAGACAACTAGGGTACCATTTCGAAGGTAAGCAGTGCTTTTATGCCTCTATGAGCTGCACGCCATTGCAGGTTATCTAGTTATTAACACTTATCAACTACTTAGGGCCAAATTTTAAAATAAATTCTTCTTCGGATCAGACAACAAATATGAACTTTTGGTTTCAGTAGATCTTACAGGATAATAATTTAGTTTGTAAGCCATTCTCGTTAATAAAATAAATGAAAGAAATACTTACAGAATTGCCAAAAGCGAAGAAGACAAGTGGAAACCAGATGATGGCGATGACAAAGGCAAGAACACCCCCGCCTAGTAGATATTTAGACGTAGTTGACTTCTTAGCGCCGCGCGGTTGTGGGAACTCGTCCTCTACGTAGCGCGAGCACTAAACAAGGCAATTGCCAATATTTAGAATCTTAACATTATGGTCATACCAAAGTTAAACTAAGCTATTTTATTTATAGACTAGCGCTTGTCTGCAATCAGACCTGCTGGCAAGTCATGATGCAGCCTAAAATGGAGCATGCTTGCCTATTTACTCTTGTTTTGAAGGTACTCATATTAAAACTGGAAGGGAAAATGGATGATTGCTGATCTTAAGACGGTGAAAAGTTTTACTTAATATTAAACATCAGTTTCATTCATGATTTTCGTCAGATCCACGACAGATTGTTTGTTTCGAGCTATGACTACAAATTATGCTACAAATAGTTCATTATAACTTGTCCCTTACCATCAAGTTGGCAGCATTGCTTTGTTTACTTTGTTCCTTAGAACTAAGGGTTTATTATTGTGAGAACTGCAATGTTGCCAACATGCAGTAAGGGACAAGTTACTATGAAGGGTCTGTAATTGACAATGAAATTTAGACTACTTTAAATTGACGTCAAGACAGATGCTACAAAGTCTAGTTCATCAGTCGTATAGTGAATGGTCACCAGTTTCATTGTAATCATGGTCATGGAATGGAATGATTGAGGGCACTTACCTTGAGTAAGAAAACACTGGCGAAAATATCCTCCATTTTGAGCCAGTCCATGAGTGTCATCGACGTGTCTGTCCAGATCCAATCCATCAATGTACGCAGCTCGAATAGGAACGGCACCGCCATGAATCTGTTGTGATCATTATAATTATTATTAACTAGCTAACGCCCGCGACTTTCATCAGAATTCAGAATTCCAAAAAAGTCATTGAATTCTACAGACAAGTTTCCATGTCCAGAAATATTTAAGTACTCAGGTCTGAGCCTGTAGATAGGTAAACACAATAATGGCTAATGAATTAGACACACGTCACTAAGACTGTTCCCAGCAATTGCTTGAGGTTCGTCCATCCACCTCTCGGAATCCTTATTGCAAATCTATATTGCTAAAAGCTCATGAATCTTAACCTCTAACTCGCCAACCCTCTCTAATAATTCACCTTAACCTCTCACTCCCCAACCCTCTCTAATAACTCACCCTCTGAAGCAGATCATGTTAAGGAAGCGGTAGGACTTGCAGAGGAAGTTGCCGATGATGCGGCGCGGATACCCGCAGCGGATCTGATAGGCCGACAGCAGCAGGTAGACGCACTTCACCATGTACCACATCGGCGGCGGCAGATATGTGTTAAACGTTCTGCAACATTCCAAGTAAACCTCTTTGCCCTTGACTAAACCCTGTAAACTATACTCCTGAGTGTGCCTTAGCCTTGAACTGAAGAACCTTGAGATACACGGGAGCGGTTTTTTTCCAACTTTTCAAACACCCCAAAACTTCATGACGCTTTCCACACTAATTGAACCAATATAAATTTTCCACAGGTTACAAATTACAATGATCGAGATCACTACCTATACAAAAGTACGAAAATACGAATACGATAAATACGAAAGTGTATTTTTTGTTGGTTAGTCCTTCAATCACGCCTCAACAGAGGCTACGGATTGACGTGATTTTTTGCACGGATATAGTTAGAGACCTTGAGAGTGACATAGATTAATTTTCAACCCGGAAAATCACAAAGTTCCCACGTGAATTTAAAAACCTAAATCGCCGCGAACGAAGTCGCGGGCATCAGCTAGTGAAATTATTTTTTTGCCCTGAGTTAACGTTGACTACTAACTACAAAAAAATCGGTGATTTCCACGACCGGCAAACTAGAAACCGTGATAGGCTCGCATATCCTACGCTCCGCCTCAGGAAAGTTGGAAAATCGTTTGTGGGAATGAGTGTAATATTTTATAATAAAATTCCACAATCAATTTTAGACTTGCCTTTACACAAGTTTAAAAAATCTATTAAAAGTATGCTCCTGAAAAAAGCTTATTATACAATCGAAGATTATGTAAATGACAAAAAAGCTTGGATTTGATGCGCTCCAGCAATACACGGCGCTGCAATTGCTTGTATACAGTATGGCATATTATTGTAAATTGTACATTTGAAAAGAGCAACCGCCGAGTTTCTTGCTGGTTCTTCTCGGTAGGAACAGCATTCCGAACCAGTGGTAGATTATTTTGACGATTCAAAAGCACTTGTAAAAGTTTAATTGAATAAAAATAATTTGAGTTTGAGAAAAATAATTTGAGTTTGAGTTTACCGAACTAATTGTAAAGATCATTCAATTCATTATCGATTATTTCTACACTTACCTCTCAGTGATAAATGGGAGTACGAAGAACATCCAAATATGTACGCCGATGATTAACATGTATTGGAACAGGATCTTGCCGAGCATGAACTTGCGCAAGTACAGCGCGCGGTCGATCACTATCAGAACGAACTGCAGGATAAGCATTATCAGGAAGGGGATCGGCACTTTGTTCTCTTCTAAGTATGCTTGGACTCCTCCATCGCCTTGATGAGTCTAGATATTTTGAAAAAAAAAAATTGTGAGATGGAATATTGGTTTTCTAAAACGCTATAGTTAAGACACCGCGGTAGAAAAAAACCAGCCAAGTCAGACTCGCGCACTGAAGGTTCCGTACTCGGGTGTTTTCTCGAACATTTTGCACGATAAATCAAAAACTATTATGCATAAAAATAAATAAAAATCTGTTTCAGAATTTACAGGTAAAGCTCATTCATATGATACCCCACTTGGTATAGTTAGTTATCTTACTTTGAAAATTGAAACACATTTTAATTTTTTTATGTGATGTGACCACAAATTCACGGTTTTCGGATTTTTTCTTTTCTTTACTATTTCCAGTTGAAAGGCACGCTAATATAATTTTGGATGTGTTGAGTATTTGAGTTTTATTTGCACGAATTGCTTCAATTTTTTACGAGCACTGAAAAATATCGTAATTTATATCACAGAAAATCGAGGTTTTCTGGAATATTTTAGTCGATGTTCATAGCCCCAAAACTAAAGGTATAAAAACTTTTTAATAGATTGAAGGTATTGCTTACTCCAAAGGCGGCGAAGCCAAATATGACGACAAGAAAGTTGAAGAAGTCACAAAGGAACATGTACGCATAAATATCTGCAGTGACGCGCGCTCCCGGTGCCAACATTCGCTGGAAGAAGTCTTTAGTAGGTCGAAGGTAGCGCTTTATCCTGAAAAGAAACCCATCCTTATGAAAACTAATCTAAATGCGATTTTTATGACCGGTAACCCAAAGAATATCTAAATAGACTGTATTTTCTACTGTTACCGTTTGAATTTTGTCGCAAATACTTACGAAAGTAACAGAACTTGAGGATAGTGGGAGTATTTATCTTCCATCGTAGTTGCTACTGCAATAATTGGTTCTTGATCATCGTTAACCCTATAACAATAATAATTAAAATATTTACTAAACCACATTTTCTAAACAAACGGCCGAATATTATTTTAATCTGTTTGACCGTCATTAATACTGTCTGATTTCTGACATTTTGTCCATATGGTAATTTAATGACAAAAAACGATACCTTGAAAATTGTAGCGCTCTTAAATTATTTCAATATTTGGCAATTGATCTGATAAGGTGGTGGGGCTAAAAGTTTTATCAGGTAAGCGGCTGACTGCGATCTCATCCGATAAAAGACAATATATGCTATTGCCCCACATGTAGCATCCATCTAGGGAAACACATCGTACATCCAGACGAAGCGTATCTAATTTCAGTCAGAGAAGAGCTGCACTATCTGGCGGTCACAAGTATTGGCAGGGAACCGTAAAATTGTTGCGATCACAATGGATTGGAGACGGTGGAAGTGATACAGGGAATCCAAGGACCTGCAAAGTGCACAGCCCCAAAAGAAGAAAGGAGACGATGCAATCTAAGATCGAAATGCACTGACATACAAGTCTTTTACCGGAACAATAGTGCAAAAAACTAGACTAATATGCTGAGATGAATAATTCAGAACTAGAGATACTTAGTACAAGTTTGAACCTAATGTTTTAATATATAAAAAAATCTGTTGTAGCTGCAATCAGTCGACAGACCATAAGCAGGTTTGTTGTGTTATCTGTTTGCCAGACTGGAGAGCCACTGTCCTTAAGTCTGTACAGTACTGTGCACATTTGCCCGCTTCAATCGCTTTAGTATTTTTGCAGTTAATATGCTGTTTGCCAGTGAATTGGGGTCTCTTTGCAGTCGCTCCCGATGTTTGTCTTTATAATTATTGATTTCTTCGATTTTTAACTATTATAATTTGACCCTATATCTATCTGTCGTCTATTCCTATCCTTATTCCGTTCTTATTTACTGTAATATTATTATTATTATTTATTTTAAATTTTATTTATACATTATGTTTATTTACTTTATTTTATTAGTACACCCCTTCCACTTTCTTTAATTTTTATTATCTCCTCACCCTAAGGTTGCCTGGAAGAGATCGCTATTTTAGCGATAAGGCCGCCTTTTGTACATAAATCTATAATGTTATTTATATATTACTGTCTTGTTGGTGTACAATAAAGAATATTTTACTTTACTTTACTTTACTATATTTATAGTTACTTGTAATGGTCGTCGTCGGCAGCATGCGAAGGTCCGGCTTGCTCTTCTCGTTCTGTGCGATCTTCGGGTGGTTCTTTTGTTTCTTCTCCTCTTATTTGTGGGACGTTTAATTCTGTGTTTTGATCACCGTCTTGTGGTCTGTTTGGAAACAAAACGGTGTGACTCATAATTTACATAGAATAATTTATGAATAGGTTTAAATTTTTAATAATATATAATGAGTTTTATTTGCAGGGTTTATAAGATTGAACCTTTCAACCAAAATTGTACTAATTTTCAAAGTATTTGTTCTCTATAATCTAGACAATTTTACAACATAATTCTACAATTGAATGGCAGCAGCAAAACAATGTTATTGTATGATTTCTTCTACTTCTTACACGTGAAATATAAAAGTTTACACGTTACGTCACTATTTTAGTAAATAACCATTAAATCAAAGATTACAATTATTCTACCAAAAAACCATTTGACATAAGTGTTTAAAATTATAGATGGATTTATTATAATAATTACAAATACGATGGGCAAGATAAAACTAGGAGTACTAGGAGATTACGAATATAGAGAGGTTAACGGTTATCTACCGTTCAACATTGCCACGTTCAGAACCTCTTCTAGCCCTGGAATCTGAAGTGGGGCTATTGGCAGCGGTGGAACGAAGGTACTGACGAGTTACGCGACGCCACGAGTCTGACCGCAGACTACTGTCTGCCCGCATACAATATAATTATTTAGGTGCACATGCATCAAATGTAATAAGTTATCTTTTACAATAGACAGTATGAGATCAAATAACGTTGATCGAAGTTCCTGTTATATCAAATCGATCTGTTTGTTTGCTCAATATTTATCCATTCGTCATCAATCGACGATAATAGAATAACTCTAAAATAATAAGTCAAGTAAAAGAATATAATAAGTCTAATGTGGTGATTTCTCTTTGCCTATAGTCGATCCACTATGTAACGATTAAAGCGCCTTAAGAATTCGAGCAAATTCTGAATTTATTCATTCCCTCCTCCCCATTCCACCTGGCTACGACAATTATGCCCGTAGCATAAATATTTACGTCAAATTATTAATTAGAAAAGAACAAGATTGGAAAAGCTAAAAGAAAAATTGCGTATATAACATTACTCACGGGCCAGATTTTTCATGTAATTCGAGGTACTTGCGGCCCACTTCCGTCCCGCGACCAGCTACTAGCAGATGCGTGTCTTCAGAACTCAAGGGATATTCCATATCCTCTCGCAGTTCCACTTCTGGGGTGGACTCTTTCCACAAACCCAGAGATTTTAGCATGAATCTGAAAAAGTTTTAGCTTTGAAATCAACGATACGCACTTAAAAGTGTTTCTATTGCTTTGGATGAAGAATTCGATATTATAGAGTTAATAGGACGAAATAAATTTTATTGTGTACCATATAAAAATATAATCCTAAATAGATCAAAGCATTATTCCAAGCGTCTTTACGGTTCGGGACTTTAGTATGGCAAGGAAAATAGGGTGTTTTAACTTGCCTTTGATTTTAAATTTTTTTTTTAACCATAAGTTCAAAAATCAGAGCCATTTGTGACTACTTGCAGATAACCAAACTTGCATCATTTTAGTATCATAAATAAGTTTTACCTGTGCAAAAATATAATGAGTAGAAGAAGCAAATCGTAGAGGGCATAATTGAACTTCCTTTCGATTCCTATTATCCTTGGTGCCGTGAATGGCATATTGGCCGGTATCGCCTTCTGGTTCCACGGCAGAATTTCAAATTGGAACATACTTTTTATCAGAACAATAACCTAGAATCAAACCTCAAGACATTATCAAATATCTTTAACAGTTAGAGTACTTTTAAGAGACTTTTTTATCCATACCTCAGTGTACGCAATTAGTGTTACCCAGAATGTTTTGGTCGGACGTGGTATCGTCAAAGTCCCCCACAGAAATACCATAAGTGGTAACGGAATTGAAAGAATCGTAGCTGACTGGATCTAAAACAAAATGAAAGTGAAGGTGCTATACCATTTGTTAGGACTAAAGCACATACTATAATTTAAGCGATCGGCAATTTGAATGCCTTTTAGAAGCTAGAAGCTAGAACTAAAATTCAATTCGGTCAAATTTAAACGCCAGCCGCAGACGCCTTTGCAAGATATTTTGATTCCATGCTCAAACACAAGACAAAGCGCGATAAAGTCGCAAAATCGTCGTTCGCCGATGCTTAAAGTATTGAGTCCTGTAGCCTTATATATAAATGCTTTAACGAACTGGGTTAGTTTTTATAATGCTTACCTGGTTTATAAACACCATAATGTAGCAGACAATATCTGTATGTGCCAGCACTGCAAACCACAATGCGTAAGCGAGGTGCACAAGCGGCGATTTTTGTTGTTTAAACATTGAGTCGTCTTGTTCTTCCAGCATTGTTACATCCTTGCTGTAAATTATAGTCCATGCTATTTATCGAATAGTTTATCGTATTATAAGATTGTAAATATGTACAACGACGTTATAATATAAAATAAACGTTTTAGACTTCATAGAGAAGAAAATAATTATAATAATATGCAGTAGTTAAAAGAGTTGATTATTACAATTGGTGCGCAATTGAAAGTTATATAAAAATACAGTTTGATAGAAAGATAGAATAATATTTAAAACATTCCTGACAAAGACAGTTTCATTACACGATACTTACGAAAACTCCCAAGAGATTACAAGTGCTAATTTTATAAGTAAAAAAAGTTTAAGAAGAAAATCTATAGGTAAATAGCAAAGCCCATAAGAAAGCGACGACAAAAATTGCGATCAGAGCATGTACTGAATAAACTTCAAGGTATGTAACCACCACCATAATGTAATATAGTAATATCATGACAGATACATTTAGTTTTGCTAGGGGTGAAACTCGTAAGAGTGAATGAATTAATCAAGCAAAATTCAAAACACACAAGGGACCACAAGCTTAAATCCTATTAATATCACACTTTAAAATATTATAAAGGCGAAAGTTTGGGTGTCTGTGTGTATGTATGTTTATTACTCCTTCACGGAAAAACTACTAGATGGATTTGGCTGAAATTTGGAATGGAAATAGATAATATCTTGGATTAGCACATAGGATACTTTTCATCCCGGAAAATCAAAGAGTTCTAGCGGATTTCCACAGACTATTATAATTATTATGAACCTTGTTGTTCCTTGTGCATCATGGACTTGCGCAATAATTTTAATTTATAGACTAGCGCTTGGCTGCAATCAGGCCTGCTGGCAAGTGATAATACAGCCTAAGATGGAACGCGATTGCCTCGAACATGCCTATTCCCACTTGACTTGAAGGTACCCATGTTAAAATTGGTTAAACCTGCTTCTATTCAATTTTAAATCTCAAGAACGTAAACAGTAGATGCTCTAAACGCATGCTCAGCACTAAACCTTTCGCTGGTTTGCAAGCTAAAGGCGCTCTCGTGTTCCGAGGTGTCGTCAGACAGCGCGGGCGAGGAGGAGCGCGAGTCCAGACCGCGCTCCATACTCGCCGCCAATATACGGATCTCCGGCACGCTAATCTCACTTAGCTTACGGCTGGAAAAACCCCCGGATCTCATCAATTTTGAACCCCAAAGCCGAAAATAATTTATTGGAATGCAAGATATCCTTTACTAAATTCATTTTGAAACCAAACTTCATCTAGGAAGGCTTTATCTAACTTTCGGGTAAACCTAAGCGGCTTCATCGTTTTTTTTTAAATGGGTATATAGGTTTGCGCTTGACTGCAGTCACACCAAACAATAGGTAATGATGCAGCTTAAGATGGAGCGCGCCTGCCTAGAAGGTGCCTATGCACTCTTCTTTTGAAGGTCCCAATGAATTTGATAAGTTTTCAAAATACATAATTTTCCTATTTAAAAAAGTCAAGGTTATGTAGGTGGTTAGCTCGTTAAACTTTGGGGAATGGCCATATTTGACCTTCAACTCATTGATCATTTTAAATAGGTGTGAAGACCCAATCGGAATGTTTGCGGGCAAAAGTTGCCGCGAGTGTCTACTGTTTGCAACTCAAGTCCAAGATAATGTTAATTTAGCTTCCCTGGTGAGTGCCTCTATAATGAGTGTGCATATGGACACTAAAGGTAGGTACGTATTTCAGACCTCAACACTAATATGATATTCTAATTCTAAAACAGTATGATCTAATGATTTTGCGATCTACTTAAGGTATGAAAATATTTTCTACAGTCCAATGCTACAGTCCTAAGATTAATGTTTTCTACTCTAAAGAAGTTGATATAGCAAGCGTCCCGGACGCTGTGAACACAAAATGAATGGCCTGTTGTATTTCGTTCCATTGAGCGCTGTACATTTTGTCTTCAGACGATCTTGTTCGCGTGCCCGGAGCGCTTGCTATATCAAGTCCCTAAGACTGACATCTGTAGAGCGTAGAAGGATTTACATTTATGTTAGAAATATACATATATGTAGGGTTCTTTTTTATGTAAGTAAAGTTTGAGCAAATTCAAACAAGGTATGTTCTATAGATCTCAGCTTAAGACTAAAAGTCTACTCATTACTTAGTTTAGTAAATAAAGCAAGTTTTTAAGTTGCTGTAATGGTCAATACCTACCCCATATCTACGGGCGGCGCCAGTAGATTGGTGTTAGATTGCTCCACATGTTCCATTTCCCTATTAGTAGAAGCGGCATGCATAAATAAAATTACCAGTAACTACCTCCTTAAAACTAATTATTTTTAAATATCTACTTTCAACTATTTAAAATAATACTCAGTAAAATTAATGGTTAGCGCTGTTCTATCTACTAGTAAATGTTATTGAATCAAAGACTAACATGAGCTACCGCACCCAAGGCGTATTTTAAAATTTATCTAGGCTTAACTACCACTATTACAGTTTAAAAAAAAAATAAGAATGATAAATTACAGGAAAACTACTCACTGATGCAATAATGTCTCCGGCAACGGTTCCCAAATCATTTGAGAGCCTTCCCTTAATCCGATGCCAAAACCTTCTTTTTCCTGTAGAAATTAAACAATGTACTGATTTAAACAAATGGACGTACTTAAATGTGTGGCGGTCTCCACATACAGACACTAGACGATGTCACTCGAACTCATATGAAGGATTCTACAGCCAACATTTATTGTGGTGCCTCTACGAGCAAGTTATTTCAAAATGCGTAAGTTTCGGACTTCTTTATATGACAGACATACTGTCATATAAAAAATTCACGAGATGTATAAACTTGTGAAGGTTATTAAACCTACCTTTAATCTCTTCTTCTCTAATGAGAGTGTACGAGACACGTATCTGTAGTCCCGTGAATATTTCATGAGGTGTCGCGTCAGAGAAACCAGAATGCTTGATATGAATGCGCCCGCAGTATCCAAGAAACCTTTCACTTTATCAATGAATGTCTCTTGTTCTGTGTGAATAAATTATAATAGGTACAAATATATATTTGACAACTGGTAACTCCTGATATTAGACTGCTACATTATGTGTATAGTGCGCGCAAATCAAGTAGTACAATCTGAAGTTGCAGCGCAGGATTAAATACACAAGCCCGGCTGAATTCTCTTTTTGTACAATTACGCAGTCATATGGCTCGTGTTCAGATAAGACTACTTGTTTTGCGCACGTTATATCACCAGATTAAATCTGTACATCATCATCATTGCAAAGTGTTGATTTAACGATGTCTGTCTGTCTGTCTGTCCGTCCGTCCGTCCGTCCGTCCGTCGTGTCTGTCAAGAAAACCTATAGGGTTTCCCTAGAATCATGAAATTTAGCAGGTAGGTAGGTTTTATAGCACAGATAAAGGAATAAATCCGAAAACCGTGAATTTGTGGTTACATAATTAAAAAAAAAATTAAAATGTGTTTCAATTTTCAAAGTAAGATAACTATACCAAGTGGGGTATCATATGAAAGGACTTTACCTGTATATTCTAAAACAGATTTTTATTTATTTTTATGCATAATGTTTTTGATTTATCGAGCAAAATGTTGGAAAAAATACCCGAGTACGGAACCCTCAGTGCGCGAGTCTGACTCGCACATGGCCGGTATTTTTTAATAAATTACCTGGTGGTGGCGCAAATTCGTCAACATCAGAAGCGGGTCCGGGTCGATCTGGCTCCTCTATTCTAACATCCACGTCTCCGGGGCGAACGCTCTCGGTTCTGGGTGATATTCCGGTCATCTAAATATTAAGATAGCTTATTATGTCAGTGTGAGCTATTAAACCAATCTATAAGTCAGTTTATCTTTTAAATATCTTTAAAAGAAAATCTGTGTGTATGTGCGTGTAGACAATTAAATATATGACTTACTGAAAAACATGGGTTCCAGCAAAATTTTGAAAAGGGCGTGTATTGTGCAACTCAGAAAATTAAAACCATCACGATCTTATTAAAAATAAGTTGACACGATTGAAGCCCACATCCCTACATTGATAAAATTTTATAAAAGTTTGTATTTTAATTGAACATTATGTCTGTGCCATTAACAATATATACAACTTTCAATAAATAAAAAAATGATATACCCACTAAACCCCATATTATTATTAAAATTACTAACATAAATTTCAGTCCATAAAGCATACAAACAAACCAATACATACAACATGCAACATAAATAACCATTACCGTTTTCCATAAAGAAAATATATGTATAACATATTATAGGTCCTAAAATATAAATTTTCAATGGTTCAAATCTATCATAGCTATTAGCTCTAAATTCATAAATTTTCTGTAGGAGCTATGAAACAACAAATATATTTCATGGGTAACAAAACAAGGAACTACAAATACGTATTTGAAGGTAAAAATAACAGGATTTCGCGGTTACAGTTTTACTGACCAATTCCAACAATTTAGATTCATATGAATTTATTTATCCATTGTCAATAAAACATTTTTATGAGCGCATCTGTTCTTCGGATGCTTACTTGATGTAAAAAAATTAGCAAACGAAATAAACCCGCGAAACAATAAATTACTACAAGGACTGAGCTGTTTCCTATAAATCTCAACTTATCACTTGTTTCCTATTTTTGCGCGACCAGTCATTCTTTTTTTCACATTAGTCGACTCGCTTCAGTTTCGGTCGGGTTAAATTTCTGAAACTTCCTAAGTAGAGATGTAATATCAAGTTTCTAGTACTGTATGTATGTACTAGTACCTACTTTAGTAGAACTTTAAACTGTATTTTGATATATGTTAGTTTCTCTTTTCTATATTTTGAAGTATTTTCTGAAAAACATTCCAATGGCCAATCAACAATAAAATCACAATTCATATAATGAAAAAAAATTGATTACAGCTGATAACAGCAGATTGATTGTATTTTCATACCAGTGAAATAAAAACCTACTTGTTTAATGGAATACTGGCCCCTAAACGAGGAAAATCCATATTTAAGGGCTAATGGCTAATATGGCCAGACATATCTGACATATTTAAAATGTAATTGCATCCTGAAGAAAATGTGCAAGAAATTTTTTTTCGGTAAAAAAAGCAAAAAAAAAAGTTCGAAATAACGAGTTATTTCAGAGGTAGTTATAGTACTACCACTGTTATAAGCCGCATCGGCAAGATTCGTTTGCGCAGAAAAGCACAATCTAACGCCGAGTAAAACCGAATGTACATCAATGAAAAATTGCATGGCGTTAAGATTTTAAAAACAAAAACAGCAATCTCGTGTTATCTCGCTCATGAATTCGCGCGTACAACAACAACCAATAATGGACGGACGCGTGCTATGACTGGCTGAGATATTTTCGCGCCATTAAAAAATAAGATGTGCCTCCTCCAAGCTGCTCGTGTCTGGCACTACAAAAAGCCACCAATCAAGAAAAGAAGAAGAAAAAAATAAGATTTCTGCGCAGGTATATCGACGTAACCTATAAAAGTGGTAGTACTGTGTTATATTACCTGATGGGGATAGGAGTAGGGGTAGGTAACGGACGAGGCGCGCGTGGGGTCGTGCGAGCGCACGGCGGGCGCGGACGCGCGGCGCAGCGACACGGCGCGCCGCAGGTCCGTCTTGATAGCAGTCGACACCAGCTGCCACACACCACCACTATGCGTACACTACGTTTCTCGATACAATGCCTAACCGTTTTTCTATGTCTTTTTAATAGAAGAACTTTTGTAATTGCGTATATATTTGTCCATTTCTACAATAATGCCAAAAAATAACAGTATTGCATCTCTTGGCTTGGCTGAGTTTCTTGGCCATTCTCTTCAATTTTTTTCTGGTGGTTAGAGTCATGATAGACGCATTTTACAACTGCAAAATGGCAGCTGGGATCCAGTTTTATTGCAGTTGATACATTTGGATCGCAACTGCTGACTCTGATTTCTTGATGATGATGATCTGACTGTTGATCTTGACAATGTATTTCATGTTGTCGAATATGTTACATTATTATCATAAGTTGATTTTTGAATAAAAGGAAGAATTTCAAGAACAAGATAATAGTAGATTGTAGACTTTGTGTAAGTATGCAACAGGATCAATTGAATAATTTAAAGAGAGAATTGACGTGAATTTATGGTGCAGTTTTGGCAACCTGTTGAATTCTTTGGAAAATGTCGTTTATTGTTAAGACTTTTGTGGTATCGAGAAGCGAAATGTACTTGTTGGTAGCTGTGCAATTTTATTGCAAAGCTGTTCTTGTTAGTCACCATTTGCTACCCCACATATACAACACGTCTGGACAGCATTCAAATTAATAATATTAATTATAACAACACAAACTAACAGTTCATAATTTGGGTTTTGACTAAGACAGGCATGCAGATAATTCCAAATCCATTTTTTTTTTACAGCAACATAGCTCCCATACTGATATAGTATCCCATCACATGACAAAAAGACAACAACCTTTGTAATTCTCGTCACGAAACTTGAAACTATGTTCTTATTATGTGTTCAGTATAGTAGCCGATTTAGGCGCAACGCATACCTACAGAGTGGAGTGGTATTGGTGCAGCATATTTTTTGGCAACTACTCAAACTCTGTTTATTTACTATGGGATAGCAGTCGACCACCAAATTAAGTTTGCTGTGGGCGGCCAGCGGCACGATGTACCAGGCTACTAGCCAGCACAGAGAAGTAGCGATTATTCGTAAGGCATAACATATGCCTCCAAAGATGGTACTTCGTGATGACCACGACTACTTTGCTAAGAATGTTACGACGAAGAAGATAGCAGCGTGCTCTTCCATTTTTTTGTTTCATTTTATCACTTTCAACCGTATACCAAAGCAAATAAAGTTTAGCTTACAGTTGTTATTAAAAACGCTGCGTCTTGTCTCAATTACACTCTGTAGGTATGCGTTGCACCTTAACGGGCCACCAGAGGTACGTCACACATGTTACTGCCCCAATCCTCGCAGTATAATCGACTTCTTATTCAACTTTCATGACAAATGAATCCATAAATACCCATGCCCTTAAAAAAAACTAACGCCATTTAAATTCCAAAGACAAATAATTTCAAAACGATTATAAAATCGTTTCTGAAATATCTTACCTTTCCAAAGCCCATCGTTTTCGGCGCATCTTCGTCTGAACTTGATTCATCATCTTTCAAATGAACATCGGTGTCATCGAACTCATCGAACATGTAGTAGTCTCCGGAACGCACCGCTGTATAGAAAGTATATCGATAAAAGGAAAAGTTTAAAACAAAGTACAGTCCTTGTCAATCTTTATGACCACTCTGAACCACGCGACCAGTTCAACCGACCAACAAACGAGCTTGAATCGTTCAAAATGGTAAGTATGCGTGCGGTGTAGCTCCTACGTCCTGCCGATACCTGAAGTTTGCATTCTACGGCTATGTTCAGAGCGCTCATCCAGTTTGCCGAGGGCTGTATTGCACACCAATGGACAGCATCATGCATTTTTATACCATTTTTTTTTAAATTTGTACACCTTTTTAGAGTAGTTACATTGAAAGTCCAAATAAATAAGAATGCGCTAAATTGGCCACAACATTATTTTGTTTTCTTTTTACATATTTCTTCATCGGCTTTGTTTTAAATAATAAGCAGCAAAATTTAGAAAACGCTATATAAACGCTTGTCAATCAAAAAAACTCATGCAAATAAGTAAATAGGTATACCAAAACATATTGCTATTATGATAGGAAAAGTTGTATTGTGAATAATAAAATGTTTGTAGAAGTGTAATTTTGCAAAAATACATAGCGTACAGAACATAACAACAAAAACACAATGGTTCGCAAGCAAACATATAGAAAAAGATCATGCAGAAACACAACACTAACCGAGCACGTGCAAAGGCGCATTCTGTCTTAGATATATTTAATTTACAAGTTTATACAGGCTCCCAACTAAATATTCAAGGTACTGAAATGTGATAAAAGACAGTCCCCGCCATTCGGTTGCCTAAATACGGTAATCAACAAGCTGCAAATGGGTTAGTAATAGAAACACAAGGTCAGGCCGGCGAAAATTACTCAACGTTACCCTTCTGATGGCTCGCGGGCGGCTTATACGGCGGTCTCGCGCGTGCTACAAAGAAAGGCAAAACTCAACACCATTCTCACACCAAGGGAAGCAATTGACTTTCAGCGACTCAACAGTCAACGCAAGGAATATAGTCATACTGTTAGCATTGGAGTCACCCGGACGAGGACAAAAGTTAATAACGAAAGCGTACAAAGTCATTAATAAAGGATTTATGGGATTTAATAATGGTCATATTAAAGATGATTCAGTTAAGACAATTGATGATTGGAAGTACCACATAGTTCCTAATGCTCATGTATAAAGAGTGGAATGGTACATAATCTTTTATTAATGTTACGATAAGGTATATCCAGAGATTATTGAACGAACAGAAATAACCCGTCACCAAGTGTATAATTTAAAAGTATACCTCTATGTCTTTGTCTGACCGGCGCTGAATCGGTTCCTATACAATAAAAGGTACATTTAAAAATCTTATTCCAGAAAGAAAATATTTATGTACAATATTGTATATATTACAATAGCTATATACAATTGTGGAACATCGATCGTGTTTATTTTGACATGTGAATTTATTTTGCTAAATAATAACACAGTGCAGCACCTTTTGTTGAAAAATTCCATATTTCAATATGGCGTATTTATTTAAGTGTTCAAAAATATTCATTGAAGTATTCAAAGTTTTGAATACGTCTGTAAAATGTTATAATAATAATATGTTGTGGCTATGTAGCTCACAAAACTGGAACATTTTTGATACATTGAATTACTAAATTACTACATAAGAGGTGAAAAAATAAAGTGTTATTATTTAGCAAATCTAACAGGCCAAATATCCTAAAAATATATTTATCGCTGTAGTTACAAGTATGATGCGAGTTAGGTTCGGCGCGGCTGGAATGCGAAATTATTGAGGTCCTCTGAAGTAAGCTCGGGCTAGCCACTGTATGCCGCCGGCGAATCGGAGGAGGAGAGAACACTGGGTAGGATTCCTCAGGGCTTTGGGCGCGAGGAATGAGTTCTGAAGACGGTGGGGATTCGAAGGAGATTCGTCTAGGTTCGAGATACGCGTCGAGGGAAACTGTCATTAAGGCGGAAGATGGTGAGGGAGGGCCACCTTGTGAAGGTGGTGCTGTTAAAGGCGGGGGTGGTAGAGCGGGGAGCGTTGGTTTTACTGGAGTGGAAGGTGCGGATGCTTCGCTGAGCGGAGTGTGGAAACCTCGCGGGGAGGGCGGGGCTGAATGGCAAGGGGAGGTTGGGGAGCCTGGTGGGGAAGGGGAGGCGGGCGTGTGGTAACCACGGCGAGATTCTTCTGAATCGCCACGAACGAGCGGCACTTGTTCCGATTCTCCCGGTTGAGTTTCCTCTTCCTCTTCTTCTGCTTCTTCTTCGTCGTCTAGTTTTGTTAGCATGAGGAGTGACACTAACTTTAAGACTTGCTTTTTGACATTTTTTAAATGATTTGAAGAATAATTATATATAGCTACAAAATATGAAGGTCAGAAAGGCAAAAACCACTGCTTATAATGGTAAATAGGTAGTTCAATGATTATTATTTTCCATTATGGCCTGTAGTTAGTAACTACTTAATAGGTAGTCTTACCTTACTTATTTATGCCTATCCTGATTTCAAACCTTGTACACGTTACTGCTTATAAAAGTTATTTGAACAGAAATAGTCAAATATAAGTGATGTTATGATCTTACAAACTAACCTTATTTAAACTAATTTTCCATTGAAATTATGTCGTAAGTTTTAGACCTGACTTTAAAATAATTTAACTGTGGCAAAATTAAATTAGCACTAATATCAATTCTATCACAGTTAAAATGTGTATATTTCTTAGTACAACAAAACTTCTATATTCAAGTAAACTGTAAAATATTCACCTGCATCGTGATGCCCAGGTTCCTTGGACATAACACCCTGTATCTTCTTTTGGTTAGCCTTTATTCTCTCCATCTTGACTTTGATCTTCTCCAATATTTTGACCTCCTGCTCTTCTTGAATCGTCATTTGTTTCAGCCTTAATTCTTCTATTAAATCTGCTCCTCTAACAATTGCACAAGATTGCTAAGATTAGTTGTCCAAAATATTTTCATCTGGATAAGTAAGATAAAATTAGTATAAAAGGCACAATGGAAATCGGCAGAGTGGAAGCGCGGTATCTTTCTTGATAACAAATCAAACTGATCTTTATTTACTTTGGCATAAAGATGGCAGTGCGCGGATCACCGAGTGGGCGCGGCGCGTCGTAACCTTTGAGTCTTCTCCGTTTTATTTTCAATACCAATGTTTATAAAGTTGAGTTTAAGTTGATACCAAAAAGAGTGCTTTACTCCACTATACGTTGCCCCTAACAATTTACCTGGAAGCGAGTACAGTAGTGGCCTTGCTCTCATCAATAACTCTGTAGAAGTAGTAACTGTGGAACAATCTTCTTTGCAGGATGAGAAAAGCGAAACAGACTCCGTCCCATGCTAAACCAATGTCCTCTTGAGGTACAGAGCAAATAGACTCCTGAAATAAATAAATACAAATTATTATTAAACACAAAGGCCACGAGCGGCAACGCGCGCATAATTCTGCTCCCAATGTGGTGTATTGAAATGTTAGAAGAATAGTCCACGCATCCCTAATAGGGATTTTGGCATTGTAGTGCAATAAGTACTCCTTTACTAACGCCGCAAATACAATTTTTTGCTCAGATTCGATTTGTTGAAGTGCAAATTTTTTTTTCTATTTCACAAACTAATAAAATTTGATTAGTTCATCCAAATAAATTATTATTAAAGGAAAATTTAGAAAGGCAATCAGAGAACTTTGAAAGCCGTCCTTGCAATTGCTAAGCATATTCCTAGATCTTAGCATAACTTAAAAGCCTGCGCCTGAAAATCTGAAGCTCTTTTTATAGCGCTGTGCGATTTAGACCAACAATTCACGTCTACAGCAAGAATGAAGTACAATGCAACGCGGTGTCCTACATCACTTTTTTTTTATAAAGCATATTAGCCAAGTTATATGTTGACTAATATTCCCCTTTCGCCTCTAATTAAGCGTAAAGCTTGTGTTAGGAGTAAGTATAGTGCAACAATAGTGCAACGGGTGGGGCTTGAACCACCGACCTTTCGGTTTTCAGTTCGCTCTTTTAACCGTTAAGCTATCGAGGCTATACTGTACGGAACATGTAGCCTCGGATCTGGAGCAGAGCCTTTATACGCGGGTATGAGCTAGTAAACAATACTAACCTTATCATAACGCATCTTAAGAAACCGGGCGATATTGCCGCCGGCGAATTTGTCCACGCAGCCGATTCCGAGCAACTGCACGAGCCAACATGCATTATCCTGCATCGCTGTACTGAACATACAGCCTGGGATCTGCAGTAGCGCCTTTATAACTACGACTGCTACGTTGTAGCGGACTAGCCATGACCACCTATGAAATATAAAAGTGTGGGTGCAGGTACCATTTGATCAAGGCTGCTCGTGGGGTAATGTGTGGGTTGCGGAAAAGAGACAGGGACGTCGAATTCCTTGAATTTTACGTCAACTGTCACCCTCCCGCAACCCTCGTCCTATCTCACGAGTCGTCAGTGAAACGATATACCTACTCCTTTATTTTATACTTCCTCACATTATGATTAGGGATGTAATAATAGCCTAAATGAGCAAACAGGAAGATGTTATATTTAACAGCAGTTTAGTGTCTAATGTAAAGTTAGGCTATGTTACTGTTGATCAATAAACTTCCTTAATCTATGAATTAAATTAATTTAAAATTGTGGAAGATGATACAGATAATGACGCCATCAGGCTTTAAATAAATTAATGGGTAGATCTCCCCAGATGAAATATAGATGAAAATTTCTTTTCATAAGTTTCATGATTCTAGGAATTGAAGAGTGTTCTTCAGAAGTAAAGCAAGAGTATAATAAACAATTTAAAATAGTTGGCTACAAACTATTGTAACAGATCTGGTAATTTAACCCCATTAATTCGACTTACCATTGCAAAATAGCCTCTTTTGGACGCAGATAAAAGTCTGTCCCTTGCCACAAAAATATGAAGGACCCAATGAGGTAGCCCATGGAGAACAGGTTGACACGGTTTGTGCCTGTCATAAACATTATGGCAAGTGTCACCCACAGCATGCCCAGGAACACCATGCGCTTTATTACATCCAACCATGACCTGAAAGTTGATTATTATAAGCTTAAAATATAACTGGAATTAATTTTTAGCAGAATTTTTAGTTAATGCCGTCTATTCTGTTTGAGTGTACCGTCGAAAAAGCATATTTCCAGCAACGGACTCATGCTGGGTGTTTAAATAACCGTTTATTCCAAGTAATAAAATTATTGTTGATGTTTTGGTAAAAATGTTGGGGAAAACAAAAGTTTTGAATAATAAATAGTTTATAAGATCTTTTCTTTAAAATGTAAAATCAAATTTGGAACATGGGAGTAAGCATACTCTTCCCTGGAGCAAAAACAAGTTGTATCGATGGTCGAAAAACAACTACATACGTTTTTTGACATCCTATGATGAACTGCAAACGCACCCTTAAAGCTCTAATACCTTTAGTAAAACTTTATAATCACTCATTGTATTGTTATAATATAGGTATAGCTTACGTACCCAACATATCCTAAAAAGTCTGGGACAGGATTTACGAAATTAGGGGTCTCCCAATCTTTGCCGATGTCTTCACTATTGGAACCTCCCGGGTAATTTTCGCCCTGAGCTTTCTCTATACGGAACACTCTCAGCTGTCGCGAGGCAAACAGTAGTAAGAAAAAGTCGAAGATCAGTTTGACAGCATGCGGCGGTTGTTCGTTGTATGGCAGGAATAGCCAGGTGCGAACGTGTTTCATTTGCTGCAATTTTTTTTGAGATAAGAATAAGCCTTTAGAGAAGGGCAAATTATTTGACTTGAGACTTGGCAAAACTCATAGAACCAAGAAGATAAAAAAATAGATATATAGTGTGAACTTTACGCGCTGTTGAAATAAAACTAAACACACCCCAGATTACGTTTTTTGAAGACGAGTCGTAAAAGGGGTTTTATGATTGCAAGAAAAAAGTTTTGAATCTATTAAACCAACTAGTAGTTATCACTTGGTACCGCTTCGACAAAAGATGGCGATTTCAAAACAGTCGATCTGTTTGGCGGAAGTTACGTATGAACGTTACTTCTGTCTGAAAGTTACTCTGAAGCAATGTCTCAAATCGAAACTAAAGTTTTATTTCAAAAAAGAAATTATCAATTTTTTTATTTGGCAAATGTGACAGGACTGGCCCTTTGTATAAAGATTGCATAAAACGATTCCAGCAGTAATTTTAATCTCATTCGAGGGAACTTACCTGCGACTCCCCGCTCCAAGGGAAGTTAATACACAAGTAAGGTATAAACCCAACCGCGATCATGTACTGTATTGGTACTAAAGCAGTGACGCACGCGGTGAAGGCGGGCCACAGACGCGCGACACACGCTCTCCTAGCGGCCACTAGCGCTAGCAGCCATCCGGAATAGATCACAGCGTAGAGATCCATCCGCGAACCGATGACGCCCATTAAACAGATCAGTGATATCTGTGGAATTATTTCAGGTAGTAAATCTATGGGTGGTTCGGTAAAAGACATAGGGTAGTAGCAAATAGTGAAACATTACAATTGCTTGATGGATTGAAAAGAACTGATTGGTGTAGAAGGATAACAACAGGAGGAAACCTGCAAGCCTGAGAGTTTTCCATAATGTTTAAGGCGTGTAAGGTCCGCCAGCGTGGTGGATTGTGGCCAAAGCTCTTCTGTTTTTTGACAAGAGTCCTGTTCTCAGTAGTGGGATGGCAATGGATTAATGCTGTTTGACATAAAGTTAAATGAGACAAAATAATCGATTAAAATAAAAGTTGATAATTTTTCTTCTAGGATTTCGACCCACAAACGGAGCGTAGCGTAGCTTTAATAGCTTCACACTTTACATGCAAATCTAGAATTGTTAGACACCTTGCTGCTATACTTTGATACGTATTTCAAAAACAACTTGATCATTTAGCTTAGGTATAGTTGTCTCGCTTTAAAGTAGCTAAAATATCTGTGGTTATTGGCAGTCAAAATTTAGATTTGAATGGGAAGAAATATTGTTCTGTTTCATTATTATAATCAACTGTTAGTAAAAATTACCTCGACGCCAAATTTGTAAAAACCGTAGTTCATCAAGTACTTGACACAGTGGATCATATCTTTGTCCGCTTCCTTGCGAGTAATATTTGGGAACATTACTTTCTCCTTATTACTTGGCAACAATCCCATCTCCCTGAAAAATTTCGATGAGTGTTGAAAAAATTGGCATTTTGTTTGGGATGACAATTATTTATCTTGTTTATAAACGATATTTTCTACTTTGCGTCTTACCTTATCTGTTTCAAATGTTCTTAAATTAGATTGTTGAAACTTAAACAGAATTTTATTACTAGAACAGGATTCCCAAAGAACAGGAGGGTTTTAGGGGTCTCAATTTTAGATTAGATAGAATTTGAAACAGAATTAGCAATAATGGTGTTTAACATCGGGACTTTAAGTCACCCCAATTCAAAGAGAGAATTTACCTGTGATTTTTTTGTCTATAGGTAACCAAAGAGTAGAAGGTAAATACGGCAATGAGGCCGATATATCCCTTCAGCAAAACAACCAATGGTTTATCAGACGTTGCTTTGCGGAACCCGACCCATTCCGCGTCATTGTAGGTAGTGATATTCTCTGTACCATTATCAATCTGGAAGATATAAGTACAGCTACATTCATAGTTTGATAGATCCTTCGATACCAGGTCGTGAATAATATCCATACTAATATAATAAATGCGAATGTGTGTCGGTCTGTCTGTCTGCTAGCTTTTTACGGTTTCTCCGTTTGACCGATTTTGACAAAAGATACCAAGATTGCATCACGGGGAAGACATAGGCTACTTTAGTTCCGGAAAATCAAAGTTCGTACAGTATGTATGAAAACCTAAGTCCACGTCGATAAAATCGCAAACAACATCAGACGAGCAGGCGGGTCACCTGATGTTTAGTGATTACTGCCGCCCATGAATTTTTCAGCACCAGAGGAACCGCCGATGCGTTGCCGGCCTTTCAAGAATTTTTCAATCCTCCTTGAATGACCGTATGTTGAAATCTAGTGGGAACACCGGCAAAAACTTCTGTCTCCTGACTTCTAGATACTTACTCTTGTACAGTTGACATCAAAGTAGCTGTGTTTTATGTACTCAATCTGGTAAATCATCTTCGCCATAAAGTAAATACTGACAATAGTTGATATGAACAGTATGCAAATGCGTTGTCTACGAGCGCTAATTAGAAGCGCAGGCGCAATTATTATCATAATGGGAACATGCATGGCCGAAACCTGAAAAAGACATTATGAATTGGTTTCATATTTAAATAGCTGCTTATATAAAACATCATGGCACCAAATACAAGTTTTTTAGAGAGCCATTTTAGTCCAACTTGCGTTACGCGTACAATAAAGAAACGAATCGAAAAGGCGATGTAAGTCATTCGATCTCACTTACACAGTATACCTACTTGTGTATAGTTTGTGAATGTGACGGAATGATTAGCAACGTTTCGTTTTAATTTGTTTCTCTATTCGCACATAATGCAATAAAAAAAACTCACGTCAAACACGCAGAGCAACAAAACCGACAAGAAGATGATCTTGACTAGATGTATGTCGAGGAACACGAACGTTTTATCAATCCAGGCGCCCAGACTGCGTCGCAACGCGCCGCACTTGCTCGCCACGAATGTACGCAGTGCGGACATGAACGATCTGCGATCCGAAGTTGTGGCCGCGTACGATCGACTGCGTGAGGACTTTCTGCAGAAGTATTTTAGTATCATATTTTTTTGTAGAAAATGGTTCAGACGTCTTCAAAAATTTTTTACAGACCATATTGGGTTTAGTCGATATATTTTGCCAACGTCACTAAAGAAACTTAGAAAGGAACACCCGCCAGAAAAAGATTTTTGGAAATTCAACCCCTATGATAAAATAAGGGTTTGAAATTTGCCGCGGGCATAAACTGGTGCAGACATAATTTGCATTTTATTGCTAACCTATACATGGATTTCTTAGCAGCTGTATTGAAAGATGACGTCCCCATCGACTGTTCGGCCTCGGTGTCGCTATCGCTGCGCGGCTGGGGGGTTGCAGGTCGCCCTTCCAGAGGTAATGGAGGTAACTGAAATATTACATGAATTTTAAGAATTTTAAGCCTTAAGATCGGCCGCTATTATCAGAAATTGTCTGCCAGAAAAATTCTGAACTGGTAGATTTTGTATCAGACATCGAATTCGAAGACTGACAGAATTTTGACGACTCGGATGCTTCTGGTATTTGCCGAGTGAGTGCGACAAAAAGTTTTTTGACAGTTAATTTTTGATAATATATAAAAATGAAGAAGAAACTTACATCCCCTTGCATAGTGGATGCGCCACCACTTGGTCGGCTCGATTCACCTTCTTTAACAAGACTGTTCGTTCTGTAAAAATGATTAACCATTACACATCCATATTTAAAATTGCATTATTTCATACAAAATCGTATCGCTTACCTCGTTTTCGGATCGGATAACGCCATAAAATCCTTATGGAAGTAATGCACCTGCATTATCGTGATTATTAAGAACAGAGTAGGTGTTAACAGTTTCACGAACAAATCTGCTGGATGATATGGCTCCAAGCCCAAATCATGCTGTCTAAAAGGGAAAATATTTAAAAAAAATTATATTTAAAGTTTAAAGTGACATGATCATCGAGATATATCTAGATGTGGTACCATTTAATTGTTACCAATAACATTCTCAGTGTTACCAACCCTGCAAAAATACGCCATTTTGTTAAAAAAAACATCAGAATGAATATAAATGTAGATAATTTTCCAATCTAAACCACATCGTTGCTTTCCAGCAGGAATGACTATGAACAAGCGCGGGCTTATCTAGCATAAAAACACCTCTATAGATATATTTCGATTATCGACCCACATAAGGAAATTATAAACAACTTACAATTTCTCATTGATATACAGGTAAGTTTCAATTGTTTTAGAGAAATTATCGAACTGGTATATGTATATCAGTATGAGGTTTATCATTGAGTATATGATGACTGTTATCCAGAAGATGTACATCAAACGTCGCCACCAGTACCAACTTATCTGAAAAATATAATAACTATTATTAATATCTAACCTGGCTAAAAATACTATCGACCAAAATAAAGATAAATTTTACAGTTAAAAAAGCTAGTTAAACTCTTTTCTCGTCATGAAAGTTGGAAATTGCAGTTATCGTAAATTCTCAATGTATTTTCTTGAGATGCATGATTCTAACAAACGCATACTCCCATAACCTGCATGTACAGTGACTAGCGATAACCTGCGGTTCAATAAAAATATAAATCCTCTTTATTCTCTACGTCGCGCCGTGCGAATTTCGAAAAATTCAGCCTTATTTTTTTGTCAACATTGGGATCTTCTGTGTAAAGTTTTCGAGGTCCAAGTATTTGGGCTAGGCGTTCATTAATCAGTCAGGGAGTCAAGACTTTTTATATGATACTCGATGATGTCTGTGATTTAACAGGATTTACGTGAGCGAGGCATGAAGAAGCAAATTTTAATGTTTCAACTATCGTGAGTGAATTCCATTTTAATTAAAGAATTAAAGGATTAATGGGCAAAAATTATTTAGGACTAATAATAAGTTCTTCTAAATACCTGGAACATGAGTATGAAGACTAGAAATAGGAACATATAGATGATGCGGAAGATGGTCATACGGTCTCCGGTTATGCCTATGACGAATAGCATAATGACCACGACATAAATCCAGTATCGTGCACAGGCGGCCCGCATCCATGCGCCCAGTGCGATTAACAGTCTAGAACGACGCTCTTCTTCGCGTGACGCTTCCGCTGCTGTAATAGAACATTACAGTACTTATAAGTTGGTAACTTTAGTCTAAATTCTAGTTAAAAATGCAAGCAGACAAGAGTTTATAATAATTTTACAAATGATATTATGTGATAGTTGGTAAATTAAAAAAAAGTGTTGGTAGTGTAAGAAGGAAATAATGTTTTAAGAATATAAAAATTGTGATATATATGCAATATTTCTGAATTCAGTGTGAAGATCGATTAAAAATACTGGATTTGAGAATTCGAGTTCATTTGGATATTTCAGTAGGTATCATTATATAATGCAAAAAGTGTGAAGTAAGATAATAACGGCATTTAATGGCATTTTTTAAACTAAATATTTACCAGCTACTAGACCTGATGTTGGATTGCAGAATAAAAACGTAAAAAAATTAAAAACATTTAGTTAAATTATGTTGTTGATTTCATCTTCACTACCTCAATAACACTTATATAATAACGTCGATCCGTTGCTGCATTACTGAAGGATAAACTAACAAACAAGCATACTTTCGCATTTTATTAGTAGGTTACTACTAGATATCATATCAGGTACTAATCCTAGACTTACCACTGGCAGCTGTAGAAACAGCTAGATGTAAAGGCGCGGCCATATCCGTAATGACAGTCGATTGACGTCGCTGGCGCATCTCCTGCACGCGCTGTCTAAGCGTCACCCAGAACATGAACGTGAAGAGTGACTTGATGAGCAATGGCACACACGGCTCACCATCCGCCCTTCCTAAGCCTATTTGACGTAGATTTACCTCCTGCGGGACAAGAAATGATGACTGTTTATTGTATCACTAGACAAACATTAAGTCCATTAGAAGACATATTAAATACTTGATGATGTCCGCGACTTAGTCCGCGTGGATTTAGGTTTGATAAAAATTCCATAGGAATTCTTTGATTTTCCGAGATAAAAAGTTGCTGAAGTCAATTTCCGGAGAGTAAGCTACCTCTGTACCAATTTCATTAAAATCGGTTCAGCGGTTGAGCCGTGAAAACGTAGCAGACAGACAGACAAATAGCAACACTTTCGCATTTATAATATTAGTATGGATTAATGTCCGCCGATATTGTTAATATCGATAAAAGTAACTTTGAAAATAAGACCACTGTTCAGCAGGGTGATTTGCTAACACAGTGTCCAACAATGAATTATAGCCACCGAGCTCATCTGAGTTTTTTTAAACCCATTCAAGGTTTTCTACGAAAAATCATATTAACACCACTCAGTGAAATAGCAATGTAGAACCAACCAATGTCGAATGAGCTCGGTTGAGCCATCATTCATCAGTCGAACACTTGGTTAGCGAATCAGCATGCAGAACTGTGCAGCTTCTTTTATTTTTAACTGTCTTTTTTTATGACTCGAGCGGTTCTATAAGTAGCTAGGCAACTTAACTAAATAAAGCCAGGTTTATAACGAGGATTGACGATAAATATGATAACGATTTCATCACACTCATATCGGAATTTGTTAAAAAAACACTTACCGTAATATTTGACGGCAATTCGGCCTCAGTAAGATCCATGCCGTATATGTACTGGGCTATGAGCAGCAACATCGCGTAAAACACCAGCACTGGGCTAGTCTTTAGCATGAACGACCGCTGGTCTTGACACAGCCATACGACGTTAGCCCACATCAGAAAGACAAATGTCAGCCAAGAGTGAAACATTATACTCCATGCCATCATAGTTATCGTTGTTGCGATGTAGGATGACCTGACGAAGAATTTTAGATGAGTAATAAGTTAATATAAAAAGATGTTTCAAGTCAAATCCTTTGAATGTAGGTATACTTATCACTGATTCATTAAAGCATAACATAAGTTCTTTACTGTCCTGCCATAATATGACTATATACCTACATAAGAATTTCCGTTGCTACCGCGGTTCATTTTCATGATCATTGTTTTTTTGACAAGTACTTGTGATAATAAAACAAATTCGACTAGAATCTCACACCTCTACAATAGTATATACGTCAACAATATTACAACAACTCTATCTAGTCCTACAATAGTAGGTAAACGTCTCTGATAGATGCCTAATGGTACTTTTGTCATCCAAATCATACGTGTTTGTAATTCAATTGGATAATTAGAAGCAGCCGAAAATCAGTAAACAATTTCAACAGAATGACAACATACGAACAAGTGAACCTGATAAAAAGCTTTTAATTATATAAAGACTCCATGTGTAAGTTGTTTTACCTGATTAATACTTGAAAGAAGTCCACAATAGCTGCCACAATGTCATCCAGTAAAGATGGTTCTTCATCTTCCATTATCGATTCTGTGAAAAACTTAAGAATGTTTATGGTATCTCCACGGTTTGTATACCACAGTTGATTTTTATTGTTACAGTAAATACGCGAGGTGGCTGACTCAGTCTCCACTTATTCAAGGTGAATATAATATTGACGTATGAAATAGAAATTCGAATATTTTACTCGTAAATATTCCTTTTATTTATTTATTTATAGACTGGCGCTTGACTGCAATCAGACCTGCTAGCAAGTGACGATGCAGCCTAAGATGGAGCGCGCTTGCCTAGAAGTTGCCTATTCACTCTTGACTTAAAGGTACCCATATTAAAAGTGGAAGGGAAAACTGATGCCGGAAGGGCATCTGCCGTAATCCCATACAAATGATAGATGCAAAAATCTCAGTGGGCGCTAACCATTTTGAATTATCAACTAATCACAAACGGAACTATGTTTGCTATTTTGAACATCGAATGTTTTTTACAAACATTTTCGAATTGAATTTCGAATGTTTTTGAAAACATGGTTTGTGATTGGTTGGTTCAGGTCTTCAGACCCACTGAGATTTTTCCTCTATCATTTGTAAGGGATTACGTACCAGAGAGAGCGCTATACTAACTTCTTTCCGCGGATATGGTATACATAAATGTGTAGTATGTTTTCAGTATCTACCTTCATCAGGGACGACGACGGAGCCAGTGGAGTCCTGATGGAGCGCGCGTGATACCGACCCTCCACGACTTGACCAACGTTTGCTCGGACTCATATTGCGTAGTAGCTACGAAATTACGAAAAATCTCATACTAACCCAAACTTGAGCGTCGAAACATAATAGCGTCAGAGTAAAATGGGCCTACAGAACCTTGATTTAAAGTCAAAATTTTCACTACCAGTTAAAATCACAAGGTTTCAGCTTGGAGGCTGGATGTATGGAGACAATTCAGCTTTAAAAAGGTAGTAAGGGTCATTTTACTTTAACTCTAAAGTGTTTAGACGCTCGAATTCTATCAAAATACTCGAAAATAAGATGTACCTAATTTTATTCTTATACTAACCCTATTGTATCCTTAGTACGACTTCTCATCTCGACAACTTTTGTAGATTTCGAACATCCAAACACTAAGTAAAATGCACAGAGTAAAATGGAATTAAAGATGGTTATTTAAAAATCGTTTTCTTTTACAATGATTTCAGTGCGCTGTGGCTACAGAAATATGAATGAACTCGAACCTTAAGACAAGGAAGCTAAGTTCTTTTTTCTTTCTCCATTATAGCGTCTCGATACTAAACCTACTGACAGTGATAAAGATACACTTATATTATTGCAGTGTTTAAGCAACGTGTCTTGGTAGTCTTGCTTATATCCTTACGTTAAATATACTTATGTAACTTACATACAAATGAACACAATCCTATTCTATAACATAATCGCGAAAATTAAATACAATTACAAGTCTCCGGTAACATTTAAACGACGAAGGTACGTAATTATATCTTAACATATCCATTGAAGCGTGTGAGTGCAATAGCTACATACGGGTGATTAACATAGAAAGCTTCAATATCATGCAACATGAAACGTACTAAATTCAATATGAGAAAAATAAAAATGCATTGAAACTTAATAAAAACCAAGCAAGCTTTTATGATGGACAATTTTTGTTCCCAAGTGGCATAGGAATCCGCCAAAGCAAAAACATTCACCCAAGTTTTAAAATTAAAAGAAATACCTACAGGATCATATTCACTGGTGTCCCCACGAAGTGCTTTGGAATTTATGTATGTATATGCAACCTACAAAAGAACGAAAGCAGGTTGCAAAAATAAAATCATTTCATCCAACAAAATGCTATATAAACTTAACGAAATATTGTTATATAAAAGTTAGCACAAGCAGACATGCTTTGTAAAGTTAACATTTTTAAGACATAGGCCTCAATTAGGTAAACCAGTAAGTTTTACTCGCGTAAGTATAGCTTACATGATTAACTTACAACTTTACTAATGTAAATAAACACTCTTGTAAGTGTCATTTACCTTAGTACATTTGTTGTCAATTAATTACGTAATCTACATAGGTGAGTAAAACTTACAGCTGTAATCGCGGCCTAAAGTAAAGAATGTTAGTGAATTTGTTAGTTTGTGAAGTAACAATTTAAAAGCTCCTCACGTACGTGCAAAAGTATGCAGTATATTTTAATATGTATATTGTACATGTAAAATGTATGAGTAAAGTTATACACAAGTGGAAAGGCTTTAAAATAAGATTCACACCCATCGAAGAAGTCCGCTAACTAAATATAAACCAACTGTTCTAAAACAAACATACAGTGGTTCAAGTGCGATAAATAGATAAACTACGTTGTATACAAGAGTGATGAAAAATTACAAAGTACAGTTTCTATCATACTATTTATAAAAGAACTATATTTACATGAATCCAACTAAAAGGAAAATAAATAATTGCTACATGAATACTGTGTGAGACGAAAAATCGTTGGGGCACGCTTACGCGAACTTTCTTAGTGGCGCTTTTCCAGTTGTCCCGGGGAGCTTGTCGGCTGTTGCGATGGAAGGATACCCCTCGCACCAGTGAACCATTCACCTTGCCCGCTTCAAGGCCGGTTAATACACCTTTTTTCTTTGCCTAACCACCCCAGCAAATTTTAAAAATGCAATATAATTTCTATTACGAACTACTAATGGCTCTGGACCGGCATAACTCTACAGCGTTAGTTCAAAAAGACAGCCATATCCGACGAAGTGATTGAAGCATGTTGTAATAATAATTAGTTTGTTAATGATAAAATTTATACAGGGTGCAATTAGAACGCTAGCAAAAACTTAGAGCTATAGATACTATCTAAACCCAATCCAATAACAATAACCATTTGCCTCGTTACTTGTAGTTGTAGTGATTTAGTATTTTTCAAGCCGCCATGTATAGTGTGCAAAACTAAGGGTCAATGCTCCACATACGACGTGGCATTGACCCCGCGACAGCAATCTACGCAACTTTCGTTGACCTCTAGCGTCAGCCAGATGTTTTATTAGCAATACATTACAAATTTAAAAATAGGTCCATGATTTGTTTTTAGGTATCTTACCAGTACTACTCTATCATTTATCTTCGTTTTTGCTAGCGTTCTATTTACACCTTGTATCTTTATTTACTAATTATAATGCATCAAACATCACGTATACGCACCTTTGGTTTCAACAGTTCTCGTGTTTCAAGAGCAAGAAAGAAGTAAGAGAAGAGAATGACTAGAGGACTGGCCAGTGTTGCCCACTTGTAGTCATCTGTCACCTCGTATGCGAAACTTGCGGAATCCGTCTCGTTAAGAATTACTAATTTTGTGAGACCAAAGTATCTGTTAGCAAAGGAAGACAATCATAACTATTACAAAAATGTACCATCAAACAGGACTGTTGTTTTAAATTAAGTTACGTACCTAGCAAAATCTTCATCTGGCGGGTATATGTCTATAAGCCAAGTGCATTGATAAACCAAGAGCACAGCTATATGGATTCCCATGATGGACATGACGCATCGGGTCACCACGGCAAAGGCACGTTCTAAAGGCCTGCCCACAGCCCACGCCGTGGCTGCTCCCATGAACACCAGAAAATATATGCCCGATGTCACACTCGGCCGCATTATACCGGAGAACATCAATAGAAATAAAGCGATGTACTTTCCTGAAAATAAAAAATAATAAATTAGGAAGCTTATTCATTATTTTCAAAAATTGGCAGGAATTTTACTAAAGCCAACTGATTTTAGCCAGAACATGCACGAGTAAGTTCCAAACTTCCAACAATACCTAAACAAAAACCTAATAGTAACATAATTATTATGGTCTGAAACGGACGAAAATTAAACTGGCATTTCGACTGTGAACTCGCACCACATCTTATCTCGAATTTTTAACCATTTCACTTTATACTATTTTGTACTCCGCAGTATCACAGTTCACGACCGTTATCTAGTTTGGAACCTATTTGGAACAAAAATTTTACAAACGAACACAAACACACAAATGAAGCTTCACTTACACTGGCAGGCTTACATTTAGCTGAAGGGAAACAGTTCTTCTCTTCATTGTAAAGTTGTCAAAATTGAGATATATGTAGTACCTACTAGTTGCCAGATCACATATGATTTGTAATCTCGAAGTTTGTCACAATTAAACACATGACTAAACGGAATGGTACCTGCGCTAGTAAGAAGAGGGAATCGCTGGTGTTTTGAGTCTTTCCTCACAACTTCATCAGTAGGAGATCCAATAAGAAGTGTGCGGACTACTAAATATACTGCTAATGATAAACCGAAGACGACTAGCTGAAACCAAAAATTGATACTTATATATCTCATTAGACACCATAATTTAAGGGCCAGCGCAAACAGAGAATGAAATCGAATCTCTTTGATGACTACCTAAACTCAGTTTTATGCTGGCACTTGGGTATACCGTTGAAAATGGTATAATGAAACAAAACACAAAGGACACGCACCTCGGCTTGCCATGCATTGCCGTCTTTATGACAAAGTAAATAAGTCTAAACCGTGACAGCCTAGTGGTTGGGCCAATCAGGAGGTCAGTGGTTCGATCCTGGGCACGCTAACTTTTCGGAGTTATGTGCGTTTTAAGCAATCCAATATCACTTGCTTAAACGGCAAAGGAAACCATCGTGCGGAAACCTGCATGCCTGAGAGTTCTCCGTAACGGTCTCAAAGGTGTGTGAAGACATCCAATCCGCACTTGGCCAGCAACGTGGTAGACTATGAACAATACCCTTCTCATTCTAAAAGGAGACTAGTGCGCCGGCAATGGATTGATCATGATGATGAAATAAGGCTTAGTTTGAGTTGTTATAAAGAAAAAGAAAGACGCCGCCCCTCAGCCCTGTCGGTATGCCTTACGCCTAAAAAGAATTAAGAAATAACGAAGCTAACCTCAGGTGCTAGGTAATGGACTGCCATTAGTGGATCTATCCCACTGTATGACACGAGGCCTAGGTTGTAACCAATCTTTTGAATGATTGGGTACTCTTCGAGTAGCCGGCCGTATGGTGCAAACCCCGCGAGAACACTGTGCCATATTGCATGAACTAGTAAAAGTAATGATGACACCACGAAATTGAGCTGAAGGTATTTTCCTCGGAAACCTATAAACAATAGGAATCGTGATTAGGTAAGATATTTGCTCATTACTATATAAAGTACCTAACCTAGTTAGAACGGTTACGCACTGCATCCGATCCGAATCCGTGAAAATACGGATAATAAAAACTCGGACTTTGGATCTCTGATCCAAATCCAAGCTCCGAAAATCCGAGGTAATGCGAAAGGGTTGGTATGAACAGTACTACGGTTACTTCGGTTCAAACATTTCTTCAGATAACGGAGAGAAATCGGGAGTCGGATCTAGTTAATTAGTTAAAAATGTTCTGTGACTACTTCGGAATGTACTCGTATTTTCATTTTCCGCGGATTCGGATCGGATGCAGTGCATAACTGCTCTTGGAACAGACAAACTATTTTTAGTTCCACACATAAAAACGCTGATTTTATTACTACTCAATTTAACGGTGAGAGTTTCAAATGAAGTTCTCCTGTGGTTCTATATTTGATTAGTTTCAGGCACATGTCCGATCGCCCACGATTAGACTGACTAGAAGATTTCTTTATTGACACGGACTCATAGATCGATTGTACCTACATTTCTCGAGCGAGAAAATAGTCGATAACTATATCCTATCCACGGAAAGTAGCTAGCATAGCGTACTCTTTGTTATGTACAAATGATAGAGGCAAATATCTCAGTGGTGGGCGTTAACCATTTTGAGCCACCAACCAATCACAAACATGTTTTCAAAAAAAACCATTCGAAATCCAATTAGAATTATTTTTCAAAAATATTTAAAATTCAATTCGAAAACATACTTTCGTTTGTGATTGGTTTTAGCACCCACTGAGTTTTGCCTCTATCATTTGTTTGGGCTTGCATAACAAAGAGAGCACCATACAAACTTCTTTCCGCGGATAGGTTATAATCACTTCCTTATCGCCGATAGGACAAGTGCCAATTAACGTACGAGTATAATTTATAAGTAGGTATATACAGTTCAATAAATTAATAACTATTTACCTCGAAAAGTTATCGAATCCGGGACTTGTGGAAACGGTGCTATTAAGTACAGCAGCAAATATATTAGCGAAAGGCCGAATGGACGAAGTGCGATACCTGAAAGAAAACGTACAAATTGTTTACAAGCGTATCAGTGAAATTGTGTCAACATAATTATCTTATCTAATCGGTGCATTCCGCTGAGGAAACATGTTTTGATAATGGAGATAAATGATAATAAATAATAATCAGTCATTACAAAAAAAAACCACAACTAATTTAGTACTTGGGGCGGGTAATATTGTAGTACATCGACCTTTAGAAAGAGATAGCTTTTCGTAGAGCGTTGTCTCTGTCGTCCAGACCGACAAAACGTCACATATTAATGAGTGACGGAGACAACGCTATACGAAGCTGAAAGCTCTTTCTAAAGGTCGATGTAGGTACTATTTCTTGCCGGCTACAGCTGTGCCTAGTCTATCGCCGAATACCTTGCCAATGAATTTTCTACCCCAGAGGTAAGTATTCCAAACTCGCAAAAACTTCACGTCTAAACCTTTTGTTTTTAACTAGCGTATGCCCGCGACTTCGTCCGCGTGGACTACACAAATTACAAACCCCTATGTGAACCTCTTAGGGAGTGAATTTTCAAAAATCCTTTCTTAGCGGATTTTTACGTCTAATATCTATCTGTGTGCGAAATGTCAGCCCGATGCGTCCGGTCAGTCCAGTAGCTTGAGTTGTACATTGATAGATCAGTCAGTCAGTCAGTCACCTTTTCCTTTTATACCTATACTTATTTAAGATTAGCTTTTAGCCGCGACTTTGTCCATGTGATATAATTTATAGTCTATATTATAGCCTATAGAACTCGGGCATAATATAAATGTCTATCAGTGAATTACATTTTGTTAACTTATTACTATCAGTTATTCTTATCTGATATTTTGTCATCTCAGTCAGTGGTGAGTCGTTATCACTAACATTTGTTTTGTTTATTACATACTAGCTGATGCCCGCGACTTCGTTCGCGTGGATTTGAGTTTTTAAAAATCCCACGGGTAGGTAAGTAGGTACCTACTCATTGATTTTCCGGGTTAAAAAGTAGCAGTTACTCTCCGTCCTTTCAGCTATCTCTATTCTATGCCAAAAATCAAGTGGATTGGTTGCTTAGTTAGTGCGTGAAGGAATGGCAAACAAACGAACACACTTTCGCATTTATAGTATTAGTAAGTATAGAGTATACGTTTTGATTCATCTTTTAGTTACGAGTTAATTTAACAAATTCTAACTATGTAGACAAAACTTGTTCACAAATAATATCTGCTGTCTGGTAGGTACATGAATAGGTACATCGTAGGTACCTACTCCGTATTGATGATAATGTTATGTTCACAGGAAAACATATGGGATGTATTATATGCATTGTTTATGTTTTTACGAACATCATGCTTTAAAGTACAGGTGTTCTATATTAGTCGATTTCTATACTCAGATTTCATAGAAACCAGCATGAGAGGTAAGTACCTAGGTATGGTGTTTATTTTATAAAGGTTCTGTGTAGTATTTTGCGTTGTTCATGATACTTGCTAACCACCCTGAATCCTTATTGAAAAGCTAATTGCAACCAATGCAAAAATGTGTCGTGCTGCAAATACAAAGTCTACAAAAACAAGTGTAAATTAAAAATTTATAACACTTCGACAAGTGAAGGTCACAGTAACTAGAAAAAAGCTGATAACTTTCAAACGGCTGAACCGATTTTCTTGGATTATAGCTAAGAACACTCTCGATCAAAACACCTTTCAAACAAAAAAAAAACTAAATTCAAATCGGTTCATTAGTTTAGGAGCTACGATGCCACAGACAGATACACAGATACACACGTCAAAACTTATAACACCCCTCCGTTTGGGTCGGGGGTTAATTAAACTAAAGTAATAGGTACTAATGTAACTATAAAACACAAAAAAATGTTTCTATCTATGTCCGTTATAGACTTTGAAATCATCCAACCGATGTGTCCCAAACCGGTTTCATTAGAAAGGCAATAATGCGAAGATGGTTTAGAATGGTTGAGAAGATGTATTTTAGGCACATTCTTTAGTATAATATTTTAGTTAATATAATACTTATAAAAATTCCCACATTTGTGAAAACTACGCTGAACATTATAATATTATGTAAAACAGTAAGCAAATGCCACAGTAACATTTAGCTGTGGCATGGCATTGTCAGGCAGGTCGTCAGTGTATGTGTGGCGCCCCAATTTTAACAAGCCCCTACCCTCAAACAACGTTAATTTTATTGCCGTTTCCATCATCAAAAACCTGGCAAAATCAGCCGACCCCATTTCCCCTATCTACTTTGAAGCTTTTCGGTATTTATCGTACACGCAATGTTCGTGCGTGGGACACATTGAGGAATCTCATTCATTCGTAACTTGTGATTCATCATCGTCGCAAAGCCAAGTTGTGTCAATATTGTAGTAAGGTGCTAACAAAGCTATAAAAAAGATAACCTCGTTACACCGTGTGTTACATTGAACGGTTAGATGATGTTTAATTAGTTAGCGCCTTTTAATCCGACGACGAAGGCGAAGGCGACAATTAAACAGGTGTAAGCCCGTCAGTCAGTCTTAACATCCGCATACTTCTTTAGCTATCTTCGACATTTTATATTATATCAGTATATCAATGTTTTAAACATGATCAAATTGATCAATTAACGTCTGAAATTAATGATAATCACTCTAGATAGATAGAGACAGATGTTATGTGTCGAATGTCGATAGATAAGTTATTTGTCAAATATACCATACAATTTTTGACAAAAATAACAATGATTTAGGTACTCTCATTTGGTTGAATGCATCCATTGACCGATCACATTTAGGATTGATCCGTTCCGTAAATTAAAAAGAAAAAATATTACAAAAAGGCTTCAAAAAAGAGGTACCTACTAAGGTGCTAATTATTTTTGATTTGATTCAGCCTAAGCCATCTATTATGCACGATTACGCCAAAACCATATTTCAAATCCAGATTCGAGTAGTTAGATCACTAATTAATATAGTCAGTTATTCATACAATAGTCAATACATTTTTATGTAGTTAAGTATTTAGTAGATATTATAGTGAACTGTACAATACATAAAGTTATCTCAGGAAAAGCATGCTAACGATCTTGCTAAGTATGCACCTACTCATACACAGTGAGCCATTTATATGTAAAAATATCAACTAGACACTAAATAAGCGAAGATTCTAGTAAGTAACTACCTACTAACACATTGAGGCAGCGGTATTGTTTACATTTTTATGCTTGGCTTCGCACGAATAGACCTATATATCCAATATATATCCATATGACCTAAGTATATGTATGATTAATAGGTAATTACTAATTTAATTACTTTTATGTTTTAGGTACTGTGTTGTTACTTGTTACTATTCAAACAGACGATTTTATGAAGTAGTTGTTACCTTGCTTAGGTAAATATTTACTTACCTACATTATCGACCTTAAGCTAGATAGTTATTTAGTAGTTTCACCAGTATGGTGGACGGTGACACACAGAAATCCAAATACTAAGGCCACACATAAGTGCAATGCACGGAAGATGTAATTTGGGAGTGTTTATTACACCTATGCTTACCCGAAATAGTGCCAACTCTGATATCGTTAGTGCTGCAAATTGAGTGCGTATAGACTATGTTCCTATAATACCAATCTACATAATACAATATACACCTACCTATAGCATAATCCCTATGTATTAATATAAGCAATCACTAGTAAAAAACAGCCAAGTGCGAGTCAGACTCGCGCACCGAGGGTTCCGTACTCGGGTATTTTTTGCGGCATCAAAAACTATTATGCATAAAAATAAGTATCTGTTCTAGAATGTACAGGTAAAGCCTTGTCTTCTTACTTTGAAAATTGAAAATACTAATTTTATTTGTTCATGAACACATTTTTTTTTTTGTGATGTAACCACAAATTCACGGTTTTCGGAGTTTACTTGTGCTATAAGACCTACCTACCTGCCATATTGCATGATTCTAGGTCAACGAGAAGTACACTATAGGTTTCCTTGACAGAAACGACAGACGGACGGACAGACGGACGGACAGACAGACAGACAACGAAGTGATATAATGGTTCCTTTTTTCCTTTTTAGATATACATAGATATAGATTGTGAGTTTACCTCACTAGGATATTTAATTTGAGTTGCTTTATAACGGCAAATTTTATTATTTAAATGTTGCCAAACCCACACGTAAACGGTGTCAATCGAAACGCGGCAAGTCGTGAACGGGCCAATGCCCCGGTTATATCATGGCTGTAAATCACATACTGGAAGCGACCTTACGAGTACACTACAGATTGGCTGGGATGGTTCCTGAACAAGATGCACCGACCTTGTGGAAGGGGTGAGAGTCGATGTTAAGGGGGCCATATTGAAAAACCGGTCAAGTGCGAGTCGGACCCGCATACGAAGGTTCCGTACCATCGTACAAGATATTTTAATAGTTTTTGTGCAACACTGTATGTTAATGACAACATGACGACATGTATGTGATTTAGTAAATTACTTGTGAACACTTATTTTTTTTTTATCTTATTTACAGTAAGAACTAGAAAAGAGCTGATAACTTTCAAACGGCTGAACCGATTTTCTTGGATTATAGCTAAGAACACTCTCGATCAAGCCACTTTTCAAACAAAAAGAACTAAATTAAAATCGGTTCATTAGTTTAGGAGCTACGATGCCACAGACAGATACACACGTCAAACTTATAACACCCCTCTTTTTGGGTCAGGGGTTAAAAACGTGTTTAAAATAGTAGCTATCCCTGTTTTTGTTTTTTCTAGAAATGCCATGAAAATGCCATAAAAAAGCGGCGATATTTGGACAGAGTCCACATCGCTATGTTTAGACAAGAGAAACATAGATGTCTAGACTCCAGACATTGTTTATTATTCTGTTTTAGTTTAAATATCAGATGCAGTCGTGCTCAGTAAATAAACGAGAATACCTTAGTCATGTGATTCTGGAAATGACGCGGCTATGGTGCATCATTTAAGAAAAATTTATTAGTCCCCACTCTCTAATTAAGTACCTACTCAAATCTCAATATGTAGCTTAGCTTGGTTACCCGATAGGTTGTCTTTTTTAACTACATTATTACACAAAACTTAAGTTTATAATACCGACCACACTTAGGAAATGACTCATCATTCATTGTTATCTTTGTGATTCTGGAAGTGACGATGATGCATGTAATATGGCAGATTTACGAGGACCGACTCTGATGTTATTCAAATCTGGATATACCTACTTAGCTTATACCCAGTCACAAAATGAGCATACCTAAACAGGCGTAAAATGTTTTTATGTTGGTATTTTTGAGCATGTTTAGGAAATGACTCATCATTGCTTTTTTAAGAACGTTTAGGACATGTTTAGGACTTGAGCTTACTTACTAATTGTGGGAGTTTCCTCAAAGATTATATTTTATTGTGTGGCGTTAACAATAAGCAATCATGTCATGGTGAGTAACTAACGAGGTAGGCAAATAAGATGATACAATACTTATAAACACTTATACCAACTTGTATTATTTAAATAATAAGTGCTAAGCAATTACCTATAATACCTATATTGTTACTAGTTCCTTCCCGAATAATTTTTTTCAGTATCATTTCATGTCGCAGGGAAAATATATTGCTGGGAATTGAAAATTGATCTTGAACTCAAAAAATAACAAAGGTATTCTGTGTAATATTATGTGTACGTCTTATTAGCAGGCGTTGCAGCTAGGTAACCTACCAGTGTGGCACTGGTCCTTTTTTGAGTCATCCGAGGGGAAAAGCAATATTCAGGCCGGTGCGCCCCGGTAATATGGCTAATAATTTATTGTTGGCTATAGCTAATGACCAGAGGGCACAGTGGATGAAGGTGAAGGACGGGACGCAGGCGACGTGGGTGGGATCGCCGGCTGCCGCTCTGGCAGAAGCTACGGGCGATCGGTCTGTTGTCGCCCGTTGAGTCCCCGGGTCGAGAGACGCACTACATTGGTGCGCCTCGGACGCACAGTGAGAAGAACTCACGAGGTCCCCGGTAGGAAAAAAAGTTGGTCTACATTACAGTAGGATTTGTATGCTACACAAATCTCTACTAAATCCTTAGGTGTTAAAGGCTATGTCGTTTCCTGAGTATTTTGAAAAAGACTGCATTATTTTCAGACCTGCCAATTTTTAGATACTTATGTACTTAAGTTGTGTGTGCCTACTTATTATGTTTCCTAGGATCATTGATTCAACTATACTACAACACTATTAGGCTATACTTGCTTACATAATTTGCGATAATTACAAAAAACAGACGGATTCTACGGAATGATGAGGTCATGTATAATGTAATGTAGGTTGCCACTGCCAGTTAACCAGTTGAACTACACGCGACCTTGTGAATCAGACATCCGATAAGGCAACGTTATTCGCCGGCCGAATATTATTCCTGCCATGCCATATATTGACTAGTGACCCTACCTTGTGCCGTACTATTTCCGTCACTTTGCATACTATGCGTATTCCTCTGGTACATAAGTAGGTCGATTACAAAATAATCGTTTTTTACACATTCACATCCAAGTCCTCACAGGAAAGCTAAGACATTGTTTTTCAAAGTATAGGTCGTGACGTCATGGGGGGACGTTATGAATATTAAGGAGGGCGTATACGTGTCGAGCCGTAATAAAAAGTAGTGACTGAAACAATTATAAGTATTAATAAATACTAGCTTTTTTTTGCTTAGCTCATGCCCGCGACAGGAAAGAAAAACGGTAACAAAGATCTATGAAACTACGTCTTCTTAGTTCTATGAAAGCCTGATAGAACTTTCGAAGTAGGTATATATTGTATGCGAACGAAGGTTTATTTATGTATATTGTATCCCTACAATAGATCGCAGCCTAGGGTTCCGTTCCCGAAGGGTGCCAACGGGCCCCTAATCCTCCGCTGTCCGTCCATCTGTTAGCGTCCAGCGAGCTGTACCTATCTCATGAACCGTAATAGCTAGAGAGCTGAAATTTTCACAGAATGTGTATTTCTATTGCCACTATAACGACAAATAATAAAAATTTCAAAATTAAAGTTATTTCTTGTACGATGATATGAAACCCTTCATGTGCGAGTCCTACTAGCACTTGACCAGTCTTTATTATAATATATGTAATTAAATACGTAACCGTGCGTGTTTTATTATGTAGGATTACACCAGGGTGTGTCAGCGAATACCATCACTTAGCTTTATATACGACGAAAATAAATATAAAACACGTTGAACGCGAATCAACTTCGCGTGATGTGGATTCAATTTCATTATAATAAAAGCCAACGTGTGTTAATTAAGCAGAAGTTCTAGGACTTTACAGCACCAGCCGAAGGACAGAATAGTTATATAGGGAAGCACCTCAATTCATATTAATAAAATAGAAATGCTGTGCATGATAGAATATAAAGGTCATCAGTACTTTCATTGAAGAAAAAAGTGTAGCTTTCTAATATAATACCGTTTAGGTACCGTCTCGTGCTAAAGAAGGTAGTAAAGAGAAAATAACCATTTTTAGGGTTCCAAAAAGTACCTCAAAAGAAAAAAAGGCACCCTTATTATACGTATAGGATCACTTCGTTGTCTGTCTGTCTGTCCGTCTGTCAAGAAACCTAGAGGGTACTTCCCGTTGACCTAAAATAATGAAATTTAGCAGTTAGACGTAGGTTTTATATAGCAAAAGTAAAGGGAAAAATCAAAAACCGTTGGTTACATAACAACAAAATCATATGTATAAAAATATGTTCATGAACAATTAATTCGTATTTTCAAAATAAGATAACTAAGTATATCAAGTATGAAAAGGCGTTACCAGTATATTCTAAAACAGATTTTTATTTATGTTTATACAAAATAGTTTTTCATTCATCGTGCAAAATGTCGAAAAGCATACTGTTCCTCTACAAACGTTACCTAGTGCGGCTCGTTAACAAAATTGATTGTTACTATTTTATTTTTTCTGTTACTTTTCTGTAACAGCCATGCTGTTAATTCTGCAATAGATTGTTATCGAATAGCTCACATCATGGCTTGTAATTCTTCAGTATTGACCTTGGTATCTACCTCTTCCCGTCATGGTTCATTTTCTGAGTAAAATTTCCTTAGACTGCCAATTTCATACTTTTGAACCAGGCATATTGTTTAAAACCCCATAATAGATGCGATACCTCTTTCTATTCTAAGCTAAAACGTCTTATGACACATCAAAAAACAACAGCAACGAAGTTGTGATTATCACATTGGTATTTACGCAAACATTGGCTAAAATAGGAAAGGGTGAATCATGTAGTCATGCTAGATAGAGCCGCTTAGATTTTGGTATCTATTAGCACTATTAGGACGTGATAGGGGCAGACTAAAACCAGACGAAATGTGAGATGTTCCGAGTTCCACTAATTGTCATGGGCAGAGGTCAAATGAAATTTATTGGACAACATGTTTTAGCGGCGTTATTGAATCTCAGTTTGACTTCTATTAACATTTATCACAACTTAAGAGATTAAACTCACTTGTGGGAAGAACTGTTCGAAGAGCTAGAGAAACGAAGCTTGTTGAAATAATAGTTTTGGAATTTTTACGGTTTATTCTACGATTTTATCAGGTGTACTGTGTACAGTCTTCATGTTGCTGACAAGATAAAGTTGAAAACTAAACCCCGACTACGATCGTTTTAATAAACGCTGAAATATTATAGTAAAAGTGTTTTTCTGTTAGGTACTTGATATACATATTTTAATGTTGTAGTACATTTATGTACTTATATTCATGAATTCAGAATTTTCTCCTCTTTCATTTGACACCCCACTCGATACAATAGCAAAAAAAAATTTTGAAAACCCCGCTTTTTTTATTTAACATAATTTAGGTCAATTTTTCGTATAAAATATATAAGTCACTCGGACCTTTCCAACGAATCAATTGGCATGTCATTCATGAAAATCGGCTCATTAGTTTAAACGCTACGGTGGAACACACAGAATCAGGATACAAACATACATACATGATACAACATACATAGGTACATAGACTGCTAAAACCATAGCCCTTCCATTTGACTTTGCCGTAGTCGAGTAAAAACTAGCATTAAATACTACTCTATCAGAAAAGTATGAAACCCTCTCCTTAAAATTTAGAAACGTCGGAAAATATAATTAATAGCAGTAACAGTAACTTTATGCAGGCGCGGCCCATTTGTTGTGCAAACAACTTTGCTTTGGCACCAAACCTGAGAATTTGGTTTGGTCTCGCCCATAACACCTATACCTTCACCTATGTGTATTTTCGCGTAACTGGCCATTACAACCAAACCAAGGAACTCAATACGGTATTGGACTGTAGTAATAAAATGATGTGATGTTTTGTATAGCGGTAGTTTATGGGGCTAGAATGGAAATGGACATACAGACAGACAACAAAGTGATCCTATAAGGGTTTCGGTTTTTCCTTTTGAGGTACGGGACCCTAAAAACCATCCAAAAAAGAAAACTTAGGCAAAAGAAGTATAAATTAAAAATTTATAACACCCCCGACAAGTGAAGGTTACAGTAACTAGAAAAGAGCTGATAACTTTCAAACGGCTGAACCAATTTTCTTGGATTATAGCTAAAAATACTTTCGATCAACCCACCTTTTAAACAAAAAAAACTAAATTAAAATCGGTTCGTTAGTTTAGGAGCTACGATGCCACAGACAGATACACACGTCAAACTTATAACACCCCTCTTTTTGGGTCGGGGGTAGAGTAAAAGAAAAATACGAGTATTTTCTATGTTATTATTATTACTTTATTATGCCATGTGGGATTAGAATAGACAACTTGACCTTTATAAATGTTCGTGAATGTTGAGGTATCCATGCGAAAAGCATAAACAGCGCCCGATGTTTTGTTTGCAAGAGTGTATAATAATTATTATATGTAAGCATAAAAGCTTTCAAAAGGTTAGCAGTTAAAAACTATTTTTTCTTTCTTTCTAGAAAGCTACATTATCTCGAGGGACCCAAAAAGTGGCGTGTTTAAGTATGACGTGTGTATCTGTGTATCTGTCTGTGGCATCGTAGCTCCTAAACTAATGAACCGATTTTAATTTAGTTTTTTTTGTTTGAAAGATAGCTTGGTCGAGAGTGTTCTTAGCTATAATCCAAGAAATTCGGTTCAGCCGTTTGAAAGTCAAATAATTTTTATCTAAGGAATAAATTTGACAGAATTCCTATATTAAAAAAAAAATGTCAAAGCCTCTAATTTATTCCTCAGGTAAAAGTTATTGGACGATTGAAAAATCAGCCCTGGAACCGGGTAAACGTTATCTGAGGTCTATCAATCTGGCTTACCGAAATTGATCAGTAACTCATTTACTATTTTGACTGCTGGTGAATTTATTGCTGCTACTGTTCATTAAAGAATTTGGAACATTCAATAAATCAAGCCGTTGCGTGTTTCCAAGGGCATGCAAACTTCTTTCAAATAAAAATAAAAACAAAGGGCACCCCATAACGATGATTAGTGGGTGGCCTTTAAGGTCGCAAGATCTAAAGGTCTATTGTTCTAAAAGTTATTGTTTTTAGTTTACGAAATAGGGTCCTCTTAATAAACGGCATAAAATTACGTGCAAAAACTTTCAATCTGTTTGATATTGGGCTTGGGTACAAAAAATCTATTTTGTGGCTTGGGGCTAAGCCCTCAAATAAAATTTGAGAGTGCACGTGAATAAAGCAACCACTCTTTACGATTGGTTAAAGTAGGTACACCGTTTGAGCAATAAAATCTTAAATCAGCCAATAACAATGATATTGATATCTCACTGTAATCGGCGTCTAGTCTAGGAGTATGGTCATGAAAAGATAGATACAAGGATATTCATGCATACCTTATTAAAACTGTGCGAAAACCTAGCCAGAAACCAAATTAATTGACAAGGAATGAAAAGAAACGCAACAAGGGTTCATGTATGGAATTGACTGCTTTTACCATATTTTTTTATTTGGAATAGTATAACATTTGTCAACCCTGGGATAGAATACGAGGACGCACCCAGACCGGGGCGCGCCCAGAGGATACATTACTCCTTGCCCGCAATGCGACGATAAAACGATATCAAATCTTCGCGACTGCGATTTCATTACTGTTGACTCAAGTCTTTCGAACTGTTTTTTTTATTCCATTACAGTTAGCCCTGGACTGCGATCTCACCTGGTGATAAGTAATGATGCAGTCTAAGATAGTAAGCGGGACAACTTGGAAGGAGTATGGCAGTTTTTATTAAATCCATATGCCATTATCAGTTTGTACACGGCATCATACTGGAATGCTAAATCGCTTGAGGGCACGGCTTTGTCGGTAGGGTGGTAACTAACTACGGCCGTAGCCTCACACCAGACCAGATCAGAGATAATTAATTAGAGATTATAAAGTCCCAAACTGCCCTAACGGGAATCAAACCCGGGATTCTCACACACAGCGCTCAGCACTGCGCCGGGGAGGTCCTCAAACGTTAAAAATAACCTTTCCTTATTATAGTCGATGGTTTGCTACGATATCTGGGTTAAACGTGTCGTAAAAACGAATTCGGTCTACATGAGCTAGTAACAAGTAATTTCGAGAAATTATATTTAAATAGTCTTATCTATAGCTATGTAATGAAGAGATCCGTAGGAGAACAGAGTAATCGACATAGCTCAACGGGTTGCGAAGCTTATATGACAATAGACAGGGCACTCAGTTTTAAAAACCGATAGGGTCTACAAAAACATTCTAGCACCTTGAGGTCCCAAGGTGCTAAAAGGGAGACCTCGGAGGGCGAAAGCGCAGCGTTGGCAGACTTCCCACTAGGTGGACAGATGACATCAAACGAGTCGCAGGAATTAGAAATCACTTGCTTTAACGGTGAAGGAAAACATCGTGAGGAACTGTATGCTTAAGAGTTCTCTATAATGTTTTTAAAGGTGTGTGAAATCTGCAATCCGCACTAGCCCAGTGTAGTAGACTATGGTCAAACCCTTCTCATACTGAGAGCAGACACGTGCTCATTAGTGAGCCGGCGATAGGAACACTAGCAGTAATGAAAAACATTCGCAAAATGCCGCTTCAGTGACGCGGACCAATGGTCTGCTGGTCGGTTTCGGCAAATTACGTCACACACATTCTGCCTTGGGATTTGGGAACATTACACAATACACATGTTTAAAATGCAGTTCAAGAATTACATTTTCGCTCATTATTACATACTTTTTAAAATTTGTTTTCTAAGAAAATAAAGCGAATTTTTTACTGTTTAACTAGCTGATGCCCGCAATTTCGTCCGCGTGTATTGTAGTTTTTGAAATCCTATCGGAACTCTTTAATTTTCCAGGATAAAAGGTAGCTTGTCACTCTCCAGGTCTTTAACTATATCTATGCAAAAAATCACGACGATCCGTTGCGCCGTGATTGAAGGACAAACCAATAAACAAACATACTTTCGGATTTATAATATGGGTAGTGATAAACTTTATCTTATTACTTTACAAGTCACGCCTGACTGGAATTAATGGTATCAAGCCTTGCGAGTGAGACGTAACTGGCTGCATTCCCGCGCCGAAAGCCAGGTTGACTGTTGTTTTGTGTAAAAATGAGCCAGGCCATCAGAAGAGACAACTAAAGTTACAATATTTGTTTGTTCGGTTTTTTGGGATATAAGTTTTTTGTTTGAAAGGGTATATATAATACTTTGCTGGTCCCATATAAAGGTGAAGATCTGATGAATATCTTTGGAGATGGAGAACAGAACTCAATTTTTTTTTGTAATCTTGTAATAATTTTAAGACTTGTAATATTTTTTAATACTATGTATTCAGAATTGTAAATTCCTTTTATTGTATAACTTCATTTATTTCAAACAAGCGAAAATTTTACTTTTAATTTAATTTGTCTATTTACTATTTTGAACACAAAATTAATGTATTTGCATGCCAGCTTGGCGTGATACAGCTGGACTATTTCTATAGTTACGCCTGTAAAACCTGTATCAGCAAATAAATAAATTGATTGATTGATTGATTGGTTGATCAATGGATAAGAAGAAATTGCTCATGATCAGTGTAATAGTTTAGTAACAGTAGCATAGTTTCAAGTAGGCATAGCATATTTTAGTAAAGTGGGGCCACTAAAAATTGTGAAATAAAAACCACAAAGACTAAAATGTATGTAAGTACGAGCTTCACACTTAGATTTCTAGTTTCTTTTATTATGTTCGCTCAACTTCATACATACATTACACATCATGTAGAAATTATTTTTTACTTTTTAGTGTTTGTGGTTTTTGAAGTCAGTTTTTATTTTATTTTATTGGTAATAGTCAAGACAGATGGTCAGTAATTGGACTGCAAACCAACTACAATATTGCAGTTTGGGTAAGGTTATGATGCAGTTGACACAACTGACAAGCAGTTCACACTGTGCCTGCACTGCGGGCAGACTGCACAGTTGGTTAGCAGTAGCAAAACGTTATGTCAACTGCAATACTTTTTATCTCAGAAAATCAAAGAGCTCTTGGAAGAAAAATCGTAAAGCCGAAATCCACATATACAAAGTTACCTGATTTAAAATCAACAAAATGCTACAGGATTTAAACCATACTGAACACTTAATAATGCGAAAGTATGTCTGTCTGTCTGGTAGCTTTTCAAAGCCCATCCAATTCATTGATTTTGACAGGTGGAGAGATAGCTTGCATCCTAGCGCAGGATGTAGGCTACATTTGGTGATGGAAAATTAAAGTTCCTACGGGATTTTTAAAACACCTGAATACACATGGATGAAGTTGCAGGTATCAATCAGCTGCTACTCTGGTATAGATTTTGATATTTTATTCCAAAATATCAAAGTTTCTAGTTATGAGATTTTCAAAAACCTAAATCTACGTGAAGAAGTGGTGGGCATCATTGAGTATTTTGAAAGTGCTCGGATTCAAAAAGAAACAATAAATAAATAGATAAAGAAACTATAACTTACTGAGGAGAAGTGACGCCGGCAATACCAAGCGTACTAATAAAACCGATAAATAGTATTTATGCATTGTCTGAAAAAGAAAATAACCATTATTTTTTGCATCGTTACCAAAACTTTAAGGGACTTTGATGAATTTAGCATTAATTTATATCTAGAGTTACGGTCATAAAGCTAGTTGTGCTATATATTTTATGATAAATTCGCTGCAATGGATAAATTCGGGAGTTTAAAATGTACATACATTGCTACTAAATAATTCTTACGTACCACTTATAAATTAACAATCAACCACACACTATAACACTAACAACACGCGCTAAAGTTAAAAGTTCCTCCACACTTTTCACACATTTTCACATTGTGAAATTCATAGAATAAAACCATAACACGACCACTTTTCCAACTCCCAGAATGACATTTGATTTGACATTACAAGATGAAAAATCATTTTGACAGCTATCACTACGAACGTCAACTTGACGTTCTTTTTTTTTTAGTACAGTACCCACTCTACCCACTCCACTAAAAAAACTTGAGATCTAGCTCTTCTCACAGACTTACAATTTTTTCGCTACGCTCAGCTCTTCTGAACTTATTTCTTGAAAATTAATGTTTATGTGGGTAATTGATTGGTTAATTTCCATTGATTATGCTGCCAGTGGATGTCAAAAAAGTAAAAAAGTGATTCCATCCAACTATACAAATTTTTTGACATCTACTCACAGCACAAGGAACCAATCAATTCTCACTTGTTTCATCTTTGTTTCATTTAGGAAACTCCCCATTCGGTGAAGGCGAACATTCATGCCAACATTTTAGTTCTTTACTATCGACAGCAGATATATCGTGGACCTTCTCGTGGACCTTCGTTTCGAATTGTGAACCCCCATTTTTTATCATGCCCCAACGAAGACCCCCCTCGAGTCTCCCGTGGACTCCTGGGGGTTCATCTGGACCACTTTGGGAACTCCTGATTTAGAGCGTTCCGACTGGCAGGCAAGCCATGTGTGATGTTTGTATGGTGTTTGCCGTTGCTTACTGTATGTTGTGATGTTGTTTGTCACAACTCGCGAGCGTCTAACGCCGGCTTAAGAATTATTTGGGTGGCAAATGGCAAGTGGCAACATTGCTATAATTTATTTTTTTGCGAATTAATGGCGTAGCCAGGTGAGTTTCTTGTTTATTATTCCTTATTTTCTAAAATTCATAATGTTCCATGGTTTTCATTTGTTTTTTCTAGATGTTTATCATTGAGTAAAGTATTAGATCTTCTTCAAAGTCAAAATTTTTTCTTCTATTTTTAATACATGAAAAATATACTAATTTAACGAGGAATGAACACGTATCGGGTTTGTTCCGAATTTATTCGCTAGGATCATTGTCATTACTTTCACTTTTCACGCAATTTGCTCTAATCACTGGTTCTAGTGTGTATCAAAAGCCGTCGCCATGGATGAGTGAGTTGCCTGTTTTCCTAATCACTATCCCTCGCAGCATTGTTTCACCGTGAATACATTGACACTCCTTCAAGGAATATCATCATCCGTCATGTCGTATCGTATTATTAATGTGCCCAATGAAGCTATAAAGCGCTTGTAATGCAATAGTCGCTGCATTGTTGTTTATACTATGTTTTTGTTTGGACAGCACCATGTCGACCCTAACGAAAATGACCCGCACGGTTAAGAAACTCGAAGTACCCAGACCCTTGAAATCGACGACCAGTTCTGCACTTAACCGCAACTCCGTTTTAGATGTTAAAATAAATTCTGGTAAGCATTTTATTACAAAACTAAAACTGCTTCAATTCATTTAACACAGCCTTAATGTGTGTATTGAAGTATAACTGCATTGAATTAGGTAATTACCCAGCTACCTACATTTTTTGCAATGGTGCATAAATGTTTTGTTCTTGACTTAGTTTATGAAAGCAATATTTTAAATAGGTAGGTAGTAAAGTAATTGCATAAAACAATTCATTGAACTTCATTATACTGCTGTATGAAAGATGTTGAGTCACTGTGCAATGTGCATATGTATTTAAATTCAGTATTTAAGCATTGTACACATTCTGACTACTTATTATGAATACTAATTTTTAAAAGAAATAACAAATACGAGACTTCTTTTAAAGTCCATGAACTTTGTTGTAAACAACCTAAGCTAAGCTATTATATGCCAAAATATTATTCCAGTTGATGACCTACTAACTTTGACGGAGACTGTGGCGTATCAAATGATGCAGGGGAATTTTGACCGTGCGCTTCAAAGCAATGTCTGCACTATGTATGCTAACCTTAAACTTTATGGTGCCCAGCTCGAAGCGAAATATAAGGACTTTCTTGACAGGTTTGTTTTATATGTCAACTAGCTGTACCTGGCATGCAATTTCAATTCTCAAACTATTATGGGTCACGAGATACAGCCTACTGACAGACGGACGGAGAGCGGAGGCTTAGTATAGCTTGTCCAAGCTGAAATGATGTGCCCCACTACATAATTTTGTTGACTTAGATGTGTAAATTGAGGTAGTGAGGCGCATCATTTCAAAATAGACTAGCTATGATAGGGTTCCTTTGGCACTGTTCGAGTATGGAATGTTCATTTTTCCAAAGAAATTTTTCTGGAGACTTAAATTTTTCTTCCATAAAAACCTAATTCAGACCAATATAAAGGTTTTAAAACAAAAGATAGTCCAATTGGTCCAGCAGTTCTCAAGTTTCTCAATTGGTGGTCCATGAAACTAAGTTATAAAATCACACTATCACACTTCACACTCACTAATATTATAAAGGTGAAAGTTTGTGTGTATGTTTGTTACTCCTTCACGCAAAAACTACTCGACAGATTTGGCTGAGATCTGGGATAAAGATAGATAATACCCTGGATTAGCACATAGGCTACTTTTTATCCTGGAAAATCAAAGAGTTCCCATGGGCTTTCGAAAAACCAAAATCCACGCGGGCGAAGTCGCGGGCAATGGCTAGTCCCCAATAAAGTTAAGCGGTACTTAACACTGGAACAGCTTCTGACCTTCTACCAGGCTTAAGTTCGATCGTGCATGGAGTACTGCAGTCATTTGTAAAATGGCTCTGCCAAGTACCAGCTTGATGCATTGGATTCGGTGGATCGTCGTGCTAGAAGACTCATTGGTGACCAAGCGCGGGTTCTAAGCTTCAAAGTTTGGAACATCGGCGCAAGGTTGCCTGTCTGTCGGTGTTTGACAACATGTATTTCGGAAGTGTGTTAAAGAACTATTCAACCTAATTCCGCCCTTGCCATTTTACAATTGAACTACTAGGCTAGGTCTGCATCCCTACATAGTCGAAATCCTATGGTCCCGTACGATTTGCTTCCTCGTTTTAAATACGCAATTTAATATGGAATGCCCTTCCAGCTTCCGTTTTCCCTCTAGCTATAATATTGGTACCTTCAAGAGAAGAGTGAATAGGCACCTTCTGGGCAAGCGCGCTCCACCTTAGGCTGCATCATCTCCTGCCTGGTATGATTGCAGTCAAGCGCAAGCCCATGTAGTTATAAAATAAAAGTTAAAGTATTCTTGTATATTTGCCAAGGCTAAGTTTATTGGTCATTTTTAACTAAAATTTAGTATTTTCAGATTCTTCGTCGTTTTCCGTAATGGATCTCAGGATGAGCGGCTAGATAAGAAAACAAGACTTTATCTGCTTGAGCTAATCGAGTTGCGCGCTAAAAACTGGCAGACCAATGACCCCATGAATGAATACTACAAGCACCGTGGCACACATGCTGAGGTAGTTTTACAGTTTTAGTGTGAAAACTCTGTGTTTTAGAGAACATGTTAAACCGTTGATCCCCGTTATTATCACTAACATGAACAGCCATACTGATGGACAGCCATTGGTGCCTTTTGTGTACGGAACCCTACAAAAAATTTCAAAAAAATTAATAAAACCGACTTCATGTAACACATGTAATGTATGTATGAAGTCGAGCAAGCAATCTAAGTGTGAAGTTTGTGTGTCCAAATTGGTCCAGGCGTCTTCAAATAATTGGGGAACAAACATAAAAAAGATCCAACAAATTGAGAACCTCCTCCTTTTTGAAGTCGGTTAAAAAAAATCTGACACTTAATATGTCGGAAGCCTCTGCTGGTGCCGACGATGGAGGGCACGGGGCGCTCCGTGTCGCCGCCGCCGAGCCCCGCGCCGGAGCCGGCCGCGCTGCTGGCGCCGGGCGAGCTCATCAAGACGTCGGGCAAGTTCCCCAAGCCCACCAAGATTCCTGGCAAGAACTACTCCAAGGACGAGGTGGTCATCCGCAACGCTGACTCCGGGAAAGGTAATGGGACAATTTGTTTTTCCACTATGCTGGGATCTATAGTGTACTTTGAGTATAGCTACAATCATTACAATCACGAAAGTACAGAGCGAAAGTGATCACTTTCCTTTTTAAACATCAATTGAAAATGTTTTCATCTAACAAGCAGAAATTACTTTAACATTTTTTCTGGTATACTATGTCTGTGGTAGTTTTTATTAAATACCTTTTGGTCTGTGGTTGAGACAAAATGGCACCGATGTGCTCGCTTACATGGCGTAAGATTTTCGTAAACGTGATCTTTCAAATTATCTTAGTAAATTATGTGCCAAAAAAGAAATCACGAAGTTCACTGCACTGCGACAATTACATAATATTTTGTGAAACTACTTTCAAGATAAAATCGCGAAACATTTTTTCCCTCACGAAAGTACGAATATTATGCGAAATTATTAGGAAAGTACTGTAACTCAGACTTTAAAGAGTTAAAATGAGATAAATCTGTCTCATTTCAACCAAACTTTACTACAAAGTACACTATAGATCTCAGCCATACAGTTTATTTCAACATTCTAGATTCTAGAAGACATGAAATAAAGAATGATCCTAAATCTGCGAAGTGTGATTTATCAATCTATTTTGTAGTATGGAGTGAGGTGCTACGATTTTGATGAAGGGCACAGAGATAGTTTGCAACTTTTTACTCTTGGAAAACTGAGGATTTAATTTTAAAACCCTAAATCCATAAGAAAATAATATGATTGTTATTTTAGTTGCCTGCGTGGGGATTAGGTCTGCATGCAAACAAAATGTGTGTTGAAATCCTATGAAAAAAGATTGGTTATAGATGAGATGAGTTGTAGGAATACAAACTGCATGATAAAAATTATGTTTTATTTTTAATTGTACTGTTATTGTTATTATATTGTAAAATCTCGTCTGGGTCTCTTTTTCTTACTGCATGATTATGGTAAATGTATTAGAACATATTTATGTGTTACCATAACTTAATATGATATAGATTGTTTCTTTATTTTTAAATTTTTATTTGCATATAAAATTATAATTGGGGATGTGTAACTTGTAGATCAAGAATAGTTAATAAGCATGTTTATTATTAATTGTAAAGTGACTTATTATTTCAGTATTGCAATATTCGAACCCTATATTTTGGAATACATACATGTAACCTTGGTTAGGCTGAAGCCTGCAAGCGGATCAGCTTCTACATACAAGACCAATTCTAACTTATGATTTGAGTTAGTATTAATAGAGCTCTTAAAGTTTGTTCCAATATTTAATTAATTTAGTTTTTATTTAAATTAACTTTACATGTGGTTTTTAATCATCAAGTCAAGAAAAACCCAGCAAGAAACTCAGCAGTTTCTTTTTTCAAATATTTCATTACAATATTATGCAATTTCCTGTTGCAGTTTTATTGTTCCGTTTAATTTTGCTGATGTAAAGGGTCTTATGGCTGTGCTTCTAAGTTGAAAGTGAAGTTGGGCTGACTAGACCATAACTCCTGGATTATTTACTAACAAGATTGGAATGTAAATTGGAGCAGGAGTTGGTCCAGTGTGTAGAGGCTTAGGCGGAGATCTATAAAGCGAACTTTGACTTTGCTTGACTGCACTTAGGCTGAGATTTATAGAGAGCACTTTGATTTTGCTCAGGCTTAAGAGGTAAAACGAGAGAGATTTATGTAGCGTACATATATCTATCTCGTTTTAATTCTAAACTAAGTCTGAGTAAGTCAAAGTCACTCTATAGATCTGAACATTAAATTGATTTATCTCATTTTACTCCTAACTTTATGTTAAATCTAAGCTAAGAGTTAAAATGGAACAGGTAGCTCTGATATAAATCTGTCTTATATTGAATCTATAAAGTCAGTGCAAAGTCAAAGTGTTGAATACATACTCGTAGATGTCAGCCGGAGTGTATGAAGTGTGCTAAAGCGAAGGTCAGTCGGGGTCTGAAGTTGTGTTGTGGTGTTGCAGTGATGGGTATCAAGGGCAGGCGGGTGCACATGATCGAGGAGCTAAGCGACACGATCATATCGTTTCAGCGAGGTATGAGCGCACGGTGCTGGCGCCGCTTGCATGGTGTGCCGGACTCTCTTGTCTGCCGTCTCTCACGCATACTACAATACTTAACACTGTACGCGTCACGAAAGTTGAAAAGTCGGTGGTTAGTGCGCGAACTCCAGCTGCGTACGGCCTCTAGTCTCTTCTTTTTGGATTCCGCACTTAAATGTTTCTGCACGAGGCTTAGGGGGTGCACGAATGCCCCTAACTAAATCATACTAAATGTTGTAGCCAGGGACACTTTAAAAATTCTATTTAATCATTCTGATCAGTTTAGACTTTGGCATAGCTGTAGTTATGGGTGCTCCGCATCTACAATTTATCCTCGTCCTCCAGAGTGAATATCGCTAGGCTCAATAACTGACTGAAATCCAACAGGTCGATGGTTCAAACGCCACGTATCGCACTATTTTCGCATCTACTCCTAATAACATTCTTCGCTTAGTTAGTCGGGAAAAGGAAATAGGGAATATTAGTCCGATTTAACAGGGGTAAATATCGCAAATAAAATTACCCCCCCTCTTCAAAATTACTCTCACAAAATAGTTTCAACTTTCGTGCCGAAAAATGTATCAAATTAACTTAATCACCATTTCTCGCTACAATCATAATTGTTATAACAAAACGATTTCATTCGATAAATTGATGGACAATAACAAATTTTTACCATTTATTATTCTAATTGGTTGTGGTTTTTATAATAATACCTGCCTGCCTACTAAAAGCATTTAGCTGTGAGCTTCCTATATAATGGGATACTAGCACGAATAGCGACTTACTGGTGATTTAAACTGTCACAATGCTCATGGTTTCAGTGAGCCCTGGAGCCAAGGAGCGTCTCGTTCAGATCACTGGACCTAATGAAGAAAATGTCAAGTGAGTACATTTGTTTTTCTTCTAAAGTGCACGCGAAACAAGTCCAATATGTACACGAGGCGTGAGACTGCGCATTGATTTTGTTTAGTGTAAGGCGTCACTCAAAAATCGGGTATAGTAATATGTAATTAGAATGCTCTCCCAAAATATACGCGAAAGACACAGGTCACAACGCGTAGAGAAATTCATATTTCCGATTAGGACGATTCGACACGGGGAAGTGTGCGAGGTTTCATGAGATTTCATATACAGAATTCTAAAATTCGTCTGCTCAGCTCGGATAAGTGTGCCTTCACCTTTACTCATCAATGTGATGACTGGCTGACAAGCACCAATTTTATACGCCATGTTATATGAACGGTAATATGTCTATGGTATAATGTCATAACGTTATTCTCCAAAAAGATTGAATCAAACTATACCCATAAACGCAAAGCTTATGGAAGTGTGGTATTGTTTGTAGCCACGCCAAACATCTGATCGGGGACACGATCCGGCGCAATGCATCGCCGGTACGACTAGAGGGGTCTATGGAAGGCAGGGCGCTGGCCACTTCGCGCGCTTCTCTCGACTCCAACGGCTCAGATGAACGTCCGCGAGAGGTTACCCACTTTGCTAACTCCTGGATTAAAATATTACACTGACTCTAACTGCGACTAAATTTTAGAGTATTCGCATCTTTTTCTTACCAATGTTATAGAAGAGGACAGACACACGCCTAATGTAATTTAAAACTGTCAAACTGTTAGCTGCCAGTCACTAGCCTATTGTTTAAATTCGTAGTGTGCACTAAAATTTAGGGTCTTTAAATTTAAAATTCGCGTTCTGTCCTCTTTTAGCAATATTAAGAAGAAAAGGCAGATACTCTAAATTAAGTTTAGAGAAAAACATCAGATTGGGCGCCACTGGCTTCCATTCTTGTCATTTTCTAAACTTGGTCTGTCTGTGTCTTCTGAATGTTGTTTAAAAAAAAGACTGAAAGCAACTTCGCGCTAAACCATCAAGCTCAAGACTGGAAAAGCTCTGACAGTTCTGATCTAAAATAGGTTTAGATAACAAAAAGATGCGACACTTTTTAGTTGGTAATAGGCAGACGTCTTAACCACTAGGTTCTTACCTTTTGCTAATATTATAAAAGAGAAAGGTAAGATACCTTTCTCTTTTATCAACAAAATAAGTGATTTTATTTAAGTGAACCATCAGTGCCCGGTCAAACCAACTGTGGTTTTTGTGGCGCTGAATGTAACAAAAACTTTCTGTATATATGTTTATAAGTTAATAAATATAAATAAATAAATAAAATAAATAATCAATCATAAGCCAAAACCACAGACATTGGTACAAGATAATATAATATCTGTTCCATTACAGAAGTCACCCCACAACAATTCCAGAGCTTTACTTCACAGTTTCTCGACAAACGACGCCGCATTGGGAGAGTATAAATACACTGTCACTTTTGGAGAACATTCCATCAAGATCACTGGCCATAATTTGCAACTTGTTCAGGTATTAACATTAAACACTTCCTTTCGAGGGTGTCGCCAACTTATGGGCCAGAGGGGAGCAAAACTATATGCCACTAGATGATGCCTGTGACTTCATCCGCGTGGTTTTGGATTTTTAAAAAATCCCGCGACAGCTCTTTGATTTTCCGGAACTAAAATTCAATTTCCGGGTTAAACAGGTAGACCTTTAAAAATCCTGTGGGAACTCTTCGATTTTCCGGGATATAAAGTAGCCTATGTCTGTCCCCGGGATGCAAACTAACTCTGTACCCATCAAAATCAGTTTAACTGTTGGGCCGTGAAAAGTTAGCAGACAGACACACACTTTTGTTAGTATGGATATACTTAAGTAAAATAAATACAATATTTGTGAAGGTTCAAATAGTTTACTATTACTGGCACTCATGATCTCCATTCCGCGGCGCCCTTGCTTCCACTATCCCTTGACCCCTTGTCTTGTGTGAAATGTGAAAAACATTCTCATACATTTATAGTATGAGAGTGTTTTTCAGCAACTATTTGTTTTCATTTCCAGGAGGCTAAACTAGCGCTTGATGCGTATTTCGACAACACAGGTGTTATGGAGTCCCTCTCAGTTGGTGCTGGCGGTTTCTTTAATGTGGGGCACCCGCCGGCCTCGGCCTTGCTCATGGGCGATGACGTCGCACTCAACGGCGCTGACGACGAGGTGTTTGTGAGCAACGCGCCCAACAGCCTCAACGACGACCAACAAGGTAATGCCAGACAAGTATTGCAGTTTTAGGGCGTTGGATGGCGCCAGACAAGTAGCATTACAATGTTAGTGCATTGGATTTTATGTGAATAGACTCGGAAAATCACAACTCATTGTTGCGACGCTGAAATCTTTGTGACAACGGCGCCCATATGGCCTCTATAACCAATATGGTAATGCCAGACAAATATCATAATGTTGGCGCATTAAATATTGCGAGATTGGGATTGGGAAGTTACTTTAGCTATCAAAAAGAACAAATGCCAGACAAGAATTTTAGAGTATTCTAGAAGTATTCTAGAATTAGCCTGTTGAATATGATAAACTCGAGAAATTACATTTTTGTAATCGACGCGGCCATTAGCTAAGAAAGTAATGCCAGACAATTAATATTTAGTGTTAGCGCGTTGGATATGATGTTCTCCATCCAGGCAATTTCAGTATAAACTGCATCGAAATTCCGCTATACGCTAGATTGTCAAAGGAATCCAACAGGTAATGATGAACTTAGTTACGATAATATATCACTGTTTAAATGATTCTTACGGATTTTTGAAGTACCCATATTGTAATGTCTGACGATCACATCTTCCAAGCATTTCAACTATTGGGATCATAGGTTCTTGGTAGTTATTGTAGTGGAAACCATATATATTAGATATGGCTTATTCTACATAAAGCTGCCTAAAAATGTTTTTCATAGATAAGTTAACTTGCATGGTAGGTTTGAAAAACATGATTGCCTTTGAACGATCTGATAGACACAAGCTATATATAGCTATAAACTAACAGATATTTAAATCGAATTTTTAAAGCAATCAATTTAAAGCTTTACTTGAAAAGCATGATTATAAGATTTTAAACTAAAAATGCGTGTGCAGAAATGCAGCAGTGTGCAAATTATTATTATAAAAATATTCAATGTGAAATGAGATGACGAATTTCGAAATACTCATTTGACATAGGATGCCTTATAAAATACTGACTTAGGCCTGTAGGAAATATCTAGTTTTTGATTTTTATTTATTTCATCATGAAATATGTTTGTTTTCATGTTATTTTGTGCGCATCATTTCATTATTTTGAGTTTGAATTTGCCATATAATGCGTAATGCCATTTTATCTATTTATCTATGTATTTATAATGTATCAATTGACCATTCCGAACCACGGTCGCAGCTGTTTTCCAAATTAATACCATTTTTGTTGGCCATTTTTTAAATTCTTATCATCCGCCTGAGTGTTCACTCATCACTAGGCCCGAGGACTGCGGAAGAAACTTATCATTTGCTATGCAACTTACATATTAAACACAAAATAACACTATTTTTAGCGTTTAATTTTTCTATACTAATATTATAAAGTGGTAAAGTTTGTAAGTTTGTTTGTAGGGGGTTATCTCTGGCTACTGAACCTATTTTTGGAAATTATTACACCATTAGAAGGCGCGCACGCGAGCGCTAAGTCTCACGTTGAAATCTATAGAGCGCACTTTGACTTCGCTTTGATTTTGCCTTAGACTTAAGTTTCAATTAAAACGAGACAGATTTATGCCAGCGGTATAACGCTGTCTCGTTTTAACAGTGCCTTAAGTCTGAGCAAAGTCAAAATACGCTCTATAGATCTCAGCCTCAGACCTCCGAAGAGCATGCGTCGCTCGTGGCGCTCTTAAGGACCCTGCGCCCGGGTTATGAACGACGCCGGATGAGGTAACGGAGAGGTTAAAAAATATAGATAGTTAAACTAGTCATATTTTTCCAACCTCTACACAATAACTTTTGTTTCAATGTCTCAACAAATGTGTTGTTGTGTCTCGTATATTATATCATATTCTAGCAAATCTTCTTCTTCTTATTCTTAATGTGAAATCAGCCTTAAAATGTTAGTTGCACCTGGGCACTACATGGGCTAAAACTGACTCCAGGTTAGGTACATTATTAGGATGAATATGAGTGTAAGTTGCGCGTATACAGCAAGCGTAGATAGAGTATGCGATGTGATAGTTTGTTCCGCACCCTCGTGAGAGGCGGGCCGTGGTCGGAGGTCGGTGGTGGTTAGCGGTGCGTTGTGTGCAGCGGAAGGCGACGCCGCGCCGCGCCGCCCGCGCTTCTCGCGCGCCGCCTCCACCGACAAGAGCGCAGGTGAGCTGACCCCGCCTTTAACTGTTGACACCTACCATCCCCCACGGGCTGACGTCCACTGAGCCGCACCGAATCCAACCGAAACACTGAAAGGGGTTTGAATATTTCGTGTCAGCCATTTTCATTTTATTTCAAAATAGCGGCCACGAATAAAATCTGTATCAGTCAATCTGGCATCGATACAAACAAGTATTGCCATATATACGCCACGTCATCAGTACAACAGTCTAGCCACCAGTACAACTTTGAAAGCATATATCTCGGAAACGTGACACTCTGGAAGACTTTGTCTCATACAATACTTGTTGGTATTGATACCAGCTTCATTGATTAATATAAGTTTTATGCGTGGCCGCTATTTCGGGAAAAAAGAAAAATGGCGGACTACTAATCATGCCGGAATCTTCAAAGCCCTTGGTATAATATAACAAGCGATTCGTTTCAGCACACAGTTAGTAAATATATATGTAGCGAATTATCGAGATTCGATTCGATTTGGCTCTAGTGTACGCCAGCTTTATTGCACCCTATTACCTATTAACTTACTGGTATCGGCAAGTAAACTTAGCCAATGCTCATAGTCGATTTTTAGGTTTCCTTAGAGGTCCGCAGGCGACACGAGCACGCAATTAGTCTTCTGTCCGCCAGCTCCTTATTTTCTTCTTCAATTTCATGTATATTGTATGATTTTATATATAAATGTATTAAAAGGTCCGTCAATCATCAGTTTAATAACAGGTTTAAAAGAAGGAATAGCAGAAAGTACTGCTAGTACTAGCTGTACTTTGTTCAAATTCCCAATTTCTAATGCATGATTTAAAATGTAGTTTCTGTTTCACTCATTATAATTGTAGATAAAACTGCATGTGAATGTTATTTTTATATGTACCGGAATATATACCTAATATTACCTAATATATTATTATTTAGTATGCTACCATTTGGCATGATTTTATATTAAAAGTATGTACTAATATGATTTTATTTTTTCATAATATCAATCCAGAACCTTTTTAAGGTCATGGGCCCCCATAGATATTTTTCTATTTGAAGCTTCTACCATCAATAAAAAACGTTAGGTATAATGCACGAAGGAATTTTCAGGTGCTGTTAGATAGACTACGGGTAGTCTTGTGCACCGCGGGTATAGTTTTAGAAGTATGCCAGCTATGTACTAGTTTAATTTAAGCTTGTATTGTATTGCATTATAATAGGTAGGTATTTAATTTTATTTATAAACAGTTATACTATAAAATGGTACACGTTTGTGAACCTTAACAACAGAAACACATTTGCAACACCTGCTCTTATGTTTAGCGACGTCACTTGTGTTCACTCCTAATCCTAGTATTTTGTACCACCCGAAAACACGTCATAGTGTATGAGTTAACACGGGACGGGATCGGGTTTTGACGTTACTGATTCTGAAAACAACTATTTAGAGTATTCACATCTTCTTACCAATGTAATCAGAAAAGGACACAAACCTAATTGAATTTAGAACTCAAACTTCGTGACTTTAGCTGCCAGTCGCAAGCCTATAGTTTAAAGTAGTGGGCACTAAAATTTAGAGTCTCCACGTTCTGTCCTTTTTTAGCTATATATTACAAAGAAAAGATGCAGATACTCTAAATCTAGTGTAGAGAAAAACATCAGAATGTCTTGACATTTTATTTGCCAGCGAGAGAAAAAAAATAACATTTTATTTATGAGATACAAAGTTTTCACGTCAACTCGCGCGCGGTGGCGCGCTCGCAAAATATTAAACGTAAGAGTATGTATGAAGTGATTTCGTACAAATAATGACACGGCAGTAGCGCGTCACCACTATGCGTCGACGTGAACACTCACTATATAAAGAACTGACCTTTGAAGATCTAAATTTTCTGAATAAATGAAAAGAGGTTATGAAAGATACACGGTACAGTTTGTTTTGGGGGCTGAGAAGTCTGCTATAGTGGATCCGCGTATACGGGCATAAAAACTATACTACTATACTGTAAAAAAATGTTTCTGCAAATAAAAAATCTTGAATCTTGAACACATTCGCACGTCGGTTGAGTGTGGTTCGCTCTTTTAACACTGCTAATAGCTGAAATAGGTATATTATTGCGCGGTTAACTTCTCAGTCGCCAATAAAGTTGTATCCTAATATCTGTTTGAATAGTATGTAACAGAGGTGTCGTGTGTAGGTGCCGGGATGCGGCAGATGTACTCGTACGAGACGCTGGTGCAGTACGCGGACTCGCCGCTGAGCAAGACGCCGCCCACCGGCTTCGACGCCTTCCCGGCCGAGCTGGCGCGCAAGGTAACGCTGGCCTTGCCGCCCCGCCCCTTCGAGCCGCACCCCCCTCTGGCGGCCCTGCGCGCGCCCTACCGCGTAGAGCCCTACCCCATGCGTCCGATGCACCGCCCCAACTACCTCGCCGCGCTGCTCTGCCGAAGCTTCTACTAGCCTCCCACACCACCCTACCTTCCCTCCTCTCCCCTTCTGGCCCCATAGGACGTTTGTATATTCGCTCGTATCCTATGCAAAATAGCCTTCATAACAAATGTATGGTTGTTTTTGCACTCCTTTATTTTCATTGGAAGGATTCAAATTCGTTAAAAACACGAATATGAATCGGATACGAGGAAGTGCACAAACGGCTATAGTGAAAGAACTCGTGCGCGACGTTTTCCTTTCACGGCGATACACTGTTTTATTGTATTTTCTAGAGGCGACTTAGCATCGCACGGTGTTCAATTGATTTTTAAAAAAGTACGAAAAACGAACTTATAACATAATTCATGCTAAGTCGCATCTAAAAAATGTGATCACAGTATGTAAAGTGCACGAATTGCCGTCCCAATCCATTGTCTTGGCCAAAATATACAGGACGATTTGTTAACGGTCACTAAAATGCATGTTGATTTTCTGGGTTGTTTTTCGTCCAATTTTAACTGACTGTTTTGTGTTTTGATATCTTGAATGATATCTCTCGTTTACTACTAAAACTTAAAAGATTGCAAATCGTTTCGTATATACCTAAATCCTTAACCCGTACCAGATATTAAGAAGTCCCCGCTACATTCCATGCACTCTTAATCATTCCAGCCGCATCTTCAGCAGCAAAAGTTGAACTTTTGCTAGTTGGATATGCTTCCACGTGCTTTCGTTGTGAGCATTCTTAGGCCGCTGATCTATTGGTAAACTGTATTAGTTGTGCCTTTTGACGATTCAATTTGCTTGATTTCAAGCAGTCGCAAAATTTCCACCGACTAATGCCAAGATACCAACAAATCAGAGGTTACAGAATATTGTTCGAATGCGACGCCGCGACTTTTATGACTGTTCTTTAAGAGGGGTTAATTCGTAGTGCGCTCCAAAATAAACGTAGTTTGATGACGGAATCCCCTGTTAAAATTAAAAAATTAAAATGTTTCCCGACTGTAGTCGCGATTAACGCCATGTTCTCGTGTCGATCGCATACGAATTAATCTCGCCGCACGCCGCAAAGCTATTGTATGCACGATTGCATTTAACTTCATTTCGTAATTTACAGTTGGGGTTAGGGCTCGTAGATATTGAAGAGTTTTCAGTCAGTCAAATCCTAAATTGAAACAGAATTGATTTGAATACCTATTTCTGATTTTGAAAAAAAAAAATATGCCCAAAGACCAGTTACTTTAATGAAGTCAATAACTTAAGCATTATTACTTTAAAGAAGTCAATCACTTAAGTATTATTAGGTTTATAAAGCTAAGCTAAAATTATTGTAGTGTTTTATATTGTAAGTGAAGTTTAGAATGATTATATGAATGATCTCATAGCGTAAGTTGTACGTTATAATAATAAGACTGACACCAGTGCCATGCTGGAACTCGACGAGTAGTTTTACTAAACTTAGTAGTCTTATATGTGCCAAAGTTGATAACCATTGCTACTAAATTGTATTCATAAGTGATATATTGAATCTCACAAGACTATTTGAAAGTAGTGTTCAATTTGTGAAAGATTTTTTACGACTAGTTATACTATAGGTTATTCTCTGTTTTACGAAAGGTATTTTGAAATGTTTATTAATGTTCATGCTGCTTGGACAGAATGGATATTCGAGAGGGGTTCAGTACAGGTAGGCGACAAAGGCGTTCGCCCGAAGATATTCGGATATATCTAAATGTTTACATTTTGCTCTATGTTTTTGTATTGTTGCTGTTGAAATTATCAGTGTTCATTCGCATTGTGATTATCTGATTTTCAAAAATAAAACTTTAATAAAATGCAACATGTCTTTGCTTGCACTGCTGCTTTCACCTTAACTATAATAATACTCCAATTACTTATTAAAACTTGCACATAATTACTAACAAAAATCACTCCAACTGCTTTATAATATGCCTATAAAATATTGGTACATTTCCACAGAAAGTTGGTACCGGGTTAATTATCTAATATTTTTACCAGTAAAAATATGTCTACTTGCTACATTTGAAATTGCTACATTATGCAGTGTACAATTATAAGCGATTAGGGCCTGTTGCATATTTTATCAGAAATTGTCTGTTAGAAAACTTTCTGTCACACTTATCCAGACATTCGATCCGGCAAATGCGTACAATGGTACCTATCATTTATTCAAAGGTGTGTTATAGTACCTACTTTGAATAGATGATTTAGATTTAATGCCTGCCAGAATGCATCAAAAGATTTTCTGATAGACTATTACTGATAAATGCAGCTGGCCTCAATCTATGTGTATCATATCCATCCATACTTAATATAAATGCGAAAGTGTCTTTGCCTGCTAGTCTGCTGCTTTATATCCCAGAAAATCAAAGAGTTCCCATGGGATTCTTAAAGGCCCATCTGTTTAACCGGTATATATGGGTACAGAGGTAGCTTGCATCCTGGAAATTGACATAGGCAATCATTAGGCAACTTTTTATCCCGGAAAATCAGAGTTCCCACGGGATTTCTGAAAAACCTAAATCCATGCGGACGAAGTGGCGGGGCACCATCTAATCGAATAATATTCTTAATTTCAATTCCCTGGTGGTCTTAAGATTTAAACTCTCGTACATCATTGAAATGGGCAGTAACATAACATTGTTTAGGTCCCAGTGGTCTGAAAAGTTTTCAAAATAGTTTGAAAAATAAACATGATGACAAAAATCTAAGCCTATCACATATCCCAAAAGGAAATAATGCATATATAATATATTGCTATATAAATAAATGCACGCACGCTAAGGCACTAGCTTTTACTTAAAAGCAGACCGCATATAAACGAAGTTTCTTATTTAACTGTTAGTGACTTAATACACCAAATGATTGTTGAAATTTTGTAGACATGCTCTAGAAACTTATTTATCAGTGGTTCGTCAGATTTCACTATCATTATAAGCGTGAAGAGAGCTATGTTCGGAGTTTCTCTACGTGATCAAATCAGAAATGGTGAGATGAACCAGAGTAACCGACATATTCAAACGGGTTGCTAAGCTGGAGTGGCAATGGGCGGGGCATATAGTTCGTAGAACCGATAGCCGTTGGAGTCTCAAGGTGCTGGAATGGCGACCTCGCACTGGAAAGCGCAGCGTCAGCAGACCTTGACCTACGACTCGTTTGAAGTTGTAGGGATCCGCTAGATCCAGACAGCGCAAGTGCGTGACGTTTAGAAATCCCTACAAAAGACCTATTCCTTGTATCAGTTGACGAGAACGACGATAGACACATTAGTTTGTAGAGCTTTCTATTAAATTTCATCGAGTTTAATTATATATTCAAATAAGTTTCAAACTTCGTTTGTATGGGGCCCTCGACAGACACCTATAAAATGCTGTACATAGAAATGGGAAACTTCAAATTATTTCTTGCCAATCATAATAATTGACTACTCTAGATTTTTTGACCGCAATCAATTATGATTAATGGATATAATTGGAACGAGTTAAGCATAATTCTGGCACATGAGGAAACAAATCGAGTTATGAGCTTTAACATGTTGCAATGCTCATAACTCGAGTTATACTTTTCCTCATGGGGCTGAGTTATCCAATTCCAATTATGAAGAATTAAATCAAGTTTTGGGTGATGAGTGAAGTAAATAGAGCAAAGTGAAGCGAGAAGAGCGCTAACGAAGGGAAATTGGTGTCGACAGAGTTGCCTGGAGTTCGATAGCGTCAGCTACCTGAAGCGCGTGCGCGCGGCCGGCGGCGTCACCATCGCGCAAGACGTGCCCGACTCGCCCGAGCCCGAGTGACTCGAACGCGCGCGCTCGCGCCCGCACCGCCCCTTCCCTCCTGTCGCACCGATCAGCACGTTGCACTTAGATATGTACAACAGAAAACGGGCGAGCGGTTGACTTTATATCTCATTGGTTGAATTTATATCTCATTGATACGCCACTGTTAAACTTTATGATACAGCTAATCTTTACACTTACAATGTGCTTCGAACGAACGAGATTGTAGTTATTTTTTAACCCCCGACCAAAAAAGAGGGGTGTTATAAGTTTGACGTGTGTATCTGTGTGTCTGTGTATCTGTGTATCTGTGTATCTGTGTATCTGTCTGTGGCATCGTAGCGCCTAAACGAATGAACCGATTTTAATTTAGTTTTTTTTGTTTGAAAGGTGGCTTGATCGAGAGTGTTCTTAGCTATAATCTAAAAAAATTGGTTCAGCCGTTTAAGAGTTATCAGCTCTTTTCTAGTTTTCTTGTAGAAAAGAAGGTTAGATAACCGTTAGGTTCATAATATTATGTCAATAGACAAATGTCAAGCTGTCAAGATGGACGTTGCCTAAATACATAATAATTATTTATTTGAAAATGATGTTTTGGAAAACTCAAATACTTTGGATCGTCGGGGGTGTTATAAATTTTTAATTTACACTTGTTATCGAGAGCCATTAATATTATCGTTAGAACTGTCCGTGTCCTATTGACGTTTCCATTTGCTTGTATGTAATGCGACTAATTTTAGCGAACTCATTACCTACTAAAAGTATTAGCTCACCAAAATATAATTTTATTTATTTATTTAGCGTCGGTATGGTATACCGCATCGTTTTATTGAAACTTCGTATGTGGATCTGGTTTTAATGAAAATTGTGATAAATATTTTCTAATATTTTCAATCGACACTTTTTTATAAACGTGTAAAAGTACAGTTTACTATGTTTCAATGATCTCTTAGTTAACAGATGCTTAAATTATATTGCATTGCTTTAATGCGATTTAATATCCACTTCGGGAACAAATGAAATAGAAAACCGCAATTTTCTAAAGATCCATTGAGTGTCTTGAATTAGTTTTCTTCTATTGTATATAATGACTCAAAGAAACGGTTAGTTTCAGATGTCAAAGAGTGATTCCATTTATTTTAAGAAGAATGCATGCATTTCTTGGTGTGTTTGTATATTCATATTCAGACTTGTATCTAGTGTCTAGTCCTGTGGGTAGGTCGATTCTCACTATGTCGTAAGCTTTTGTTTTCGGGAAAGCCTGCCAATCTTGAGTTTTAATTATTAAAAAATATAAATAAAAACTATTAACAGGTATTTTTTTAATTACGTTGTTATTATTATTAGAGTATATTAAAATCGCTGTGCAACTAAACCAAATAAAGACTATATAGGTAATTGTTATAAAAAACATTTATATTTGAACGTTATTGTCGGGCTTTCTCTTGTGAAATGTTTATACTTTATAGTGACTCATAAATAAAATTTTGATAAACTTTAAGAGTTAAAACTATTGCGAAGGTGTTTTATTTATGAGACTGTTAAAGTGTCTTACAGAAAATATTCATATTAGGTACTTTAAGACTGTTAAAAACCTATGGTAGCCTTTTATCATTCAATATTGTATGTTAAATACTTGACTTTAAGTTTATTTTTCCATTTATTAAAATCTTTTCAAATATGCAAATATTTTCGTAAACTTTGCAAAACAAACTCTTATATTTACTCAGGTTGTCATTGGGTCACATATAAATTATTATGTACTCAGAGTTTAAAGTATATATACTGAATATTAGGCAAATTCATCATTAGCATCTGGTGCTCTTGGTAAAGTATTATCATCTTTATATTAGTTGTTTACACCTATTTTTGTTTTACGTCCAACTAAAGGCAAGGCTGTATTGTGAAAATTTATGATATATACTAAATTTTCTAATAAACATTGTGTTTTTTTTACTTCCCTTAAGATTTTAGTAATTGAGTATAAGTCCAAATATTTTTATGAAGAGATTTAGAGGTAGGTATTCTATTAAAACTTCCAAGGTGTCAAAGATACATATAATATATTGTATTTACAAAACAATTAAATACAGATATCAACGAATTGCTGCCACCGAAAACAAATACAACAGTAATAATAATTTATAGACAAATTGATTTACATAACCTAAAATCTAAATACATACGTAACAACTTCAACGTAACAAATTATCGACAACTTAAAATAACGCGATTAGTATGGAGTGTAGAGGCAAGGAGCACGATCTCTTATGGGTAAAAAGTGTCCAGCTACAAACCATAAATAATAGTTCAAAAACCCTCCAAAATGGCAGTAGCGTTAGCAAAGGTAACGGCATGAAAGTATCAGTTGTCAAAGGAGTGAAGTATGCAGAGTTGAAAAATTTAACGGATTGAAGTACCTATGCTGAGTTAGTAAATTTAATATTTTTAGTGACTAGAGTATAGACTAGTTATTTTATACGGCAACCAAAACAGATTACAATATTTTAGAATTTTAATCTAATTAATAAATCATTTAACCACATTTTGATTCTATTGTAACCCTAGATGGTCGCACAACATGACCAGGGCTTAAAGCACGCTTATAGTTAGTGACAGTCCAGTATATCATCCACAACAAATTACGTTACGTAGTTTCTCTATTTTACCGCTCTTTTTTAAAACCTAGATCTACTGTAGCGCCACCCTTATGTAGCACATTTTAATGGACACTATATTGGAGATCGTGCTCCTTGGCTCTACACTCCATACACACAAGGCCCATCGCGGAGCGCAGCGAACAAACGACATCCCACCATTCGACGGCATTCGCGTAGCTCAATCTTATGAGAGAAGAGTTTACGCGATAGAAAGAAACGTTAATTTTAGTCCGCAGCAGCGCTGAGCGAGCTGAATTGCACTTTATGGCATTGTGATAAGTATCAAGTTGTATTTAATTTCTCGATTTGCAAATTAAGATGCTCTCGTTGAAATCGGTTGAGTGATGAGATGAGGCTTAAAGCCTCAATGATCGATTTATTAATACTGAGAAGTTAGAAGTTGCGATCAATTTATCTACTTAAGCTTAGAAGTAAATGCTTAACAAAAGATATAAAATATACAAATATTTAGCACCTAGATTACTACGGCTTTTGAGTCGGCGACTGACAGGAAAAGTGTTACCAAAGTAACACCAGCCGAGCCGTGATAGCACAGTAGCAGAGATTCTACGAGTAAGTATGTAGTTAAAGAACAAAACATCAAACTCGCCAACTTGTCTATCAGTGGAGACGAAGCCTAACTGCAAACGGAATGTCGTACTTCAACAATTATTTGAAATGTGACCACTTAGGTAGGTCAAGGACAAATCTAGAGCTAAATTTGCTGCTTCAATATCATCTGCGTGAATATAAGAGAATTTTCGCGAGCAATTTTGTGCTAGCGTTGTCCCTGCCCTAAATAAGACTTACACCACTTTGAATTAAGATCTACTTTAGCTTGGATTGAAAATAATATTTATTTCAAACTTAATCTAAAAGTGAACATAATTTTATTTCAAAGAGGTAATAAGACTGTACAACTTCTATTTTGTGACGATATACGTTTCTTTATTCTATTTCATATACATAGTTTGATCTAAGTAATTAACATAAATATTGATCAGTAAGCGGCACGCGCCGAACGAGTCGCTTTTTGAGTACTTCTTGAAAATGTGATTGAAGTCAAGTGTTAATAACAACTTTTCTGCTGTTTTGTATGAAATAAAAGCTCGGAACTCTTACACGCTCAACTTAAGACATTTGCTTAGTATGTAAGAGCATAATTTAGCTAGTTTAAATCCGCTCGGCGAGTTTGTCTGTGATGTTGGCAAACCTGGAGCGAGCGTGCTGCATGATGTCAACAGTGAACTCGTCCACGGTCGTATATCTACACTTTTGGAAGCTGAACAAGTCTGCTATGAAGCCTACTATCTCTGACTGGAAGGTCTCGCAAACGTCCCTCAACCGCTCCCTTGGCCCAAGGAACCCCCACACTAGTACGGGCAGCAGATGTTCTGATATCGAGTAGAAATGCGCCATGAACCCCTCTGGATATTGCAGATACCGCCGCTTGGCCTTTATGACCGACCACACTGCTGTAGTTAGTGCCTATAAAAGAAATTCTGAAATTAGCACGGTCAGGGTTTCTCATCGTACTTGGCGGTACGGTTTTATGGCAGGGTGGCAAATGAACTTGATTTACTAGCCGGGCAAGCCTAAAGGTTAGTTAATAGGCTCTGAATCTGGTGGAAACCAGATTATATCTATAACAATTTAGAAATCCTAAATTGTCCCACCTAGGAACCCGAACCTGAGATTTCTCACTTATTCCATAACACAGCAGCGCCGGAACGTTCCGTTAGGCATATTTCAGGCAGTTCCAACCTGCAATCACTCGGTGTTTATTTGTTTTGAGGAAGAAGGATTCAGTTTTTCTATTTGTGACACACAACCAACTTGGTAGGCTTGCGAGTATCTACCGTGCCAGGTATAAGGAACAATACAGATGGCTAATATTCTTTATAAAAAAAAAAAGATATAACTGTAGCACTCACGCTCTTCTAAACCCGTCGGAGAGCCAGCGGTTGCGCACGACGCGACGGCGAGGCGAGGTCCTCGAACGAGTCCAGCAGGTGTAGTGCAGCACCGAAGTTAGAGAAGGACAGAACAATACAGAGTGTAAGAGATAGTGTAAGCACTCACACTCTCCTTGAACCCGTCGGAGAGCCAGCGGTTGCGCACCACGGCGAGCACGGAGGCGGGCGGCGAGGCGAGGTCCTCGAACGCGTCTAGTAGAATGTAGTCTAGCACCACGTCGTAGAACGATACCACCTGTGACAACCGTCTTACTGAATACAACGCCACGTAATAAACTCGGAAGAATGCTATCTGGCACTAACGCAAGCTAAGCAGAAATTCTTCTACCAGTGAACTAGAAAAACTTCAGGCAATTGACCGCTCAAGCATTTTTTCCCCACTAATAATTTTGATCCTCTAAAATTTTTAATTCCGTCACCAGATATTACAGAACAATGTCAGAAATTTTTGAAAGATGATAGTTTTTAAAACTCACTTTAACACCTTTACTTTTCAATTCTGCCTCAATGGCTGACCAGTTAGCGGGATCGTTCGTCCATGACACCATTTCTTCGTAAGCAACTAGAAATTCTTTTGGTTCCTGGAAAATGAAATGAAACAACAATACAATCATGAGAAGTTGGTAAAGGTACCCTCTTTTCATTGAAAAAATTGCATAGGTCAAATAATACATGGATATGGTCTGAGGCATCTTGCTGTATTTATAGCTGAGCTCATGAGTTGGCCAGAGCGGGCAGAGCTGTACGGGACTTTGACATCAACCGAGCCGCACTGCACCACCTCGGTGCGAAAAGTTCTGAACGTTGGAAATAACTCACTTTGTCCGCAAACAGCAAAAGGTCCGTGAGTACTTGCCGGCCCGCGTCCACGAACCAGGCGCGCACACTCGCGTCCTGCAACGCGTGCTGGAAACCGAGCCGTAAGCAATGCAGCTTGCACAGGAACTCCGTATCCGAGCCGCACTGCACCACCTCGGTGCGGAGAGTTCTGAAAAATCCGATACAACTGTTTAGGGAACACGTTTCAGACATGTGCGGAATTCAATCAAACATAAACTTGTGCTAGAAAATAAAAAACCCAGGTTATTACGAACGTGAATCAATCATTATAATTTCGACCTCTAGGTACCTCCAAAATTCTGATCAATTTTAAGGCCTTACCTGTAAGGAATTCCTTGTTCAAACTGTTTGACCGCCGTCTGATACAATTCCAAGTTTTCTAGTTCAGCAACTGATTCTGTTAAGTCGTCAAACTCTCTGAGATCTGCTACCTGCAAAAGGTATTAGGTTCCTGTTAAAAATAGGTGCACCATCCCATTTTCCATGATATAGGTACATGTTAACCAGTCCACTAAACTCTTGAGATCTAAGGTTGCTTGGGGGGTCGGAATGATACACTTGTGCGAATAGAGCGGGTCCAAAAGATTAATCAGCCTGTTGTAGTCCACTGCAGAACAAACGCCTCTTCATCACCACACTAAGGATTGGTATGTAAAGATCCTCAATGTAGAAATACCTACTTCAATGGGATAAAGAAACTCCTGAGGTAGGAAATAGGGTACCTACCTGATCCTCAGCGGAAGCGAAGGACTCGGCGCTGGAGTGGTGCTCCTTGCGCGTGTGTTCGGACGCCGTGTGCGACGACAGCAGGCGCGTGCGGCGCCCCGCCGAGCTCTCCGCCGCACCGCCGCCGCTCTCCGACCGGAACAACACGGACCGTTGGTCGAGGAACAACAGCTCACAACGCTCCTGCGACATACATATATGCGACATGCATTCATCGTTCCAGCCTTTAGTTACTAGCACTTATCAGCGCCAGCTACAACAAGCCGGCGGGCGCTCTGCCAGTCCCACTAATCACTTCAAATCTTGAGGTAGGTATCTACTATGTTCGCGCTCCAATTGTGCTCCGCGCCTAGCTGCAATCGCTCCATAATAGTAGATTTGATCACGCTCCAGCAGCATGTAACTTTGCGTGCTCCGACGCCGACCGCTCCAAACCACTATGTTCGCTCACTATCTCTCCATTGGTTTGGTTGCGTTTGACTAAATTAGGCTCCGCGCCGAATATAATTGGAGCACGAACATAATGGATACATGACTTTCAGGAAATCTTCTAACACAGCATAGATCACTGAGCCATTTTTATAAGAAAAAGAGGTTGGGTGGAAAACCTAAAGTCAAAATCATTTATTCAAAGTAGGTACAATTGAACTCCTTTTGATGGTCGAAATTGTTACGATATAGTGGTGATAATTAATTACGTAACTTAAAACTAAAGCTCCGAGGGTTCCAAACGCGCCCAAGTCTGAGAAGAGCCCATTAAGAGAGTTAAGTTTAATTTAGTCCCATTATCGTCAGGGATTTGAAATTAAGTGTTAGTTTAGCTAGTTATATATTAGTTGATAGTTACTTGCAACAAATAAGCGTTCTGCAGCAGGTCCTGTATCTCGCGACAGAACTCTGCCTCCTCGGGCGAGGTGAGTGCGAGAGTGCCGGTCACTCCGCCGCGCGCGCCCACGGAGAACGCGGCCAGCGCGTCTTCCCAATAGTTGATACTTGTTTCTAACGCCTCCATACCTGGAAAGAAACTGTTTTATTAATAACAAGCGGCTCAATTCACTTTGAGTTTTGGTTTAGACTGTAAATTAAATATTCACCCGTAAAATATGTACCTATTGACTACGTGGCTTCAGCCTAAAGATTAAAATTAGCTACAAATAACATTATTTGGATACTAATATTATTTATTGCTCGAGTGGATTTTTGTATTTAAAAATCCCGTGAGAACCGTTTGATTTTCCGGGATAAAAATAGCCATGGTCACTCTCCAGGTCTTTACTATACCCATGCGAAAAATCACGTCGATCCGTTGCAACGTGATTGAAGAACAAACCAACAAACACACTTTCGCATTCATAATATGGGGGGAGATTTAAACGTTGATTGGTACGAGTATCTACATCTCCACTTCCCATCAAGGTGAGATCAATAAAAAAACTTTGTATTTCAATAGCATTCTGATTTATTTATAAATAAACTATATTAATTTAGTATATACCTACTTAGCCATTGCTAATGCTAATCATAATAACTTGTGAAGTGTCAAAGTACCTATTGGTATCTTTTTAGTTTTGAATTTTTGCCATACCTATTATAGTTAAATAAATATAGAACTTTGCTATGCTATTTACAAGCGAAAGGTGTAACAGCTTGGTTAGTTTCAGTTCGCCAAGTCTTCTATAGTCATTTCTTTCATCAGGACCATACATTTACCATGATAAAAAATCTTGCATTTTAACCATTGGATCTCTTCAGGCAAGTCCTTTTTCAATCATCTAACATGTTTCTTTAGGTTTTCTTATTTCATTCATAAACCCTTTTTTAATAGCGTGTCTTCTCTATAATTCTTCTCTTCTGTATATTTCGCATCAAATTCGAAGATCTGACAATGCACGTTCAATTATTACTATTCAATCGATCAATAGTTGTGTCAGTCTGTGCATATATGAGTTACTAATTAATTATAGAAATAATACATTTTTCATTTCATTATCTTCCACTGGTTGTGAAGAATGGTTCATTGAATTCTTGTGTTGTGAACTGCTGCTAATTTCCTGTAGGGTGCCCGCAATGGACGTCAAAGCGTCGGCTATTCGTTCGTCGAGCATGTTACGCCTCTCTTCCTGCATCCTCATTGTGTTCGCGATAACTTCTAAAGCATCAGCCATACGTTCTTCAGCTCCTATCCTGCGGTCTTCTAAATCTAAGGCCCATTGTGGTGGCGGTGGTGAAGTTGGTCTGTTAGAATTTGATCCGGAGTTATAATCTGAAAAGAAGATTTCATCTGTTTAGAATAAAATATGTAGTATTGTCTGCCAATGTTGGTATCTGCAAAATGAAATCGGGTGGAGATGTGTTTAGCAGACCAAGTCTAACTACATCGCTGCACTTTCAACTTGCGTAGAGGTATGCTTCATATAAGCTGCCGAAGCAAATAGCAATGCATGCAATAACGCATGCGTCTACGCATAGTATTAATTAACCACTCCTGGCACAAGCTTTACGCTTAATTGGAGGGGAAATGGGAGTACTAGTCATGATAAGCATGGCTAATATTCTTTATTTAAAAAAAAAATGTTAAAGTTGCGCGTGTTACGCGTGCGTCACAAACGAGCGAGACGATGCAGGAAAGCGCGTGCGTTAACCGCAGGGTTTATTGCATACGCTTTTGCCAGCGAACATCTGGGTAGTTAGCGCATGAAAAGTACACCAGGCTCTGAGGCTGAACGCATCTGTGCTCTGATCCACTTAAACAGATACCAGGCTTTATGATATTTTTTTAACCATCTTAGGCCAGAAACAAATTTAACAGGACTGCGCGATTAGAAAAATGTGAGCTGAACTTTTCTCCAGTGTTTTGCTCACAGAGATATAGTCACATTGTAGCAGAAATGCCGATTTTTCCTAGACTTGTTCCTGGCCTTTCTGAAACTGCATTTCCTATATGCAATCTAGAATGTATTCCGAACCGTGAGAGATTGATTCTGTTGATGATACAAAAGCAGTTGTAAAAGTTTATTTGAGTAAATATCTTTCTATTTCTATACCCTATCCATGGCGTGAAAATAATATAGCGCTCTCTCCGTTTAGCTCTATCAATTGAATCGGTACATAGCAAAGACAGAGCTATACTAACATATCAATGGAATGAAGTTAGTATAGCGTTCTCTCTGTTTTTGTATGGGATTAGGGAGAGAGAGCGCTATATTAACTCCATTCTACAGATAGGGTATACAGTAAAGGCCTTCATACAATACAAGCTATAACTTCTAACTGTATTGGAACTGTTGCCTTTAGATATTGTGTGTCTTTAAATTATTAGTATAACAAAAAGTTTCATGGACACAAAACTAAGAAGTATTTAGCTATGAAATAGTCTTCACCTGTCGTTAGTCTTTTGTTTTTTATCTCATTCATTTCCTTTAATTGAACTTGTATAGGGAAAGTGCGCTGTTGAACACATGACACCTGTTGCGTTTGTTCCTGATCCTGGTCATGCTCTTGGTCTGAATCTGAATCTCGTTGTTTGACAAATTCGACGACTGGCATGGGTCTCACTTTCCGCGTCTGATTCAACTGTAACACTCGCACTTCAATTTCGTCGAGGGGTAGAAACCTGTGCAGATCTTTCGGAGTTTCCGTTTTAATTTTGTGTACATTTTCAGCTTTCTTACTGCATCTGTGTCGCCATGTGAACCAGTACTGGAAAATATACAAAATCCAATAAGAATATATTTGTCAAAGTAGAGCACAGATATTTTACTATTTCTAAAGGTTTATTATAGGTGAAAGTTTTTGTTGCAGGTTGTATATAAATATAAGTTTCATAATAATGTTTTAGTAATATTAAAACAGCTCTAGATGAGTGTAATGTACTGTATCAAGTAATGTATCACAAATTCTTGAGTTTCCGACTTGAGTTGTATTACATTTCACATGTTTGGGTCCACTTTTTAACTCTATGTAAGAATAAAAGCTGATAGTGGAAACAATATGAGACAGTAGCAACCACTAAAGATTGGCGATGGTCGATGTGACACTGGGACTTAAGGATCTGCATAGCCGCATCACAATACTAGAAGACCATTAGAGTCCTCAAGTATTTATGTACCATAAGAGTTTCAGAACTTATGTGTGTTTACACACATTAACACACATACAAGTGTATGCACTTATTTGAGTCTACATTTACGAGCCCTGACTTTGCATAAAGCCAAAAGCATGATTAAATTATAGTTACCCTTTTCCAACCCTGGACCGGCTTCTTATCGCCTCCTTCAACAGAATTAAGCTTTCTTGTGAGTTTAATCCACTTCTCTTTCATGGCCGCAGTTGCTATAGGAGAGCTCACTGGAGTGCCTTTGGCCATATCTATATTTTGCTCCAAGAAATCTATCATTACCTCCTGCTGTCGTCTGACTATCTTTTTTGGAGGTGCCATCTAGAATATAATCAAAAGAAATATAGATTATTATGAAGTAGGTGTGCTTTTTGGATGAAACTAAATTACTAAATATAGACAGAAAAAACAATGAAAGTAAAAATAAATAAGTATTTAATAAGTGACGAAAATATTGATAAAAGGGAAGAAGTTATAGTTATAAAGTTAAAAGTCTACTACCTAATATTAAGTTTTATAACATAATCTTACACACAAAAAAAAAACCCAAACTGTTTATTTTGGACACAAATCTTTGAGATCAATGACATAAGGTGAATTGTGTACATAATTAAAGCGATTTAAATGTGTATTTATAACAACTTTCCTTACCGTAATTACACCAAAACACTTGTTACTATTTAATTTTTCAAATTGAAAACAAACAAATCACGCGCCTTTATTTGACACAAGCAATTTCTTTTAAGACTACGAAATTGTTATAATGATGATCTGTAATGGCGACCAATTCTTTCGGATTTTGATTGAGGTTAAATTAAAATGTCAAAACGACGCATCGTCTTCAGGTACTAGTGGCTCCATCTAAGAATGTAAACTAATTGAAGAACAATCCTCATAGATGGCGGTGTAAAATAAAATATATTTTTACTTTATATATTCTTTAATAAATGGATTTTCTAAATGAATTATAACTTGGAATTTAACATTATATTGACGCGTTCTTCGTCAATAAGGCATTAAAATGTAATAAAACAATTATTTTTGTAGCGCCATCTAGCGTCAAGTAGTTAATGAAAATATAGTTCTCAAAGCCTCAATAGCTCAACATAGCTCAACCGTGGAAGTGGGCCAAAAGGTTGGTTAAATGGTTTACAGTTCACACCTTACACCCACATTACCACTTCTTGAGATGAAACTTATGGTGGTCATGATTAATTATATCTAACGGGCACATTGGTTGCATTGGTGAATGAGGTAGATTTTTGATTCTATATATGGTAGAATCCATTAAGTTTGAAGTTAGCTTCTTTTATAAGTATAAATTATTAGACTTACTTAGTCTTAGTGTGTCCGTTATGGTCCTATAATCTATATGTTCATGCATTGTTCATCCGAATGTCTTGTTTGTTCAGTTATTGTTTGCAATTGCGTGAAGGTGCCTGACATAGTACTATCGAAGTCCAATAACTGGCAAGTTATAATAACAATAATTAATTGAAAGAGGCATTGCAACGTATGCTGGGCAGCAGATGGAGAACCTTATTTATGATCCCTCATAAATAAGGTTAAGGATCCTTTTCTTACTAGAAAAGGATCCCTCCTTTTCTAGTAAGAATCTTAAATTACATAGGACGTGTACCTTAAAATGTATTTTAAACGTTTTTACAGAAAAAGCAAGACGCACCACACAACACCACACAAATCCTTCATAACACCGCGACATTTTGCGCAGTGTTGGTTCATCTTACTTGGTGTCTTGCTTTTTCTGCATGGCGCGCCTGCCTAGAATGTTTAACGAGTTAAAATTTTCCCACGAGGCCCACATATGTTTTTTAATCTATTTTACTGCATAATTAAATTCGAGGCCAGACGAATATTACTTAATTTAAAAAGTGCGACAATATTATCCGCACCACATGTTAATTTGATAACGGAGCGGAAGGTGGGGCAGGCAGCCAGGTGTCAGCTTACCTGCTAGCCGTAATTAATTCACCTACCCCGAATTTCCAACCACCACCTTTGTTTTTCTCCAGGAATCGCAGCGTAACAAAATCCACTTACCGGAAATTTTAACCAAGTATCACTTTCAACGTCGTCCGTAGTTAGATATAATTTACGTCTAATATATATAAATTTTCGACAGCGATTTATGTAATGAAGTGGACAATTGGATCTGGAATTGGAATTCTGGACACTTGACAGATGGCTGAAAGACAGACAGACAGACAGAAAAATTTACGTCTCCAATTATAGGTACCTACACTCTACAGCCATTTTCATTAGATTGGATATTATGAGATTTATTACCCAAGATACCTCTTCTAAAATAATAATATGATCGGAGCTACTCGTAAATCATTTTAGTATCTTTCTACCTATATACCTAAAGTTCTAATTTTTACTTTTAACCCCCGACCCCAAAAGAGGGGTGTTATAAGTTTGACGTTTGTATCTGTGTACCTGTCTGTGGCATCTTAGCTCCTAAACTAATGAACCAATTTTAAATTAGTTTTTTTTTTTGTTGAAAGGCAATCATTGTTCTTAGCTATCGGTTTAGCCGTCTGAAAGTTATCAGCTCTTTTCTAGTTACTGTAACCTTCACTTGTCGGGGGTGTTATAAATTTTTAATTTATTAATTCTTGAAAAGCTACCCTTTCATTTAATTACTATCACATTTTTGTGATGTAAGTGACAGATGGACAGACAGACAGACAGCGAAGTGAGTACGGAACACTAAATGAGTCACCTTCTCTCACCAGACAATAACCACTGTGAAATGTCTGATAACTTATAAATTGAAATTGAAATAATTTATTACTTCAAAAGTTTCCGCATAATTAAATTGCGATGGACGGATATAATGATCTAAAAGCCATTAAATTTTCTTCTCGCTTTCCCAAGAAGTTTCTTAAAACAAGATCTTCTTAAGATAAGAGGATATCTTTAAAACAAGAGTGAATAGGCACCTTCTAGGTAAACGCATCCCATCTTAGACCACATCATCACTTTCCATCAGGTGTGATTGTGGTCAAGCGCTTACCTATAGTGAATAAAAAAAAAAAAGAAAAAAAAAATAAGTTATTTCCATGAGAATTCTAAATATAGAATCTTATGAAATAATTTTGAATCAAAATAAGATAGGAAGTTTGAAATTAACGGCGTAGGTATATATAGATATTATTATGTCCGTAGCGCGGGGAAGTCGCGCGGCGCATCGCAGGCCAAGCACAATCTACGGCTCCGGGCTCCGAGTCTCGAAACTCGCCACCGATCCGCACTCGCTAGTCGCCGCTCTCGCCAGTCTATTGGAGGCTCTGCAGTGCAGCGGTGTCCTATCAGAGTGCGCTCTCTAACCATACTCACCCGATTTCACATCATACATCGATACGCCTGTGGGATTACTTCCAATCGTTCTCCATCCAGTGCATCAACGTTTTCAGTGAATGTGAACCTCGGAGGCGAATATTGTGACTTTTTAAAGCCTTCTCAATTCGACCCGCGCTTATAGACGCCGGTCTTTTCCGACAACAGGTAAGAACCAAACAAAAAACGTAATACATAAATATTAAAATGATTTTCTATCGAGATAATCGTATTGAATACAATGGTGTTTGCTAAACGATGCTTATTAATCTTGCAATACTGAAATTCATGAGGCTTGAAAATAAGCAAGTAAAGATTAATGATTTTAGCAACATATCGGCGTGTCTCGTTCGATGAAAATTCTTGGCAAAAATACGTTTATTTCAGTGATAACGTTTTTCGGTTCTTGGCAAAGCTTTGCGTATTTTTTCATGACAGAATTATTGAAATTATTATCATTTTCTGTGACGGAAGTTCTAGTTTTAGTATAATTTATAAGTTAGTGCACGCAAACGTGAAATATTGCCGTCTGTCGTAGCCTACAGTTTAAAAATACAGACCTCCTAACACGTTTCTTGTAAACCGGTTCATGCACGCTGTTTAGCCGCCAAGACTTATGCAATGGTCTAACCCTCAGCGACCCAGCTATGAGCTCATCCGGTCACAGAAGATGCCGCTCCTGTTATATTATTTACCTAAGTTATTTTCCTCTTTTAAACTGGTTTACTGGTACTGCCTCTAAAATATAATCGGAACTTGCCTCTGGCAAATATTTTACATGTTTACGACCGAATTACTGTAACGATACTTCGCTTTGCCACCCAAAAATACTGCCTCTGCTAAACTGGTTATTGGTTCTGCCTCTTTAAACTAGAATCGGAACTGCCTGTGGCAAATGTTTTACCGCCAAATGACTATCAAAAATATTGGCCAAATAATGAGGTAAAAAACATATTTACCTTTTCTAAACTTTTTTTTTGTTTAAATGCCTACTCGTAGAATCGGGTCTGCCTCTAGCAAATATTTTACCGCTGAATTACTGTAACGATTTGAATAATAAATACCTAGGCAGATTATGAATTTAAGAGGTGTGCAAAATTTTTTGCGCTACCCTATTAAAAAAAAATACACGTATGAGTGAGTGTGGAAACTTCAAACTAAGTTCCTCAGTAGAACATTAGGTAGTTTAACGATTAAAAAATCAACCCATAAATTGATATTTATTAAAAGAACTAAAGCGAAATTACACCTTAAAATAATATGTACGGATAATTATCACAGTAAGCACAAACATACGAATTTTAAGAATAATATTGTTTACTTTGTCAAAATTCCCTGGAGCGTTACCGAATCAGACTCACCGAATGCGCGAATCGAAACATCTGCTAACAAAAAACTTTTGGATATTGCATTGTCAGTGGCAGCTGCGTTCAATCCACGTGCCTTAACAAATTCCCGATAATCACGTACGACTACCGCAGATTCTCTACCTCTATTCAACACACAAAACTACAGCTTTAGAATAAATTAATCAACCTTACCTCTCATGACATACACACAGAAATATTTATATGAATCATATCTACTAGATTTTGTTAATTCCGTTTCCTGTTCTTTTCGACATTCATAGCTCTTTGTTTGTGGTCGAAGATTAATTTAATTTAAATCGTTACGCTGTCGGCGATAGGTACTGCTAGGCACGCAAGCCAACGATCAAGATTGTGTTGTTTGATGGGAACAAAAAAGACAGTGCCAGGTACAAACGAAGAGGCTCGGATAATAAGTTGAGTTGGCCAGCCAAGCCAAGTCGCCCCGCCACCGACCACTTGGCGGCGTCGTATTGATCTGCAATCGCACACTGCTCACGTCATATGGAACTAGGTTTCCTTCTAGAGCCAACATATTAATATGATAGAGTTTACTATGTCATCAGACTACGTGGGTAGGCGTAGTAATGATAACTTCAACTCACTCCGATCCCGCTTGTTTATTTCTAGGTCAGCTATTAGCTGCCGACGTATGATTGTTGGTGTATAGAAAGCCGTCTGCAACAAGTTGCTGCTCAATGTTGGTGTTTTATTTAGTAACTGGATGTTACCAAATAAGAAACTACTCGTAATTACCTACCGTACATCAAAAAGCAATCAAATGGCTACCGGTGCGGCGGTCGGTTCGGTCACCACTTGTTGTCTATTTCCTTTTCTTTGATTAGCTAATTCCGCCAATGTCTGCGTATGGAAGCCAATAATTAGATAACGACGCAAGTTCGTTAACCTAAATGTCTTGCTTTAAAAAATAATCACGTTAGTCTATTACCACATGTATTCACGTAACGTTAAAGCGAAATATTTTAATGTCACTAATTTAATAACTAACTTGGCCTACTTGCTACGAGTACTACAGCAAGGAAAGCATTTCCGCGAGGCAATAAGCGGCCTTGTCGGCTGGAAAATTGCGCCAATTTTCAGGGTGCGCCTCCGCTTCAATTTAATTAAAGTTGAACGGAAAAATCCACAGTCAAAATGTTCCAAATAAATAACAACAGTCGCGGGATACAATTTGTGCCATTTCGCGGAAGACAAAAGAATGAAATTAATTTCCTCATTATCAAACTAGCTAATGCCTGCGAAATTGTCCGTGTGATATAATTTATATTATTTTATAGCCTATATCACTGAGGAATAACGTATCTAATCTATCTATCAATATACCATCTAACAGTGCGAGATCATTAGTTCTGGAGATTACCCCTCTAAATACAAACCTAATATCCTCTTGAAAATCATAATTTATACAGCCTAGATTTAGTAATTACATTGTGCATCACAGAATTCTACCATTTTCCCAAAGTTCAAAAGCATTTACGCAAATACGTCGGTCTTGCAATTTCCATGAAAACAAGGCCTCGTCCCTCGGGTCGGAACAAATTGAGGAAAGCTTTTTGTAATTCACCTTGTACTGTGTCCACTGGGTGCCATAACCACGGTTTTAGATTTTTTTATGACAAAAGGGGTAGTGAAAGTACTATGAGTGACAAATTGGGTGGGTGTAATTGCCGTAAATAATTGTGGGGGATGATATGTTGATGTAGTCATAACAATCGGCAAGGTCGCGGCGCTAACGAAGGGATTCGGGTCTAGGGTTGTAGTTTGGGGATTCTGAATGTTGAGCGATTCTCGTATTCGTATGCAGGCCGCGGCGGTGTGGCGAGTGCGATCGATACGCGCCCGCGCGACGTAGCCGACAACTGACTGCCATACTCGGGACCTTTCCACCATTACATATCTACAAATAAGTTAACGTTACCGTGTTGAATAAGAACAATAATGACGAGTGATGACATACATTGCACAACATGAAGATCTATTAAACTACTTTTTATTAATTAAAAAGATAGGTCTTATATTTGTTTATCAAGAGCCATTGGTCAACACATTATGATATGCCAATGTTGCATGATTAATTAAACGGCAAGCAAACATATAACCCATGGAGCAAACGATCTTTAAGAGTATTAATATCCATAAGCATTATTGATTAATTCTAATCTAAACGATTGGACGGATGTGGAATATCGTTACAAGGGAGCAGTAAGTACGATGATTTATGGGTCCCAGCGCTCACTATGATATCATCACTGTCGTCGACCGAGAAAGAAAAAAAGTAGTTTAGTACTCAAGCAAATAACTATTGAGCAAGAAACTCATCGGCCGGTGACCGCGTGGCCCTGATCTTGGCGAAAAAAACTAATTTAATTTATTTTATATAGCTTCACCATATCCAACAACTTGATTACATAATAACGTCCGTAAAGATTGGTAGTCATTAGCCGGAATAAGTGCCTAACTACATACCTTTTCATATTATCATACTTATAAATAAACTCGTAAAAATATACAGTAGCAAGAACCTGTTCGTGATAATAACTGATAAATACATTTACTTATTACAATACTTTGTCTAATTTATCGACACAACATACCTACTTAATTCTGTAAAAGGAGACATTATAGTTCTGTTAAGGTATAGAATATTTTAAATTTAAAGATATATAAAACTACATATATTAATTGTAACGAAACAGAGAATCAATAGTAGTAATAGATTGCTAGAAATTAAAATCGTGAAAATCTAAGTCTAGTAGGTATGTTATTACTGAAGTTGTCTGTAGAAGGTAGGTACAGATAGTGTTCAATATATCACCCTGAGTGAGAAAACAGAGAACACTAACAGTTTACTAATAGCTTAATGCACTTCCAATGTGGCTGTCTGACGGACAAGTAAGCAAGGGGACTGGGGACCATCTAAACTAGGGAACTGCAAACGAGCACCAATTTTGCGCACTTATGTTTCATCACACACATACCTAAATATTCCTTACACGTCTTATAACTTTACCTTGGCATATTATACGTTGAACTAGAAACTTACCTATCTAAAATTTTATTCACATCTTAGAGATTATGCTAACTACTTGTTATTCAAGTTGCTTCGTAATTTATTTTATAGATAGAAGTAAATTGTTATCGTCGAAAATATAATTTGCGGTTCATGTTCTTGTATTTAGTAAACTTTTTAACCGACTTCAAAAAGGAGGAGGTTCTCAATTCGTCAGAACCTTTTTTTTATTCACTATCTGTATTTCAACTACACTGAATATAAGACTGATGTTTGTGATAGTAGGTATACCTAGATGTAAAAAAAAAGAATTGAACGACAACCTGTAGGTACCTACTTATCCTATTAATCTAATGGTTTTGTAACAAGTTTTTTTCTTGTATAAGGAATAGAAGAAAACTGTTGGAATAAGGATACAGAACTTAAATAATCTTAATGTAGAGAATGTAGGTAGGTACCGTGTTCTAAAACTAATCAATCGAGAAATAGAATGATCACAATAGATCCGTGCGTGGGTACCTGGATGCCGTCTTTTATATTTTTTTTGTTGCCCGGCCATTGCTCCCCATAACAGAACGACCCTTGGCCTAACAATGATTGGATAGAGGGGAACGATATGCAGCTGCTCTTTTCTTGAGACACCAAATTCTTTGCTCCAAGTTGAGGTAACCAAGTTGCGAAATGATAAATAATTTAAATATAAATGAAATGAAATATGAGGTAGACATAAAAGTAACACAATAAACAACAAAAATAGAAGTATAACTCCTAATTTCTTGCCTTAAAAATCAAATTAGTGATTTTACGAAGCCAATCATTGAAGATGTGAAACAGGGCGGCAATGAAAATAGTTTACCTTAGCCAAATTCTTTGGATTTTATTAAAATAACAACATCTATGCATTTTCCAAAGACTAGATCGTGATGAAAGTTAAGATCAAGATTGTAGGCGCCAAGAGCGACGTATAAAGAGACGAGTGATTTCCCCTGATAAAAATAAATTAATTGGAATCACATCTAGTAGTACATAAGTAAAAACTGGATACTAAACCAAGTATTGCTTTCGGTTCCATATCGGTGCGTTGTTTTTACTGGCTGACAGATTTCTGTGAATTACAAGCAAGAGAGGTGGCTTGAGTTCATGGCCACTGGAACAATCGATTGGCGTGAATTTGCGAGCTTTTGCCTTCGTGAATATTATGAGACCTATTGTTTTCAGCCTTGGCAATATTAAAGACCGCATTGTGCTCAGACAAAATAAAATGAAAACAATTTTGGGAAAATTATGGGTCACATTAAACCTACCTACCTACTCAAAATAAAAATCAAAATTTCAAATAAGATTCCACTCAAAGCCTGCCCGGCGATTGTCGAGGGACACGAAGGTCGCGCGCGTCGACGCTCGCAGACCATCGACTAGCGACAAGTTGCGCGACACGTAAATGTCCCAAGCGACGTCGGACGACGTCGGGCGACATGGCGCGGGACACGTGAATTTCGTGTCGAGCGACAGAGTCGCGCAACAAATGTCCCCTAGTGAAAATGCGGCTTTATGCCTCAAATGGCGACATCCGTTTCATTCGCTTAAGATGTATGATGAATGAAAGGTGTTCTTAAACTGTCTGGATAATGTACCCGCAACGAAGCTCGGTGAAATTAATTAAGCACTCACACTTAACCAACAAGCGCTTCATCACGGCCAATGCGAGGAAATTAAATGAACACGCGCGGACGCTTCTTGGTGGACGCTTATTAGAACAGCAAAATGACTTGGTATTTTTAGTTTGAGATGGTCCACGTGAACAGAAACGTCCCAATTGTACATAACACTAAAGTTATTAAAACTCGTACAATTTAATCTTGAAGCACAAAATTAAAGCATACCTAAGGTTTTTGTAATGTTTTTTTTACTATTCTGATAAGCAGTAAGCCCTCTACTGCGATCTCACCTGATGGCAAGTGATGAAAGTGGGCTAACTTGGAAGGGGTATGGCAGTTTCATTAAACCCATACCCCTTATCAAGAGAGACAATTTAGATAATATAAATTCCCAAATTGCCCCTGTCAGTAATCTAACCCGGGACCTCCCACTTATAAAACCACAGCGCTCACCACGGCGCCAGGGAGGTTTTCAAATGCGTGTGCGCATTTGAGTGAGCACCTTAATTAGCACAGGTGGACGTAGCAGGTGTCTAACGAGCCATGCGAGAATATAAAACAGCTTGTCTTCAAAGTCAGTTACGCGCCCTCCTACAACTATTAAGTATCGGCGCGTGCGCAACCACGTGTTCACGATCATTCAACCGTTAAATAAACTAATAATTGTGATAACCTATCATGTTAAATTACTTTAGCCACCGAAAGTAGCAGTTACCAGTATGTTAATACCCGGTAAGCGCTTGATAAACCTACCTAATGTATTGGAATTGACATATGTATTGTATAAAATTGTGAAGCATGTCTATTTGAACAACTTTGTAGTTGCGACCACAATGGCTGACACACACAAAATATGGATACAAAAGGACCCGCACCATGTCCATTCACACTACCGGCTATAATTTAATATCCGCCCTTGGAACTAATCCTATTTCCTCAATAATCTACCTAAGCTATTAAAAACTGAAAGACGTGTTTAAGGACTTTGATATGCAAAGAACCTACAGCAATCTTGGTATAAGTAGGTATTAATTTTCATTAGATAAAAGTACAGAGTAGTGAGATGAAACAATAATAAGGTTCATCATGCTGACAATGTCTAGTCTCCTAGAATGAAATTTAGGCAGCCATTCTACAGTTGGGGGACAGATTCAGCATCAGATATTATACATATAACATTCTAGATAAAATATGGGAGGTATTCTTCAACTAGATGATGCTCGCGACTTTTTAAAACTCCCGAGAAAACTCTGGTTTTCCGGGATAAAAAAGTAGCTTATATTTGTTTCCAGGATGCGAGCTATATCACTGTGTCAAATATAAGATCCTCGCAACTAATTCGGTGTGGATTTAGGTTTTCTAAAAATACCATGGAAGCCTTTTCATTTTCCGGGACAAAAAATGGCCCCTGTCGTTCTCCGGGATGCAAGATATTCCTGTATCAAACGTCAAAATCGGACACGGATGGGTCATGAAAAGTTAGCAGACAGAGATTTATGATACTATGGATATTGGATATGGATGTGAAACTTATGAATAGTTATGTATTCTAGAACCTTTTTGCTTTAATACTCACGCCGGCAAGAAATTGTACTAGTACTACGATAAAGCAATAAAAAGTTACTTATAAGTTAATTGAAACCTGAGCAATTAAGTGAAAGCCTGAACCTAGTGCGATATTTGGTTACGAGAATGCAATGCATGCGAGCGCAGATAGTATCTAGCCTTTTACGCGGAGATCGGCCTAGTCTCATGTAAAAGGTATTGAGTGCACCTAGTAGTATAGTTTCTTAGACTTCCGTTACAAATCATCCACGGAAGTAAACGTTTGGATGTATGGGGGATAGTCAGCATTACGAACAGATCTTTTTGATGGCAGATACAATCAACGTTGATTTAATGGGTCTTAAAAGGATAAGATCGAAAATCCGTAATATATCGGATCAACTATGTATGTATTTACCATTTTGCTACGTAGCTATCTATAGGCTCCGAAAAATATAAACATTCTTTTCTTTACTTTAGAACGATTTAATTAAATTGTAGACAGTCTTAGCACAAGAAAATGCTCTGAACGTCCCATTAGTAGATCCAATAAAGCTAAATTAAATAGACCAAGGTCGCTCTATATCCTGAAGGTTGCTAGCAAGGACTCGCCCGGGCCGCAGCGAACAACCTTCCCTTTTCCCGTAGTCTTTTGCTCTTCGATTTAACGCGGCGGTCTCCGTTTTCGTCGATACTAAAGTTTACTAAAATGGAATTAAGTTAGGAACGCATGGATCGAAAAATTTGAAATTAATATATAATATTTTTCATTATATCCCCTTGGATTTGGTCCGATTAAAACATGATTGGACAAACTTTCCTCGATAGAAAAAAAATCAGAAGTTTGGTCTAAAACCTTAGACTTTTGGGTTTTTCTCTTTAATGACAAAGCTCTTAAAGACGTAACTTTCACCATAGGTGTAAAACAATCAAATAAATAATTCGGTCCGATCATTTCACAGTAAGTGCTATATTTCAAATTATATTCTAAATTATTTGATTTCACGCTTCCTCGCTTATTCTCTTCAAATCGCGTACAGAGCGAGTACAAAGAATTTTCGACCCTATTGTTGAGTCTTATGGGCCGTAATTACGTTATCTTGTCAGTCATACCCGTCGCCTCAGCGCGGCAGGACCTGTTTCGGGTTTCATAAGCATTTTGTAATACTGTAATTGTACAGAATGCCATAGAGTAGTAAATTCAGTACTATGTTATAAAGTATTTTTATTTAGGATTTTTCTAGATTTTAAGATAAGTTTATATTGTGCATTTATTACATTAAAAAAGTAATTATTTTAAAAAGAATGCAGTAAACAGTACATTGCAGTGTAGTGAAGCTAATATTAGGTCATTATAGACCAGGACTTATAATTTGAAAATAAAAATTAATTAATCTGAGTGCTCTATCCCGGTAGCTCAAAGATCAAAAACCAAACTTGTAAAATGCATAAGTATTAGAAGATAAGATGGAAAAAAAACTTTATTGATATCAATTTAAAGGTTTTTAGGGGAAAGTACTAATTATTATGAAAATAGGATGAGAGGAGACCGCGTATAAGCAAGCGTAGTGTAGGACGTCCTCCAGCACGATGGACTGATGATATAAAGCGGCTGGCGCTCTTTAGGGAAGGCCCATGTCCAACAGTGGACATCCACGGGCTCATAATGATGATGATGATGATCATGATTATTATGAAAATGACATCCACTTTCAAGTCCGAGATGTTTATCCAAGGTGTTATAATTTTTAGTTTCTTCACTTGCTATGCAATGATATCATTTATTAGGGTTCCGTACCTCAAAAAGAAAAGCGGAACGCTTATAGGATCAATTTGCTGTCTGTTTGTCTGTCTATCTAACTGTATGTCTGTCTATCTGTCCACCTGTCAGTCTGTTTTGTCCGTGTGTGTTGTGTCTGTCAGGAAAACCTATAGGGTACTTCCCGTTGACCTAGAATCATGAAATTTGGCAAAAACCATGAATTTATGGGTTCATTAAAAAACAATGTGTTTCAATTTTCAAAGTAAGATAACTATACCAAGTGGGATATCATATAAAAGGGTTTTACCTGAACATTCTAAAACTGATTTTAATTTATTTTTAAGCATAATAGTTTTTGATTTATCTTGCAAAATGTCGGAAAAATACCTGAGTACGGATACGGAAACTTGGTGCGCGAGTCTGACTCGCACTTGGCTGGTTTTTTTATGTATATACGTCACTAAGTAGTCAATAATAAGTTTGACTAAAAATTGCAGTGTCATAAATGTTTTATAGATCAAAAAAATAATCATACTATTAAATATTCCTTCAACTTAGACCTTATTGTCACAGCTTAAAAGTTGAAAATGTGCAAAACAAAATTTCATACGTACTTAATACTTTTTCTCATAAAACTAGTTCAATTTACAAGAAATGAAAGATCCTATTGTGTTTGCCTTTGTCAATACAAAGGATCTTTGTGGCTTTTGTGTTCTCACTCACGTATACTAACATTAAAATATCGATGTTAAAATATTCGTTGTAAAACTTACCTTATGCAGTTATTCTTAAAGTATACATTAAATTGTTATTAGTACGAGAGTTGCTTCGTTTTGGAATGCCAAATCAGTGTATCAATTTTTCTTGTTTTGAATCGAAAGGTAAGAACAGTAATAAAATGTAACTACTGAAATCGTTTGTTTGTAGCTTTTATAGGTTCGTGAGAAGTAGTATTGTTGTATGATAATTTGGTCAATTTACAGATCAAATTTCTCAAAATCCTGTCTTAGTGCGGGTCTACGTTATATAGAGAACCAACTGCACCTTTTCAAACTTCAAAATCCCATCAGGACCAGTCCTGGCATAATTGTTAGTTAGTGGTAGTACCTTTTCACCCCCACTTTTTTTCATATTACATCCGTTAGGTCAATTTTTTTCGTATAAAATGTAGCCTATGTTACCCGGATTTACACCTCATTCACCAAAATCAGCCCAGTAGTTTCGGCGCTACGGTGGAACACACAGAATCTGGATACAAACACACACACATACATATACAGACTGCTAAAATCATAACTCTTCCTTTAGGCTTTGCCGCAATGGGGTAAAAAAACAGGCTGAATTGAGAACCACCTTCTTTTTGGAAGTTGGTTAAAAATTAAAAAAGGAGCAAGCAACAGACCATTTAGACTATTTACTTTTCCAGACGTTTTAGATACTATCTCATTCAGCGTTTATGTCATCCAACTATGTAATTTGACGTCTGGCTAATGAGGTGTTCTAATCATACAGACTATTCACAATTCCAGACGTTTTGCTACTTGTGCATTCTGTTTTTATGGCGTACAGCTAAGTTGACTCTCTGCTGACTGGGTAATCTGCTTTGATGTCATCTAGCTGAATTGTCTATTGGCTTACTAGGCACTTTTCTTTCATGTCAGTCAACGTAAAATTGTCTTTTAGCGAAAAGGTAATGACCTCTTTTTCTGGATGCCTAATGATAGGCATCCAGAAAAAGAGCTCAGCTTCTGAATTAGAGAAAATAATTACTACAAATTTAAAATTTGAATCAATGGCCCGAATCTGAATATAACAAAAAAGCTATAAAATATTTTAATCTCTGTCTTGACTTTGTTCAGTATCATATAAAAACATTTCTCCAGCGCTTTGACTTTGAACCTTAACGTAAACAGTTAAGTTAGCGTATTGAATGTGTACATACCTACTTATGCTCTTTTGGAATATTTCACCTAATTAGTTAACTTTTATGGCTATTAGCTCCGAGCGGGCCGGTTTGACTGTAACCATATTGAATAAACAAAAACAAGGATTATAAACAAAACAGCTTTTTATACAACACGAAATATATTATAATGTTATCCTGTTATGGCTGCAGGTGCATATAATCTCTTTCAGGTGTTTTTGCACGCCTAGCGCGTGTGATATTTTTTTTACTGTAAACGTTTTGATAATATGAAAAAATAGGATTTTACGATCTCGGTAATTAGTGAAATGCAATAAATAGTTACTTGTGTAATGTCCGTGCTAACTATATTTTCATTGAATTTCAGTTGAGTGTAATTTCTATAATCTCAGCATCTATAATAGCAATAAGATATAGAAAATATAAGATTTACCTATAAATGTAAGTAATTAGGAATGACAGTATTATCATTATCAATAAGTGAAAATTTCAGAAACTTGGACTTGTCCATGCTATAATCTTTTATCCATGTGAAGTATCTTCTTTCAAGGCCAAATGTAATGGTCACCACAGTAATGACCAAAACTGGCAGATAGGGGTTTATAATGAGAACGTTAACGTAAAATAGACCTTAACCGCCTTGTTTTATAGCTCAAATTAATCCATTCATGTATAGCCAGTCAGACAGAACCAGAAATTAAAATCGGTGTAATTGAATTTAGGACCTTAAGTCAAGGTTATTTAGGCCCATTTTAATTTAATGTTACTGTGTGTGTGTGATCTCATTCTATGAAAGTTGGTGAAATGTTAAATCTCCTACTATAATAAGCATACAGGTTGAAAAAGACACCTATTAGCATGATTGTAAATAGATCTCATTCATTATTTCTCGTTGTTGACAAAACAATAAAAGTACATTATAATATTGTTGTTTTTTTTTTTATCAGTGACTGTTTACTAACTAATGATAGTAACTTGGCAACAGTGTGCATTAAAATCCATACTAATATTATAAATGCGAAAGTGTGTCTGTCTGTCTGCTACGTTTTCACGGCCCAACCACTGAACCGATTTTAATGAAATTTGGTACAGACTTGGGATACATCCCGGAGAAGGACATAGGCTACTTTTATCCCGGAAAAATGAAGAGTTCCTACGGGATTCAAAAAAACCGAAATCAACGCAGGTGAAGCCGCAGGGATCCTCTAGTAGTATATAAAACAATATTTAACTTGTACACATATTTTTTATAGATACGCAATGTTATATATTACAATAAAGTAACCCAGCGAAGTCGAATGTAATCGATTCTGATGATACCTACAGATTAATTTTTTTAAATAAATTTTTAATTATTTCATAATAAATATTTTTTATCACTATAACTTTGAATTTTAAACTTATACATAACTTGACTTTTTACTCCATCGTAAACACTGAAGTGGGGTGACGTAATGATTAAATGCAGGAGCGATGTGAAAATAATAATCTACACTGTGGCGATGCGCAACCGGTTCAGGGGCGTCTAAGAGAGATGCCGATACAATGTGTATCGCCATCTCTAGATTTGAAATTATACCTGGAATATACCGTCCCCTTAATACGTCTTCCTTATTTTTATGTCGCTTCAATCATATTATATCGGCTTTCTATCATAATATCTCTTATTTTTATGCAGTACATTTCTGTAACTATACCTAATATAAAAAACAATTGATCGGACCTATAATTTTAAAAGAGTTTTTATGATTTCAGAGTAACAATTAGATAACAAATATACAACCATAATGAACCCAGCCATTGCAAAATGTATCTTTTTATAATGATACAATTACAGCACATTTTATCCATGATGGTACGATAAAAATTCCGGAAGCCATTGCAATTCATGGTGATCCACTTCCTGTAGGTCCCTTTTAGCGGTCGCACCGTTTATTAACGGTAGTTTATAGTTTTTAATTACACCAATTACAATAACACTTTGTTGCATACAAATTGTACTTTAAATTGTATCTGGCGAGAGAACATCGCACCTGGAGAGAAAAAACTAAAATAAATTGCTAAAACTAAAAAAAAATAAAAAAAACTAAAATGAGAAATCAAGGTTCACCCAAAAAAACCCTGCTCTTATTGGAAAAACAACAGCCGAAAGGAACGAACCCGTGTTAAAAGTTTTGAACTCTAACAATAACCTGAACGAAATAATCGTTTCCGTTAACTCGCAAAGATTAAATAACTTTATTGGCCAAACAATGGTGAAACACAAAACGCAAAACAAACAACCAGAGAACCTTCCATTTGAAGTGCACAAAGGAATATTACTAGACGAGTATTGAAGCGGACAATGCGTCAGTAACGGGACAACGCACTAATTGTGAACCGAGTACCAACTCTTCCGTTACCCGCTGCGCTGTCGAGCTATAGCACTCTCCCGGGAACTGACATGCCACTATTAAAACGTCTCGAATAACGCCAACTACTCACATAATGGCTCATGATACCACCTTTTACCAGTCCCGCTATTATTTCCTAGCCCATTTATTATAAGCTGCCTCAAAGCATATTACTCTTATAATTTAAAGAGCACTTAAGTTACTTTGTATAAAATTCCATCATCAAACATAGCAGCAATTTTAGGTTAATTTGGCTCTTTTACTTTAGCAAAAAGATTTTTATTCCAGTCAGAAATAAATTCTTCATAGTGAACATATTTTAAGCGGTATAGCCTTTTATAAATTGCGGCGGAGAAAACGTTTTGTAAACTACGCTAGGCGGCTCATTGAAGCTGACAAAAGCCCAGTTTGTGGTTAAAAGCACGATTTTCCTCTGGAATTTAACACCGAACACGAAGATAACGGTGTTCAATTTTGAACGAAGTACATTATGAAGTTTATCGATTATTATATCTAATGAGATCAAGTTTTTACTTCTAGAGCTTTTGAATTTCTATTTCTTTTGACGTAGATTAGATACAGCTATATTTTTTTTAATTTATTACGATGAAATGATCAGTTAATGTAAATCAACTTTAATCGATTATGGAAGTTGGAACGTAGTTTTGTTATAACAATAGAGAATAGTAATTGTAACAAGAGCGCAATAATAAAAGACAGTGTGATATACCGTCTATACACGTGTCGAGATTACAAATGTATGAACTAACTGATAGCTGATTATATTCAAACCACGATTCGGAAACATCGCACGTAAAGTTTTTTATTTGTCAGTTATTATGAATACCGAAGTGGTATAATTAAATCTATGCATGAAGTTTAAAACTAAAGTAGAACTTGATTATTGTGTATCTCATCACTACATATATCGATATCTTACATTCCAAAATGTTTTAGAACCCAAACAAGTATTCGAAATCAAAATGATTTGTGACAACAATCACACTAATATTATAAAGGCGAAAGTTTGTATGTGTGTGTGTATGTTTGTTACTCTTTCACGCAAAAACTACTTGACGGATTTGGCTGAAATTTGGAATAGAGATAGATAATATCCTGGATTAGCACATAGGCTACTTTTATCCCGGAAAATAAAAGAGTTTCCACGGGATTTCGAAAAACCTAAATCCACGCGTGCGAAGTCGCAGGCATCGGCTAGTAAATGATAATAAAACCAGCGTTGATTTAACGTGCCTCATTCACGTTTTAAGCGGAAATGTAACACATAAGTTATGTAAACTTTCGTAAACCTGTCTTAGCGATTTATAGTTGGCTACATAGAGTGCGGTGGCTGTAAAGTGTAAATACAGAGAAATAACTATTCCTCGCCAGTGTAGCAACATCTTCACGAGACGTGTTGAGTTTAACAAGCTCTCGACTCGCACGCCGCTCCCGCAAGAGTCGTACGCGCGCACCGACTTGAGCAAAGTACCCTTTACTTCCACCAGACGAGCACAAACATTGTGTACCGCCGCAGCCTCAGGTGCGGAATCAAAAAGTTTACCGTAATAAGAAAAGTCTGGAAGACAACTTTCTCAAGCAAAAATCTTATCCATCTTAGTCACGTTTTGTATTCGTACTTTAAATTTGCAGACTGTATTATTAAGGTTTATGTTGTTTGTTAATTGGATCTATATCATAATTTATTTTTCCTAGAAGTTCTATTTAAATTATTTTTTCATGGCCACTATTACCTGCCTGCCTACTGGTTGCCTGTTGGAGATTGCTATGAGCAATAAGGCCGCCTTTGCATACAATTGTTTTTTGTTTCTTTGTCTTGTCTTGGTTATTTAATATTTTGTGTGCATTAAAATTTCTATCTATCTTCCTATTATCATTTTTATAACATTTATAAGCTCAAATATTTGTTCAAGTACAAAGATAAATTATTTAACTATTTCTGTATGCCTATCGTATTGATCGTAAACTGCCCTTCTCAGAGTTCAAGAGGCTGTATGTAACCCACGTCTACCGCAATAAACTCAACATCTTTATTTATATCAGTAACATCATACCCATATATTATTATTTTACATTTTAATATTACTGCTACTTATACAATATTATTACCTTCATCATCATCATCATCATTATCAACCGATAGACTTCCACTGCTGGACATATGTCTCTTGTAGGAACTTTCACATGCCACGATCTTGCGCCACCTGAATCCAGCGGCTCTCTGATGTTTGATGCCATCTGCCCACTTAGCGGGGATCTTCCAACAGTATACCAGTCGATAAAATTGTATCTACTGATTGCGTCTATAAAATGGCAAGCATGCATGTAAGGATATCTCGGAGAGACATATGTAATTACAACGATATTATTTCGGAATATCATATAACGATTGCACTTCGAGTGTGACTCCCGTTAGCGCATGCTCCACCAGTCAACCATTTCTTATTACGTACATTATTATTTCGCAAGCAAATTATGAGATATCAGTAACTTGTTACATTTTTTCTAAGAAATTATATTTTAGTTTTTAATTCATGCGACCTCAAAACTCTGATTTAATTTTCTACAAATGTCGAGGTTAACCAGAACATAAATCGCCACGTATTTCGTGTAATCTTACCTTGAATGGAAAAATAATTGCAAGGAATTAATCGCTTAGATATTCAAACACATGTGTGCTAACCGATGATAATTTATCAACGTTAATTGCATACAAGTATGTAGCGAAGCACTTATTGCAACAAGAGTTATAACTTAAGAATACATTAATTAAATTTATCAACTTTGCCGCAATGTAATGTTTAACTAAATTCGTTATTTTGAGAGTGAAATGCAAGAGAAATTGCACACAATTAATAGTTCTTTTTGATTTTTAGCTAATTGAAGTCAATTACAATCTATAAATAGTGTAAAGGTTATATAGTTCGTCTATATCTGCTTCGGCTTTGATGGTGATCGTTACATCAGTAGATCAAAGTCGAACCCATTCATATTAACGGGAGCATAAAATAAAAATATTTCTTCATAGAGTAATATTCTACAATCGCTTTGCTATTCCGTGCATATCTTTTAATACTGCCGCCGCTGAGGTGAATGCAAAGCTTTCCAATCATGCCATTATTATGGCATTTATTAATGAACAAATACGCGGCGTAGTTCTTTTATCGAAGTTATGTGCTAATTATCGTAGAACTATTATTACTGAAGGTTTTCCAATAAACTTGAGTATTAGACAGACCTTTTTATGTAAATGGAGAAGAAAGAGAAAAGTGGAAAACTAACAACGACATATTGATTTGTTACGTTAACGAGAGTCGAGTGTCTTTGCTCAGTGTCGTTCATCTTTGTTTCATCTGCACACTGATTTGCAGTTTATGTATTGAGAATTGAAGATGCGGTGGTGACCGATGAGTCACAATGAGCCGCGTTCATCGACCCGCCCTCACGACTTGAGCCGTTATCCTACAATTGCTTGTACCGCATTTTTGCAACCCAAAATAGGTAGTGACTACATAATTCATACGAATTCTCTTGAATAACGTTTCGACTTACGAGCTACCTACTCAAATCATATTCCATACGAGATGTAGTAGTAGCTACGTAATTTGCTAATCCCAGTTTCAATTACTAAGAGACCGGGAAATCGTATTTATTGATTCATTCATGCTATAGAGTTGACTCACGTAAGCAGAAAGTGACGTCATTAAAACTGTTAAGAGATTGTAGTGGCTGGATGACTGGTTTTGTACCCTTTGCAAGTTTGCTTTAATATGGATGAGTCATTAGCTCAAAATAAATTGTCTGTTAAATTTCAAAAGCAGTTCGCCGTGTTTCCGCTTTCCAAGGCTTTATTTTATTATGGGGTTTTCATTGTTGAATTTTTCGAAAATCGGATAACTTCTGACCTTAGAGTTCAGTACCAACACTAAAAAGCGGTGTTTCATTAAACGATTTCATTCTTTCTATACTAGTGTTTTAATTTTACTAAACACATCATTGAAATTTTCTTATACCAATGCAAAGCTAAATGAAAACAGTGACGTAGAACTTATATAACTTTTCAACAAATGCGACCGCATTCGAGATTCGACGTCACCCTTATATCCTGAATTCCAGACCTACTTCACATCATAGCATTTAAAGCTTCAATATTATTGCTTTATTCAATGTGTTCATAGCAGTATTAACTTTGTGACGGCTGACGGCAACTCCAACAACTTAGGAAGTTAATTAGTGAGATATTGCGGTGTTTATTAGAGCAGTTTGTTTGGGTAAAGTTAGGCGACAGTAATTACCGCTGACTTTGAAAGGGGTCTGTGCGTTAGGGCCTCCGACGGCTTTCTGAAGCTATTGCGCTTACATTGGACTAATGTAATTAATTTTTAACCCCCGACCCAAAAAGAGGGGTGTTATAAGTTTGGCGTGTGTATCTGTGTGTCTGTGTATCTGTGTATCTGTGTATCTGTGTATCTGTGTATCTGTCTGTGGCATCGTAGCGCCTAAACGAATGAACCGATTTTAATTTAGTTTTTTTTGTTTGAAAGGTCGCTTGATCGAGAGTGTTCTTAGCTATAATCTAAAAAAATTGGTTTAGCCGTTTAAGAGTTATCAGCTGTTTTCTAGTTTTCTTGTAGAAAAGAAGGTTAGATAACCGTTAGGTTCATAATATTATGTCAATAGACAAATGTCAAGCTGTCAAGATGGACGTTGCCTAAATACATAATTATTTATTTGAAAATGATGTTTTGGAAAACTCAAATACTTTGGATCGTCGGGGGTGTTATAAATTTTTAATTTACACTTGTCTTTAATGTAAATAAGTACCTAATAAGCAATATTATGTTAATTTAACTCTGAGATTTTAAAAACGAAAACGGAATTGCAACATGATAGCATACATAATGAGCTACCAATAACTTTATCAACAGTTGAGTATCTACATAGAAGATATAGAGATTAGAATAATGTACATAGAATCATGACACGACTCGCCATAATAGTAAAATTACGGCATTAGGCACAGAATTAGAGCCCTCAGATAAAATCAACGTGCCCGTCGAACCCGGAAGTTTCAAGACGCATTTCCATTTCGCAACGTTCCCAAGACCCGGCTTGGTAATAAATACGTAATGTACCCTGGTATCGATTGCAGCGCAAGGAGGGGTGTTTTTATTACCCAGCAGGTATGACATCAGCAAAAGTTAAACTTTGCTCTTGACATAAATTCCAAAAAGAGGGGAATGAAATGATCTTGCAAATTACCATAAAATTTTCACAACGTTGCGGTCACCAAATATGTTTGAATATCTTGTCCATGATTTGTTTTGGTCATTCAATTGCGTGAATTAAGAATGTTGCGAAAATTAAAAAAAAAAATGTTTTGGGTTTAGTTGGGTTTGGTTTACATTACAATGATACATAATTATATACTAATGACTTATCAGCCCTTATTCCCTAGTTTAAAGTAATTAAAAGAACCCTTACTAAAGTGTTGCAAAAAGAACAACATACGAGTATATAGTTTTCTAATTGAATTTAGTTGAAACTCGAGGATAAACTAATGAGCATCTAAAACGACCCTTTGGGCTGGTTAGCGAAATCAGAGGGTACTATGAGTCTGAATAAATAAAATGCAATTAAAAGAGGGGGAGTAGCCGCACAATCACACCCTCATCACGAGAGACTCTTTGAAATAGTGACGAAATCCTGCAATTGTTACAAAAAATAGGGGAGATGGGATTATGAATTTTTGTCTGTAAACAAAAGATCAAAAATATAAGCTAGGAAGAGGAACACATTGGAAAATAAAATTATTCTTTGTTTGTTTGTTTGTCCGGCACAAATTTTGCAATCGTTATAAAATATTTTTTTAATGTTAAGTTTCATAATTGAGTTCTGCAACATCATAAATTGCAGGTGATTAGGATAAATTTTTATGGAATAATGGTAGAGGTTTGGGGATTGTCAGCAAATTAACGTGAAATACTTCCGTTTGGTTCGCAGCCACTGAGCAAAACGGCGAACCACGTGCGGGGAGTTACCATAGCAACACAAGAACTACGTCGTTTACCTACATCCCCTGCGTTTTCAACGGTTTTCAGTATGCCACTTCACACTATTTAGATGTTATTTACTTTTTTAGAAATACTCAATAAATTCGAACGCTTTGATAATAATTTACTCTACCATTCAATCCATTTTCAAAATACCTGTAAATGTAAAAACTAATCTAAACTATGTAGTATAGGTACTGTGTCTAACACTACATGCGTTAGATACGTTACATTTTGGATTATTCGATTAGCTAGGTACACCACAGTTTAGGTAAAATAATCTTATTCTTGTAACAAGGAAATGCATTTGCCAAAATGTTTACCATCCCCGTGGGTCAACGATTGTAATGAAACGATAACACATGTCAAACACATAACCCTCCTTTGGGCTTCACCGCAGTCGGGTAAAAAGTAAACTCATTCACGAGTACCGAATTAAAATCCAACCCATTAAATATTTTCACAAGCCTTTGAAATCAGTGACCCATTCTAATAAATAACTGTATTGGACAAAGGGCTATGAGATTATGGCAGCCAATTTGGGATTTGGCGGTTGGAGGCAACCTTATCTTGTCTAAATGACATACGTTATACAGAAAGTCGAATCGGGGAATAATACGCCACAGACAAAGGACACTCCGACAATATTTGCTTAGTATAAATAAGACCTAAAATACATGGCGTCTCTTCGGTTATTTGACCCCTGTCGATGTGGGGTGTTGTGATCGGATTCCCCTATTGGAAATCCCTACACATGTGCATTGTCGTGGTTAAATAAGCAATTATTCAAGACAGTAATGCTAACCGCAAAATCTGCAAGAACATTTGTTGTTTTTACTTTTGTTACAAAAATATTACGGACACTCACTAGAATTTTCCTGAGACCGTGTGCGTGGATTTGGGCTTTCTAAGGATCCCGTTTCCCAAACTGTCACGGAGCCAACTTCTACGTTATAAAGAAAACCTACATTCAAAATCTTAAGTTTCTGGAGCTGTAGCTGGTTAGAGCTGTTATTCAGGCAGACTGTTTCATAATAAAAATTCAAGCTAGTGTCAGTTTTGTGGATTACTCACTGAAATTGGAGATGAAGAGACTAGTCTAATTTCCTTTGATAGATTAGTCTATGTACCTATCTAGTAGGTATCTACTCTGAATCTGCTCTGGATTTCCAGGCTAATTCGTTTGATTGCGTATTAGTCTCTATATAAACAAGTTAATTCTCAGAACTCTACTCAAAGAGATAGTTACCAAATAAACTCACACGACATGACAAAAAAATTGATATAATCTTACTTGAATGTGTTGAGGAAACGGAGTCAAATAAAGCTTATTTCGTAACAGCGTTTCAGTCAATTAGATGCTCGGCGTGTATTTCAATTATATTAAACTCGAGATGTTGTGTACAAAGACAGATATCTGGTTTCTAAGTGTTCATTGTAACCAGTCACAATGGGTCCGTTGCCGTGGCGAAGGCCAACCTACGCTGCATAACGACTGCATTATCACATTTGCTGGTGCTATGTGACGCATTCTCGCAAAATATAAGCACTAACAAAACACGGTTGTTCATAAGATAACGTTACTTTACGTAGCTTACGTTAGCTTGCGAAATGTAAAACGGCATTTAAATTTAATTAATTATACTTGTCTTGGATTTAAATTTTAGGAGTTGTGAAATTATCATGAAAATCATGCGATATTAGAGTCGTGATAGCCTAGTGGTTAAGACTTCAGCCTCGAGAGATCGACGGGTTCGATCCCGGCTGCATACCGGAGAGTTCTCCATAATGTTCTCAAACTCAGATGGGTGTGAAATCCGCCAATCCGCACTGGGACCCGCGGACTATGGCCTAAACCCTTCTCATTCTGAAAGGAGACCCGTGCTCAGTAGTGGGCTGGCAATGGGTAGATCATGATGATGATGATGAGTTGTCTTCTAGACTGTAATCCGTACATAATATGTGGCTTTGGACGTTTATCCAGACACCGCTTCAATGTTAGACTACTTAACTAATTGTGCGGTAACTGAAGAAACCATAGTCAGTTTCCATTTCATCACATTTGGTTAACCGCAAACGTAGCTTTAATAGAATAACTTGTAAGTACTCAGCTTACAAATTAGAAAAGGCAGATGAAACTTGAAAGTAATGGTTTAATTGAAAAGAAAGATTAACCTTAATCGTATTCGCAAACTAAAATAGACCAGAACGCACTATGAGCTAACTGTATGAGTAATACAAGCCTTAATTGCATATACTGTAAAGCAAAGTGCAAGATCTAATTAGACATCTGCCTTGCAGCACTCCCTATTTAAACTAGTAGGTATTTCATTGCAATTTTACATTAGTACCTACAGTATCGATACTTCATTTAGTCGTATGATTTTATTCTAATTGTTTCTGTTTGGATTGTTACAGATTTCGAAATACAAATATACAACAAAACTGGAATTCTTATAGCGGATCACTAAAAGGTAATTGCTTATTGTAGTTATCAAGAGCTCTATAAATCAGAAACGATTAAAAGGCCCGATATCGCAAACAATACTATTGAACAGGAATCAACTTATCAAAGCGAGACAAACGCAAAAAACAACAAAATTGAATTCAATGGGATTCTTTGCTGATGTCGTCACCAATCTAAAAATAGTTCATTTCACTACCCGCACGAGACCGTGTGCCCACTGTAATCCTGTCAAGAGCCAGGATGGAATAAACAACTCAAAGTATGATAAGTGCATTTGATATACGGTTTCTTACGTCAACGATATGAGCATGTTATTGCGTCTGCACTTTTTTGAATAACTTAAGTAAGCACTTGGACCATATTACAGAACCAATATGAAGAAAGTGATTGTAAATAAGCTTGAATTGTATAACCTGTAACGAGAGGATACAAGTTATAAGTATTCGGTTTCTAATGTTGGTGAAATTAATAAGTAAATAAATGAAGGTAAATAATACTAAGGCCCACTTGCACAAAACTCGTGAAACTGGTTTAGTTAAATTTTGTAATGCTGTCACAGAAAAGCTTTGACAAGTTTTTTTCAGGGTTGATAGTAAAAGGACAGGACTAGAAAATTTTACATAAACACATTTGAAAGGTTTGTGCAAGTCAACTTCAATATCAGATACAATAAGCCAGAACATAAATACAAAGAGGAAGTTGATGACATAGTACTTTTTGATGACGCGTCTCACTTTCAAGGTGATAATGATAGAAATATTTAGGTAATCAAATAATGGAGTTGTGTAACTGGGCTAGTGTCGCCAGTGTGTCAGTATGACATATCATAAGTGGCACTATTATCGACAATCAGACGACGACCTTGCTGCTTGTTGTCGCAAATCGTGGGGAGCCGCAGATTGTCATCCTCCATTCCGGCATCCGCCTTACGTGCATTTTTATTATGTAATCCTACTTGTACTTTTATCGCTTTGGATAAGATGTTTGTACAATTAACAAAAAGGATATAGGTACAACACAGGTCTGTGCATAACTAGGTAATAATAAACAATTACAATAATTTCAAAACATGAGATTGTAGATGTAAACTCTAAACACGGCACGGAATGTGAGCGGAGGATATAATAATAATTAAAATAACATTTTACTGAAAACCATTGTGTTGTCTCGCCATTTACAGGCTAGGCTGTAAAGGTCGCTGGCAATAGCTAAAATTCGTTGGCTCGTGAATGCGGGACCTGAATATTTTTTAGTGAATTTCTAGGAAGTTTTAATTAAATTGCGCTCTTCCATTTAATATTTTATGTTTTTATTATAGCGATAAACAAAAACAATATTAATAATGATATGACGGCACCTTAAATAGTATGTAGTCATTGAATGATTCAGTTATAACTTTAACTAGGTCATCTGGATTGTTATATAAAACTAGAAATACCCTGATTTATTCTCGGCAGGGACGAAATTAATAATGCAGATTTTCTGAAAAAGTTTTTAGAAATTATCGACTGAAACTTTTTAAATCCTTATTAGTTAATACATTATTTTTTAATATAAGATATTATGGTATAAGTTCGAGGACAGTAGAGATGTACCAAGTTTTTTCTAAAATTCAGCCTAACAGCACCTAACAGAACAAGCATAATGTTCAATTAAAATGTGTACTTTCAATTATTATTATAGAGTTACTAATAATATGTGGCTTGAATATAACAGCGTGTGTAATAGAGCAAGATTTATCCTCACAGATAGTAATTAGTCCAGACGCCTGATTTATTGGTTGCCTTTGAAAGCATTATTGCCATTTATCTTTATCGAATTGCGGTCGTCGACACAATATCACCATTAGGAAGTGCATGTAATTTCAAAACTTAATTAAGTATTATATCACTACTAAAGATTTACCTACAAATATGTATTTACGCTTGTCTGTAACTATTCATGAAAAACTTAACATCGTTAATTCAAAACTTGTGGTTGCTCCACAAGTTGAAAAAAATTTCACACTCTTCACTTTCTATCATGACGCCCAGGCGTCCATATTTCCGAACAACAAAAACCAAAAGAAACAAAATTGCGCCAATTTTTTTACTATGAATTTTGTGATGTTAGAGACGACTTAACTGAGAGCAGAGTGAACTAACTGTAGTTATTATTAAACCCCGTGTTGTGAAAAAATATGACTGATAATATATTAAATAATTTGATGAAGGTACAGAGAAGGTACATGACTCGTACTAATTAGAAATATAGGATCTGACGCCAACCAACGCATCCAAGTTGATTTCCAAACGTTGAGTTGTCACGCTTTCCAAACGGAAGCACATTTTCAATAGGTTCATGACGTTATGTATGGATGCAATTTTATCTGCAAATCTCCCAACACCGTCACGCATCGTGAGCTCTGGTGACTGTGTTGATGGCGCGACTGCAAGTGATAATGCATAATGCAGAACGGTGTTTGACCAGACGTGACCTGTTGTAAAACTGTTACAGAAATACATTCGGCCGTTTAATGTAAAATTTAAGTCTCGGAATCCGATAAAAAAAACATTTATGATGTTGTGGGATCATGAAAATGCAAGGATCGAACAGCCAGTAATGTAAGGCATAAAATGATAATACTGTAGGTATACAATAAAAAGCGATTCTTCTTCCTATAAGTTTTTGGGTAGGCAGCAAAAATTACAAACCTTATCAGCATTGAAGACAAGACTGTAGTGCAAATGCATAACAGTTTGTGATTGCATTCAAGAGGCAAGTGGCTAACTTTATGAAGTACTAGCTTCTGCCCGCGACTTCATCCGCGTGATATAACTACCTAATTAACTATAGCTTATCGCACGCGGGGACAAAGTAGCTATCTTTCAGTTAAAGAACTTTTAGGATCAGATCATTAGTTCCGGAAATTATCTTCTAAATCTTAACTTACAAACTTTACTTTCCTTACTGTATTAGTGTAGATGTGTAAATAATTTAGGTAGATGTGTAAATAATTAAGGTAGGTATAAATAATTTAATAATTAATTGTTTGAATTTAATATTAGGTAAGTACCTACTCGATTCGTAGCAAAAAATGAAATAGCCCGGCAAACAGCGAAGCAAGTTTGTAACTACTTCGTAAGACGAAAGTATAGACTGCTAAAAATAAAATATCTGATCAGCTAAGTATGTTGCCCTCTGTGGGTTGCAATTTGGAGCTGGCGCCTCAATTAGCCTAATGGATTGAAAGCTGACATCGCTATTCAGGGCACGCGCAAAACATTGCGTGATGACCGCGGGCAAGTCACTTTTCATTGATCGGTTATTGGTATCTGCAATATCAACAGGTGATAGATTTCTCTTAACTTTGTTAGTGACAAGTTGACCACAGACAGGCGATAGAAAAACAACTATCAACAACTAGTTCTTTGCAGGTAGTGCAAAAATGGTGTACAAAATCAAATGGTACGGCATCAGTGGCCTCGAATTAATTTATTTTTATTTTAAATACAACATTATGACTGTTTTGGTTATATGTTTCTTGATATTCACTGGATGCATAAAGATGTCTTGCAATTTACAAATGATAATTAACCCATTTCTTGTTCCCAAAAAAACATATAGTGTAAACTAACAAGTGACATTTGTTTTGCCTTTGCGTATGAAAGTTCTGTGCATGGAAAATACATCTGATTTCATATTTCTGAATTGAACTTTGATATCTTACGCGTACAGGGTGAAATGTGAATTGAATTTCATTGAACAATTATTTGCCTTCAAGTGTGTCTAGAGCGCAGGTTGATGACTCTACTACAGCGCGAGCAAACCCGCATCCTTTTGTGCTGAGAGCTTTTGAATCATACCAGTACTAGTATGACTGTTATGAATGACTCAGTGGTGGTTACCCTCGCTTTACACTTATCTATGTACTGAGCAGTTAGTAATGTAAACAACGAAAATTCTACGCAAATGTTTACGTTGTATTTTATCCTAATGAACTCCAATTACCTAATATAGTTGTCATTCAGCTCGTGGATGGGATTAAGTGGGATAGGTAGGTAAATAAAAAATGGATTACTGGAATACGTAAACCTTTTGATGAAGATACTAAAGCTGGTAAATGTAAAATGTACGTAAAAACTAAAAAAGACTAGACAAAGAGTTTTATCAAGTGCATTATAGTATCGCGTTAGGTTAAATAATATACGTATCACCTATAGGCAGGATATGGATAAGCTGAGTAAATTCACCATATTAGGTAACAGCCTTTGACAAAGTATCGACAAAGTACGTGCCTAAACGTTTTTTTATTTAATACTTTTTATTACATTCACATTATCAGTATCCATATCCAGAACAATTTGGAAATACATTTCCGCCATTTACAAACTCCTTTTGTACAATCACAGTTTTTTGGTCGTAGCCGAACCACACGTTGTAGGCTTTTCAAATAAAATATTGTGAAACATGCATTGCTAAACGCTACAAGTAGAGCATAAAGCACTGGTATTCTATGGGCACGGTCTGACTCCTCTTGCATGGTGTGATTCCCACGCTATCAGCTGGTTCACGCGTCAGCGCACGCGACGTCCCGAGACTCCGACCGCGTCACTGCTGCCTGCTCGGCGCCTGATAATAACTACCTACTCGTAGTGTGCATCTACCGTTTAACCTCAGAATATAATAAATTAATAGCTAAAATGCCTTTAGGTACTTTTGTTATTGTTTGATGAGTCACAACTCACAATAACCACAATTTGCGTTAGGTTCGTCTTTAGCGATTGTTGTTTATTTTTAAACATTGCCATTGACATCTACTTTATAGGTGGCCATAAGTACTACACCGGGTAGTGTAGAGCCTGACGCCTGGGTAGTTATAACTGATAACTTTTACAGACTTTGAAAACAATATAAATGCAGTGTACTAATAAAACTTTGCATCATCACAATTTTGTCGACTACGTAAATCAATCGAAATTTTTTCTTCAACAATTTATCGTCACAATTGCTGATTTAAATAAAGTTAAAAGTGATAATTTATGTACGTACTTGCAATCGTTATTTTAGAGAACTCATACCAAATTAATGCAACATGAATAGGGTTGTTGATAACGCCAGATTTCTAATTACGATGCAGATTAAATTTGAAATTCCCGTGAACTCCCATTTGTAACGCTCGTTTCAATAACATACACCGTAAAATCCATCAGTAGAACATACATAATATTACCGTGGTAGAACTGCAACAGTATTGCAGTAAATGTATCCGTACGTTCGACGGCAGACGCAAACAATAATAAAGAGAACAATAGGGAATGATTTATTGACAGTTAAGCCAGCGGCGCCCGGAGAGCAATTTACACTGCCGCAAAAAGTGACCGGAGCACACGGCGTATGATCACAAGATTCACAAGTGAGAATACCGTTTGCATTCTCTTGAAGCGATACTTGTTGATATGTATTCCTAACTAGCTGTGCCCGCGACTTCGTTCGCGTGGAATAGTGACCGCGCTTTATATTATAGCCACGGACGCTCAGGCGCGCGTGATTCTTTAAATTGACATAACTTTTTTATTTATGAACCGATTGACATGAAATAAACACTAAATGCTAAGTGAAGCTTACTATAATATATTAGTGAAAACCGTATCTAAATCGAATAAGCCGTTTCTGAGATTAGCGTGCACAAACACACAGACAAACAGACAAAAAAAAAATTAATTACAATTTTGGGTTCGGCATCGATATAATAACAACCCCTGCTACTTTTTTTTTATATATTTCCATTGTACAGACACCACTTTTCTACAATTTTATTATATGTATAGATGACTTACATTCACGTCTATACCTCAGTTCCAAAGTATAAAAAGCAGTCTCCGCTTTTACTTGTAATCGATGGCCAGTGTCATATTAACTTTGACCGCTTCATAGAACAATATTTTTAGTATGTTAGCCGTTCTATGTAATTTAATTTAATGAACATCACTGCGTCTAATAATATATAAAAAAGCTCAGCTCAGTAAATACCCGTACCCGTGCTAAAATGAGCAAAAAATTACCAGTAGATACACTAATGTCACAAATTAAAGTACCGTTTTCATTCTCTATAAGTGTTATAGCAGATCAATGGACTCGCTACCGTGTTACGTTCACTTAAGGAAGATTCACATTATAGTGCCAAAGTGTAATGGTAATACGACAAATAAGACCCTGCAAAAACATTATTGATCCAAAGGGTCTCTCTTTGGTATAGGCTCTGAACTTGTTTATGAAACGGAGAAAAAGGAACGTGACAATAATTTATTGTTATAAAAATTACATATTCTTTGTCGTCGTCTACCATTAAGAATTAACGTGAATAACCTACATATTAACATGATTAATAGGTAAATATCGGCTAACTTTGAGATCTATTTATTTAGTCATAATATCTATGATAAATAATTGATGAAGACAACATGATGCAGACTACTGAAATTAAGACATGAACATTGACACAAACCGTACCAAGGTTGATAAACGACAATAATTATCAAGTGAAGGAACTAATCAAACTCAGTTAGAAAGCAAACTCGATAAGAAAACAAATTAGGCCGCATCGATCTCGATTCTCGCCTCAGTGTGCTAATAAAGCAATTGTCTGGTAAAGTGTGTCAGCGTGAAATTAAACCCATTTCATTAGTAAGAGATGAGAAGGCACCCGATAACGAAACCATTAGCACCATAATTGCCAGACTATACACGACTGTACGAAAAGCTCGAACAACGATAGCGATCACTCTCGAATACCAAGAAAGATGTCACGATCACGATCCAACGACATCGTGAGATCAACTAAACACTTAGCAAAGTTAGCACATGCTTCTGCTCTTTATTTCGTGTCTAGGGTAATGTTTAACACATTAATATTGAAGCAATAGATACATATTAGGCAATATACATATGGATAGTTGTCAATCGTCAAATGTTCACCTTGAATGCAAATGTTGAGTGGCCTTATGTGATAGTTACATAGAGATCTCAAGAGAAATAAGTACCATTTGTCCTTAGGATGCGGACGTTTGCTTACATTGTTACTAGATTTGTGAATCGATTAGTTTTTGCCCGCGACTTCGTCCGCATGTCATAATTTATAGCCTATTAGCACTCGGGGATAATGTAGCTAACATCAGTGAAAGAATTTTCGGAATCGATCTTTTTTTACAATTATAAGCATTAGCATAGATTAGATTCTTAGTTCTGAGTTTTAGAGGTGCTTACATAAAATGTTACAATATTGAAATTGAAGTATATTATGTATTCTGAGGTTTGAGTTAAAGTTTGTATTCATTCTTGAATATTTTCATTCTTTTTCGAGTTCCTCAGATCAGTTCAGTTAAAATAATTGCCTTAATTATAAATTTACCGTAAGTATTCGTAACCCAAACGTAGGCAGGTACCTAATAAAGTTAATTGGCGACTACAAAACGTATATTTACTTAGCAGACTTTAATTAGTTTAATGCTCTGGCTACCTTCAGTTCCTTGTTCGAAGCCGTAATGGAATGTATAGGAGTAAAAGCTTAATGCTGTTTCCTTACAAAATGAACAAAGATAAGTTACTTTCTAGGCATTCACTCGGCTGAGCTGACCTGAAGGATTTATTCAGTTGGGGATTCCAATATAAAAATTAATGAAATTAATAACCCGTGATTGATTTTAAAATGGGACTTTAGATGAATTTGTTGTGACATTTTATATTTGGTATTCAATGATCGATTTAGATAGTGAAAGCATAGCGTACTGAAGCTCATGGAGCCCGCATTAAAAGGCGACACTAATCCGAACATTATTGATTGCTTCTACATAGATAATGCGATTATAGTACAAGTAGGAGATGAGGAAGGGTTGATTTTAATATAGGTAGGTACGGAATAAGATAGACATGGGGATAAATTTCGATATCTCGACTTATTCGAGGATGAACAGGAAGAAAATTTGAGCAGCGGGCCATAGTTCACATTTTTGGAGGTAAAGATATTCAAAGATACAAAGGTTTCCAAAATAATAATTAAGTACGATACGTTCACGTGGATTTAGGTTTTTTAAATCTCGTAGAAATTCTTTAATTTTCCCGGATAAAAAGAAGCCTACTTCCGTCTCTGGGATCCAAACTATCTCTGTACTCAATTTCTTCAAAATCAATTAAGCGGATGGGCCATGAAAAGGTAACGGGACAGACACACTTTCACATTTATACTATTTGTATAGATTTATTATTTTAGTATGGAGGTGATTTGTCTTTCATTACTTTGTATTTTGTAAAAGTCTGATAGTGTTTTGTTTTACGTCCATTCCATACAGGATCTACTGTAGTATAAGCAGTAGGTAGCTGAACCAATTATATTTTGCAGAGCACTTTATGAAGTAGGTACTTCGCATGTCAACAACTGTGTTGTTTGTATACCTGCATAGGGGAAAATGGAAAACTAAAACGACCTCGCACTTAAAAAGGACAATTTATGCTGTTTTCATGTATCGCATGTACTTACCTATTATAAATGTCGAAACATTTGTATCTACCTGCACAGTGCTTATGATAAATGGAGCGCTGTGGTAACAGACGACTTCGTGGTCGGAATTTCAGAGTGTCAGCTCGAGTGACTGGTGATATATTATCCAAATACAAATCTGTCATTATTTCTCTCTCAGCCTCCATAGTGTTCTGAGCTTTAATAAGTTTGTTTCGAAATACTATAAAATCAAGAAATATTATTGAAAGCAAAGTGGTTGTAACAACATTTTTCTGTTAAAAGGATGTGTGCTTCAAATGTTTTTTCCATATTATTCGTTTGGCATACTAAGTGTTTTTTTATTATTTAATACCGCAAGTATCAGTCATACAATTTACATCATTAATGTTGAAAATTGCAATAACGAGAAGGTTGGATGCTAAAGAATTATTATTATGGAATGCATCATCATCTGCAATTGGCATTGACATTGAAAAGAATAATAAAATTATTGTTGCATTGTGGTAGTAGGTAATCATTGTAGTAAGTAATATTACATTTGAGTAGATAGGTTTCATAAAAGTGACCAAGTACTAGTTGTGTACCAGTAATGCGTAAAAGTAGTAATATTTACTGCCATAATACATCTTTGTTGCTTAGATGATGTCATATTTTAAAATAATAACAAGTGTAAAATTGAAATGAAATAGGAAGATGTGGAAATACCTATCGCGAATTTTACTACGTACATGCTAATATTTATTTTAACAGAACAGCTTCTATAAGCATCGTGTGTATCTATGTGAATAGTAATCCCTAATATTATAAATGCGAAAGTGTGTTTGCTTGTTTATTTGTCCTTCAATCACGTAACGACAACAGAGCAATAGATTGACGTGATTTTCTTGCATGAATATACTTAGTTAAACACCCGTACCTACCTATGGTTATAGTGGAGAGTTAACATGAGGAATTTTTTATCCCGAAAAAATAAAGAGTTGGCAAAAAGGGGATGGCATATCATTTTTTACGTTTCCTTGGTCCTTCAGTAACGTAGCTACGGATCACTGATCAATAGATCGCCGTGATTTAAATTCAGTTAAAGACCCGGAGAGTGACCACCAATTTTTTTTTCCCCCGGAAAGCCAAAGTATTCCCACGGGATTAAAAAAAACCTGAATCCTCGCGGATGAAGTTGCGGACATCATCATCGACATCATCGTAAATAGGACTATTAAATGATTCTTATTTATTTAACACTAAATGTACACCTAATACAAATTACAATGTGTGTGGTTACACTTACAAATGTCAATGTTTAGGCGAATTTAGAAATGACAAAATATAATTTACATAAGGCAAGAAATCTATGCAAATTCAAATATTTAAACACAATACTATTATTGGCGTCACTCAGAAAAGCAGGTATTATTTAAATATTTTTATCGAATTATTGGAATGTCCTCTCCAAAACCAACACAAAAAAAACACAAGTTTAATGTGTAAGGTTATCCGAGAGTTTTAATCTAAACAAACTAATGCCAAAATAAATAATTTAATTAGAGCGTGATTGCTATCACAACATCTAATTATCCAGTTCACAACCCAAATACCGAAAATATGCGATATCGCTCCGAATCTCAGAAGGAGACTGAACTAAAACCTTCGAAACACCCGTATTTATGCAAGTTCAATCTTGTTGGCCGCCTAGCAACAGATTGTATGACATCGAATGAGCCAAATATCGATTTTATCAAACTACCTGCATTAGATAAATTAATAATATTATATTATTTTTGACAACTGGAATCAATTTTTAAAAATAACCTTACACTACAGAATACTTGAGTCAATACTTACGCATATCTAGATACTATCGTAGCTTCGTAGATCAAGCAATTGCTCGTAACAAGTTGGGAGGACTCAAACAAGAGATTTCCTTGTTTTATTGAAAGTGGTGTTTCCCCTTGTCACGTCGAGTGTCACAAGTAGAAGACGGGAGAACAATGTGTTGGAATTTGCAGTGGAATGTGAACTGGAAAAATCTTTCAGATTCTTGTAATGGGGCGAAATAATTGTCCTTGACTGTTTATAAAGACATATTATAAATGCGAAAGTGTGTCTGTCTGTCTGTTAGTTTTTCACAGCCCAACACTTTAACCGATTTTGATGAAATTTGGTACAGAGTTAGCTTACTTCTCGGGGAAGGACATAGGCCACTTTATATCCCTGAAAATCGAAGAGTTTCTACGGGATTCTTAAAGGCCCGTCCGTTTAACCAATTTATATGAAATTTGGTACAGAGGTAGCTTGCATCCCGAAAACTGGCATATGCAATCAAAGATTTCGGACGAAGTCGCGGGCATCAACGAATACTTAATATTTTTCTTGCCCTGAACCCTATTTACACTTTTATAACAGAAGAAGAAAATCTAGTTTTCGTATCCATTAGAATGAATTAGATGAACTTTGAATGATGTTTTGCCATACACAAGTTCTGAGGTTCGCAAATTTGTCTGTTTGAGATTTTAAACAAACCTAATATACGTCACTCAATAAGGATGGTAATCAATCCACTGTTTATAATATTATCTGAATAAGGAAACGTGTGAACTCATCCAACCATTAAACTAATAATAGTGACCCAGGTCTCTATAACAATAAACGTCTATCAAGACAGCCTATCTCTCGTATTACTCCAGCAAATGTAATTAATTTCCTACTTATCATACAACAGGTCCACCTACGCGAATGCCTCGACACGTCTAATAATCTTTCAATGCCATGATAACCTTTGGCTTTGAAGTAGGTAATTTTTATTTTTAACGTTCATGACCTAAAAAGGATCGACAAAATTGTACACAATTTTTTTGTCACGCATACCGTAATGAGTCGTTTTAATAATCAAAATTAAATTGCCCTTGTATTCTTTGCACAGGCCACGGACAGTGGCTATGACAAGGCTTACTTAACTATATTAGGTAGGTATCTAATGAGTATTAGCATTACCATTCTCACAGTTTTCATTCCCTTGCATTTTCGTTACTAGATTCCCCATATTACTTAATAATATGTATTTTCTTACTCGGCTTCAGCAATTGCTCATTACACTCTATACGTTACACTTCGTATTTACGAATGTGCCTATAATTATCTTACATATTGGTTATCTCAAAAGCAATATATATCAAATCTTGATCAAACGACGAATGGGGTTTTAGAATTTGTGTCGGAGTAACTGGGCCGTGTCAAACCCCAATTGAACTATTAAATCGAATTAAATCCAATCGCTACATTGATAAATTATTATTGCTTATGATGATTTATGGCAGAGCGCTTTAAAAAAGCTCATAGTCGGAACTACAAACGTTTATGAAATAAGCTGATTCTTATTGAGGGTTAGCGATAATATGGGAAGAAAGCTCTTAAGGTTATGTAGAACGTATCGAATAGTTTGTAGCTTGCGGCTGATTCTTAAAAGAGGTGGGTGGTAACAAAACTAGAAAGCCTTAAAAAAATATCGATACACCTACACAAACATTAAACACTCTATATATGTGTCAATTAAGATTAAATTAAGCCTCAATCAAAGAGTGACACAAAAAGCATTGTCAAACTCAAGACCATTACCAACACAGAAAATAGAATCACTATCAATTTTAGGTATTAATTGAAACCGGTTTTTTGTTGTAATATTCGATATTGAAAGTTAAACTTTGCACCAGGAACAAAAATGTACTGAAATCCACTGAAGATAATAACTTCCGATAAATAGAAAAATGTCGACCATTCTATTAACTCAAGGATGTATGCGAATCTTAGCTTTACCCTCTTGATTTACGCTAGATACAATGGCTTAGGGTAGATAAGGAGCGGAATTTGGGTGTAGACCTTTTTCTTGTAAGGAAAACCTTTTCAAACAGCCCTTAATAAATTACAAACACTAGAATGTAAATAGAGTTTAAGTAAATTGTATGTGATATCTACATAGATCTTCTTGAATCAGCTTTTCAAAATCCTCTTTTTAAAATGGCCCTAAATTTACAAAAACATCGTAAGATTCTTCGCTTAATAGAGGGCCATAACGAGTTTTTTCAAGAGTTCAAGTTTTTTATAACCTTCGCTTACGCGGAAAAATCGTGTAGTACGTACGTCAGGTAGTAATAACAAACGCTGATTTTCTGATTTGGAGCCTCAAAACAGTACAAAAATATCCATTAAGAGTTCATCCACCTCAATGGAAGCCAGTTGCAAAGCAGGTCTTATGTCAGGCAAGTAATTCAGATGAGCCTTCACAGTTTGTGACGACAAAATAATAGATGTAGAATAATAAACAGTAAATTATGGCCATGCCCGTGAAAAAATATAACATTTTGATTATGATCAATGATCATAACATTTCAACCCAACTTTTTTTTACCATACTCATAAAATATAAATCTTTGATAACGTTTATTCAATGTTCTCACGAAACCGTAGTAAATGGTGGAATGAAAGTGGATGCATTAAATCGATTTGCCTGGCGCCTCGGTGTCCACCCCAGTTTATTACCTGCACCGTAGAAGACATAAGCAACATAAAACAACAAATAAAACTGAGTTTTCCCATACTATACACACATAGGTACAAAATTCATCAGGTTTTGAACAGAAATTGCAACAGTAGGATAGTGCGGCCCTGCCATTTTATAATATACAGTATTTTAAACTACAAAGTTTAGGTAGTGACAGAGAACATTGTATTAAATACAAGTAGCTAATAAAATAAATAAGGTACAACGTGCGTTAAGTATGCGATATGCACAGCCAGCCCTATGACTATAGAGTTTTGCATTGTAGCCGTCATTTTCTAAGTATGCTCCAGTGTCTCTGTTTTTGCGGATGATAACAAAATATTAAGTTTGCTGTCCTTGTAAATCGTAGATTTCCGAAAAGTAACGCCTGCTTTTATCCAATATCCAAACATCTAAAGTATGAACGTGTGAAGTGTTACGAATGTCTAATTCTTCTAATTAATTTATTTGTTGTTATTTTTATCATGCATCTTCAAAGACATGGAATCTACATCTTACTTTCAATGTCACTGAGTTGCAAATCGAATTCTAGTTTACAAACTAGAATAGTATAGACTAGTAGAGTATACGTATAGATACATCTATCTTACATCAGATAGAGTATACGTATGAGATGTTGAATCTCATTTTGTACAAAAAGCCACACCCTACTCAAAGGTGAAATGGCTTCGGTAACTTTGTCAAGAAAATTGAGTTTTACAGCGATCGTACCACAGCTTGTTTACTTTACTTCACCCCACATTTACTAAGGGAGGCAATTTAAAAAAATTATACTTTACCGCGTACCAAAAAGTAAAACCACGTAGAAACTGATTTTTAACAGAGTTATTTTATAGCAATTTTATTTATTTACTTTATTAGGAGCAAGATCCATTGAATATTCAACTAACTCCTGCATTAAAAGCCTTCCTCTTCAGAATATAAGGCATGCTTATTTCTGGCAATTTTCTAGATACACTATTGGAAGTAGGTATTGTATAAAATTCGTTAAAAAGAGACATCAATTAATTTATGGTTGCAAGCCAAATTGCTAGAACTATTTTTTAAAATATTTTTTTGCTATGGATAATGGATATTTATTATTTACGTAAAATTTTCCGCACTATTTACGTTGGCTTAGAGCCAGTAAATACTGTGCTAGACTGATCACTGCAGTACTTGAGTTTTAAAGCTTATGTAAAAATACTGCAATGAATACTTCGACAAATATGTACCTAAGTCATATACTGACAATGTGAGCTGTTCTGTGTAAGTTTTTTAGGATTCCGTAGCAAAACGAGGAACCCTTATAGTTTCTTACATTGTCTGTCCATCTGTGTGTGTCACAGCCATTCAGGAACTATTATAGATGTAAAGACGAAATTTTGTACAGTTAAAAGTGAAACCTGTTTTAACTATATCGATGTCTATTTGAATTATAAAAAAAGACAGAGTAACTTCTGAACATGAAAAGCAAGTCAATAAAATTTTGATTTACTCCCTCAAGTGATACCTAGATATAAAATCATGTTGAAGTTTCATGTAACGATCTTTCAAAAAAAAATTGCCATTGTTTCGCATAATTCTAGTTTACGATAACAAGTTGTTTTAGGATGATTATAAACCCGATTTTATGAGTGTTCTGAGTTCTGACAGACACTTAGCAGTATTTTTTTTTTGTTTCAGATGACAACAATGAAGAAAACAAAACACTGTTCCAGTGGATGGTGGGTGGTTCTACTGACTGCCACATTAGCAGTGGGAGCCATAGCTGATGCTGGCGTGGGTCTCTATAACGCTAGACTTAAACAGATCGTCACCTCCAGTACACTCAAATGGGCAACCTTAAGGAAAGAAGCCATGGAAAATTATGTCATTGGGGCAGAGTCACAACAAGGTAAAGAATCAATTATTAAGGGTGTAGAAAAAAAATAAGCATGAGTATTTACAAAAATAAAGAGATTGGCTGACTCATATTTTCTTTTCAGGTCCTATTTACTTGTGCAGAACGCGACATGAAGGCGACATGCTTCTGGGGCAACTAAGACCTGACTACACTTCCTGCGCTGTTTCGGGAAGTAAGAGCTATACTGTATTTGAAGTACTAGAAAATATTGAAAACGCTTCTTTAATCATTTGGAACTCCTGGTATAAATTCAATTCAAAACCGAGCGGCGGAGTTGTTGTGGATTCTTCCGTTGATTCCGTTTTCATAGGTCGAATAAAAGCAGATAAAGGCTTTTCACACAACATCGGAAGAATCATTTATGACAGTACTGTTGGTCATTTGATTACATTCGATGAAGAAAATACTGAGTTAGAAGAAAACAGTGGAGAGATGTTATTAGAAATTGAACCAGTTAAGTACAAATTAGAAAATGTTGAGTTAGATTTAGCAACTCAACACGAAAGACAAATGGATCCTCAAGTGTATGAGGAACGCATTTTAAGAAACGATGACGATGTTGCCGCTACCGTAACGACTGAAATAGAATACAAGTATAATTATACTTTATCTTGGGGTCACGGACACGGCATCGCAATCGGTCTGAACACAACAATAGTAATGAGCGATGGAACAGTATTTCCGCAAATCGAATGGGCGAACCCATTCAGTGAGGAAAGAAAAGAACTTTATAAGCTGGAAAAGTATCTGGAACCGGGAACCGCATGCAATGTCACCTTCAGAGGGAACAACACAGACCGTGATGTGCAATACACAGCAAAATTAGTGACCTACTATAGAGACAATGATTCGCGATCGAGACAAATGAGAGGAGAGCGAATCGAAAACACAGTAGAAGTTGAAGCTGTATACGGTGAAATCTATTACACTGTGAACAACACACTCGTGCCCATAACCACGACTACCACGACTACCACTACCACGACCACTACAACGACACAAGCGCCACCACAAGAGCCTTCATCATTAGAAAAGAACGACGTTGGCATGATAATGGACAGCAATGATATATTGGTAGACAGCAGCGAAGATATGGTGAAAGCCCCACCCGCTAAAGAAGACATAAATCGTTCTGTGGTCGGAGGGCTTGGCAGCAAACCGGAGAACGGCGCTAATACCAGGATTATTTGCTTTACGTTGTTTGTGCCAATATTTGCGCTTCTTCTTCTATAAAATGTATGAAATGTAGCTTACCTTGTACATAGAAAAGAATATATCATTAACTTCATAGTTGCTTGACGTTATTAGAGGTATTATGGCAACTATTCTTACCGCAGTTGTTTATTGCCCGAGACTAAGATAGTATTCCTCGGTATATTTTGTAAATAGAGAAAGTTTTTGGTTTTACAAGACATTCCTGTTAAATATTTTCATTCCAAATGTATAAATGAAGGACCGAAAACAACAATTGTATATAGATTTTGTAAATAGTTAAGAATATGAAAGTCGCACAGCGACAACAAAAGATCTTTTCAATACGAAAGATGCATTGGTTAGATTTGTTTTTGAAATATAAGTAGAGTAGGGCACTTTTACCAATTACAAAGCACTAGTTTTGTTTTAAGACCAATACTAATTTACAGCATTTCATTTACTATATTTAATTGTCATCTGTTAAATCATTCAAACAGATAAATTAATGGATTATTATCACAGTACGAAGACGGTTACTAATCTTTTAAAATACTTCAAAAACTTTACATCAAAATTGTTTAGTACCATTATCTCATAGTTTTAACCATTATCAGGTTCTTAATGTCATCTAAATAGGCGTAAGGAACATTTTAATTTATAAAATTTATCACGCCAAGCCTTTTACATCATCAAAAACTTGATCACGTGTTGGCGTATCCACTATTATTTTACATAAATAAACAATAATAGTTTGATTGAGCTTTGGGCATATTACCAAAATTGGTCTTTTGTGTGGATCTTAAAAGGATATTTATTTAGTGACGTTAAATCCGTATTTTTGTATTATGTTGAAGAACATATCTTTTCAGTACCTCTTTTTCTAGTTTTTGTAATAATTTCTTTTAATTGTTATGTTTAGTTATAAGTGATAAAGTTTTTAAATCCAGAATGAGAGATATTATTACTATTATTAAAGCTTTTAGAGTTAGTTGATGAATTAATTTATTTGTTTTAGGTTAGTAATGTGAGTAACAACCACACTTAAGCTCCGAAACGTATTATCAAGAAAGATTGAAATATTATTATAACTTTGTTATTAAGTACCAAAGTTACATTTTCTTCAAAGTTTACCTTACATTATATTTAGAAGGATGAATTTCAGTAGTTTCCTTTTATACAAGTAATATCATTAAATACACCAATTAGCAAGAAAATAGTTTATAATATAAGTGTTATAAAATGCTTAGCTGTGTTTCGTGAACGTGAACAGAATGAATATTTTTGTATGGACACGTCAATATGCTGGGTGCATAGTGATGATATTTTGACGATACTTTTACCAGACTCTTCAAGGTCAACGAGATCTGTAATAATAAAATTATTATTATATCATTAGTATGCATCTGGCTTTAGACTGTCACTGTTAGTAATATTATTGATGTAATGCCTCTATACATAAGTTATTATTGTCATACATAATAGTATCGTAACTTCAAAAATGTCACGTGTCCATTTTCAATTAATATTATATTATTATTATACAACAAATCATTGTTATGTGATTTAATCCGAATCTCATTATTTAACATACCTATTTGTAAAGATCAATATCCCACCTAGTATAACATTATCACGTAAGATTTAGAATATTAAAATATCTTTGAAGTGTATTATTCTAAATAAAGAGTTATTAAATGTGTAAATTAATTACATCATTGCTTGAACAAAAATATAATAAATATAACTAAGCTTATATATTGTCTCATTTCATATAATCTGTCGGAAGCCACGGCAAAAGCTTGCAAATTGAACTTGTTTCTGAGCATATAAACGATTCGATTTTTTATTTGGACATGTGCGACTGTTCTTACATGAACATACGTAGGTTTCTTTTAGTTTTGGTTTGTATTCATTCAAAGCCTCATTACGGTATAACAAAATTTCATGTATTTTTGTACCTATTCACCAACCGTTATAAATATATTTTCATGCTTTATGCACTTAAGAGAGTGGCCCTTTATAAAAATTAGAAGTAATTCATGAATCTCAAAATCAAGATTTTTGCGAAGCATAATTGTGATGTTCTATGTAAGTTTTGTTTTCAATCATTAAAGCGTAACTATAAAACTGAATTTTTTATTTATTAACTTCTACTTACATTCTTCTTATAATAAAGGTAAAAGTAGAAATAGAATAGAAGCATGCCTATAGTAAATACAATAATAATAATGTAAATACTATGCATAATATAAATAGAGAACATATTATAATACATAGACTTAGGCATCGGGAGGAATCGGTAGACAATGGTCCACCTGTGCCTACTACCTACATACATGTATATAAAAGCTGAAGACTCTTCAATAGAAATCAATTGACCCCATTCCGAAACAACAGATTTAGAATATGTCGCTAAAGTGTTGGACTAAGCGTTGTCTAGCTTCATTATAATAAACAAAGAAAAGTAACTAGTGTAAATTAAAAATTTATAAAACCCCCGACAAGTGAAGGTAACAGTAACTAGAAAAATTTTCAAAAGAAAAATAAAACCGACTTCAAAAACGACAAACACTAAAAAGTAAAAAATAACTTTTGTTTAGCTACACGTGTAATGCACCTAGGTATGAAGTCGAGCGAGCATATTAAAACAAAATTAGAAATCCAAGAGTGAAGCTCGCCCGACTTCATACCTAGGTGCATTACACGTGTAGCTAAACAAAAGTTATTTTTTACTTTTTAGTGTTTGTCGTTTTTGAAGTCGGTTTTATTTTTCTTTTGAAATTTTTTTATTTCACAATTTTTAGTGGCCCCACTGTACTATAATATGCTGTGCCCAGTTAAAACCCTACTGTTTACTAAGCTATTACACTGATCGCGAGCAATTTGCTCCTATCCATTGAGGAGTTCTGTTCTTCATCTCCGAAGATATTCATCAGATCTTCACCAAATTTATATGGGACCACCTGCACAGTATATCCTTTCAAACAAAAAAAAAATTTCCAAATCGGTCCAGGGGTCTTTGAGTAATCGGGGAACATACATAAAAAATATAAAAAAAAATAAAAAAAAAAAAAAAAAAAGATCCCGACGAATTGAGAACCTCTTCCTTTTTTGGAAGTCGGTTAAAAAGAGCTGATAACTTTCAAACGGCTGAACCGATTTTCTTGGATTATAGCTATGAACACTCTCGATCAAGCCACCTTTCAAACAAAAAACTAAATTAAAATCGGATCATTAGTTTAGGAGCTACGATGCCACAGACAGATACACAGATACACACGTCAAACTTATAACACCTCTCTTTTTGGGTCGGGGATAAAGATTTAATCAGACAGAACAGGTTTAACTTCTATAAAAAACACCACTGCTCAAATATGACTCTGAATGTAACAAAATAATCATATTAATATTATGTGGTAGGGCGTAAAAATAGAGTAGAGCTATTTCTCTAAAATATATCAAAGCCCCGTTCCTATAAACATCCCTCACTAGTGTATTTCACAGCGGTTCAACGACGGGGGAGGGTCTACAACACTTAATACAGCCTCTCTCGACTTATGTAATGGGATAAAAAAACGATCGTAATATATTATCCTTTGTTACATACTTACTTAATACGTAATGAAAGAATTTAATATCATTTAATGAAACCCTTTATGCCTGTACATAAGATAAAAAAGTATTAAAAAAGTTAAAAGAGAGCTTACACAACAAAAAAATATGTATATCAGCGAAATATGAAATTAAAGTGAGATGAGTAAAGTTGAATGAATGAAATAGTAATAAGTATTAAACAAAAGAGAATAATCCATACCAATAATATAAATGCGAAAGTGTGTCTGTCTGTCTATCTGTCTGTCTGTCTATCTGTCCGTCTGTCTGTCTGCTTCCTTTTCACGGCCCAACAGCTTAACCGATTCTGACAAAATTTGGTACAGGGTTAGCTTGTATCACAGACATAGGCTACTTTTTACCCCGGAAAATCAAAAACCCATCCGCTTAACCGATTTGTATGAAATTTGGTGCCGAGGTAGCTTGCGTCCCTGTTATTCACATAGGCAACTTTTTATCCCGGAAAATAAAACGGTTCCCACGGGATCTTTAAAACTCTAAATCCACGCGGACAAAGTCGCGGGCATCCTCTAGTAAATAATAATTCAGACTACTTGCTTGCAAGACATTAATAAGTACCTATATTGCATTCCAGTATACAATAAATACAATAATAACGTAAGTATAATGAAATTAAGAATTCTTTAGCGGTTGGTACTTAGCAATAACGTCACAGCACTGGCGTTTCAAAGGGCTTCTGTTCTGATACGCTTTTCTGAGAAATGAGCATCGTTTGTAGTTGAATATTCCGTTTGAAATAATGTCAGCGTCCATCTAAAGTTCATGGCTGTGGCATTTACAGGCGTAAAGTAGGGTGCGTCTGAAAATGCTCCACGCTCCGCAGCCAGCAATAAAATAAATCATTTTACTGGGAACTAATAGGCCTAGTAAACATTTCAGGCTTTGCAAACGTAGGGATTGAAATATTAATAAAATTTTATTGCCTACTTTCATGAGTTTGTAGATGAATGACTACGATGTATATAGTGCTCCCTAGTTTTAAAAAATAGAATGACGCTAAAGCATTTCGACCACCCTACCTGGGGCTGAAATACAAATACTTCACGTACCTACTACTAAGTATGAAGAAAATTTTTCATCATACAAACAAATTCTTACAGCTTACGTCTGGAACTGCACCATCATATAAAATTACGTTATGCCAATGTTTTAAGCACATTAAATAGGTATATTCCATTTTATTATCCTTGAAACTAAAGCCACAAGTAGGCAAAGGATATAACGTGTCCTTTACCATCGAATTCAGCCCTCGCGTTCAAGTCTTAGCATCTGAACTCCGAAGTAATGTCATCCACCACAGACTAGGCTTGCCCTACAGAAGCTTTATGAAATTCTGCCGTCATAGTTACGGTGTACGTGCTCACCCATCTTATTCAACTAATTAGACAGTGCTGCATCTTGTTTTAAAAGAAGCATGATAATAATGTTTGCCAGGACTTTGGAACGTAAAAACGTAAACGTAAATAGCAACCCATTTTGATAATTTAGGGCATATTATACCTACCTACTTCTATTGAAAATTGCTACCCTACTATATGCTGGTCTACTAAGCAAAAGCCCGAGCAAATTCTGATTAAATATTTTGATTACATATTGATAACAAACGATATTCGATTTGATTTTTTTACTACAAACAATAACTGCCCACCTGCCCACGGATTCGTTAGCGTGAAATTCGGGTCAAGCTGTACGAGTATCATGGGTGGATTTTGATCAAACTAAGTATTTTTTATTTATTTTATTTTATTGAAAAAAGGCACACAAAACAGATTGCAATTCTAAATAGTGTAACCATAAAAACAAAAGATCTGAATCTAAGTGACAACCCGTAATAGGTGTACACAGCACTCCATTCCATCCATTCCATTGATTGAATGATTTCCGATATTTTTATTCCACCAGTCCATTGTTTTTACGCTCCACAAATAAACATTACGTAACATAATCTGTTAACAGGGCTCTCTCCGTCACTCGTTTCCACTCGTTTCATACAATCGTAGTTCCAATTTCATTTGAATATTAAGCAACCAAAGTCCATGAAATTTTGCAGACATATTCTAGAAACTAATATCTGTGTCTGTGGTGTTTTAGATTTTTCTAAAAATATGTAGTTTTAAAATTACAGGGGCTCAAAGATTTGTACGAAATTTTTAAGACCGCGTAACTTTGAAACCGAATATTTTAACAGAAATCTGGAAAACCACAGACATAGATATTAGTTTCTAGAATATGTCTGCAATATTTCATGGACTTTGGTTGCTTAGTATTGAAATGAAATTGGAACTACGATTGTATGAAACGAGTGGAAACGAGTGACGGAGGAGCCCTCTTAAAGGCTCTTTCACTGCTCCAACTTCTAAGTAGTACATACACCTTTACACTGCCTTTACACTGTCGCTCATGTTCCTGTGAGATTACAAAAAATATATTTTTGGCGCAATTGGGTATTCGCAATGCGACTCACCGAGACATTGAACCCGGATTGTTATATGTGCAATGTCTACGTATTTACCGAATTATAAAAACGGTGGCATGTTGTCTACCTACTCTATATTAGGTAGATAGTAGATACAAGCAAAAAGCCTGCGCAAAAAGCAATGCTTTATTTAAAATTGCCTAATAGTCTCGTCCCAGCGTTTTATGAACAAAATATGGGCATTGGTCTTGGATTGGCAAAAATGGATTTAAGAAGTGGTGCCATCAAAATTATTGATGCAAGTAAGTTTTGGGGGGAGGGAGCCCTCAGTCCGATGACTTAAAATGTACCTACTAGGAAAAATGTCGTTATCCAATTATCAAAGTAAACGTTTTTATATCGCGATCCAGATTCCAGAATCGCGATCGATCAAGTGCATTGGTATAGAATAGGCATCTTCTAGGTAAACGCATCACATTTTGGACCACATCATCACTTTACATCAGGTGTGATACAAGTATGAGACTATAATGAATTTAAAAAAGTAGGTATCATATTAATTAGAAAGTTTAGACATCTACTACTCTGGCTGAAAAACGACAGCCTTGCGTACAAAGCTACGCACATATGTATAGTATTATTACGTTTACCATGATATAGAAATAAAAGAAGAGATTATAGATTTCAAATAAGTACAAAGTAATCAGCAGATTCTCCTGCACTCGTAGTAATGAGATTCGCAATAGTAAATATTGTAGTGTCTCCTGGGGATTTATATCTGTCGCCAGGTGCCGACGAGCGGGGGAAAAGAAAAATGTTTATAAACCATCCAAAATACGAAACATCAGGAGGTTCGGCCCTACCTATATAAGTCTAGTTATACATATATATTTATCTCCCCTTTTGTAGTCTGATTCGTATAAAAGGATTTCGATTTAGAAATGAAAAGTTTAAGTACTTAATAATTTTAAACTTATTTCATGGTTTAAACTTTTAAAGACATAATATTAAAGGGATAATAATATTATTATTTGCCGGACAGCTCGTTAAGTTCCAGCGAAAAGAACAAGAAAGCGGGTAGTTCGGTACCGCGGCCATGACAGCTCGAACTTCATCTCTCGCAGCACTGCTGTCCCGTCGCCGCGACAACGACTCCTGCATCTGCCACATGTGACAAACCAAAATCGACATATATAATACTAGCTGATACCCGCGACTTCGTTCGCGTGGATGTAGGTTTTTAAAATTCCCGTGGGAACTCTTTGATTTTCCGGGATAAAAAGTAGCCTATGTGCTAATCCAGGGTATAATCTATCTCCATTTTAAATTTCAGCCCAATCCGTCCAGTAGTTTTTGCGTGAAGGAGTAACAAACATACACACACACACACACACACACACACACACACACACATACAAACTTTCTCCTTTATAATATTAGTGTGATGAATTAATCGTGGTATATACTGTACCCGTTATCTGCATTATAATATTAAGTACCTAGTTGAAATCTTTTAGAGAAGGGGACTGTAGATCCTGTAGATTTTTAACAGACTTGAAAAAAGTACGTTTTCAATTTAATGTAGGTAGGTACCTACTCGTATGTGTATGCCTATGCGATTTTTAGGTAGATGCGAAGTAAGTAGGCATTTACTTCATAAGCCGTTCAAAACATAAACGTTAGTGAAATGTGAATTTTAATCCCGACGCGACGTTTCCCCGACCATTCGCGAGGATTTAAAAACTTTCCAAGCCGTGAATTCGAGCAAGGAAAGCGCTGTGTAAATAGCGGGCAATCCTTTTCACCCGAGGCGCATTCAGTTCCCTTTGTGGAGACATTTAAGCTAGGGCTAGCTCAAAGCTAGGGCTGGCTCTTTAATTATTTCCCAGCCTGCCGAGGGAGACGATAGCGTAGAAAGGGCTCGGTACGTCCTTCCCTTCTTTCGCGTTTTGCCTCATTTATTTAAGTATAAACATTGCAATCAAAGAAATTAGTAACCCTAATCCAGCCTCGCCAAGCAAGCAATAAAAATTGGGCACTCATGGATCACTACTCCAAAAGGTTGTGTTGCTGTATAAATGTTATGTCATAATTTGTGAATAGTTGTCGAGATTATTGTGTTTTGTTCTATTTTGTCACATTGTTATTAATTTTGTCTCTTCCCAGCACTGAAATGTATACGACACAATTGCGCTGGAAAAGGTGTGAAGGGCAGAAGCAGTGTGAAGAACACAAAAGCGCCTTACCGAGCTACCGGGGATTAAAATTATTGTCACTTGCAGTTTTAAATTTTAATATTGGTACGATGTTGAGAGAAATCTCATTACTAGACCATTTAGTTGTACATGATGGTCCCACAGCGCCAAATTGGCGAAAATCAAGTTGCTTCATAAAATAGGTCGGCAATCGCAAGTGCAGTGTACTTGTAATAAGTAGAGGTCAGCTATCCTGTAAATCACTAAAAAAAACAAAAAAGGGTTTGGGCTCGTCCGGGATTTGAACCCGGGACCTCTCGCACCCTAAGCGAAAATCATACCCCTAGACCAACGAGCCGGTACCCAAGTGATTGAAATTGTAAATCAAGTTATATACGTCTTACTAAGAAAATTAAATGAATTTTAACTTCGGAAAAAATCAGTTTATTATAAAAAATCAAGAATAAACAATTAAATATTATTGGATACTGCACACTGATATTAGTCAATTTGAATTACTTTAATAGCGCCATCTATCGTGCAATAGACATCAAAGGTTTTGTACTTCTTTCTCAAACATATAATAAGGAATTTTAAATAATATTATAAAAAAAAATATTCAAGACATGAGGAAAATAATGGAAAAGCTAGTACATAAATTTTACCATTGCTCAAGTTCTTTTCAGTTAGCAGAAGAAAAATAAAATAAAAATTCCTTTAATACCTATGTAACTTATAAATAGGGATAAACTACTTTAGTAGGTACCTAAGTACGGATTAAGGATTCCTATTCAAGTCTAATAGCGCGTCTTATCTCTCTCGTCACTCTTACAGACGACGACCGCCGCATACTCATCTCTGTTAGTAGGACGCAACGTGCTAAGAACTTTAAAGGCGAATTATCTCTTTTTAGACGCCCAAGAATTTTATGTCCCCACATACATCTATAGATACTTGCCATTATAATTTATAATTGAGTCATATCATATTATTAAAAAAAAAAACATCTTGCTTTTTATAAGAAAGCAAACTGCACTACAATGCAATATGTGTGGTGCAGAATATTTTTCAAAATGGCCTATTAAAATAATTCTACTTTACTAATAACTAGCTGATTCATCTAACTTCGCTCGAGTAAAATTAAACAACCTAACTGTTACTTCTGCAACAAAGTAGTTTTCTAATGGTAAAAGAATTATTTAAATCGATTCAGTAGTTTCAGGGTTTAACGAAGCAAACAAACAAACATTTCCGCTTTATAATAATATAAGTAGGTAGGTATAGATATAGATTAATCAAAGACATTCTGGGGCCGTCCGTGTCATTGGGTTAAACTTGATCATAAAAGGATATTGACTCCCTTGGGCTCGCCCCGCAAGTTCTAATTAATGCTAATTTATGGATTCCTGGTATGGTTATGTATTTCAGAGCGTATTGTTTCATATAGGTGGGACATACCTACAACCGTCTATGCCTACAACATAAAATATTTACTTTGTCGACGCTATTAAAAGTAGGTCAGTCATAAAGTCGGCTGAGCGCACGCACGGATTTGCTGTAAACTTGGCTGTAAAATATTATGTCAACTTTTCCGAGTTTATTAGGGGATATTGTAAATGGTTGAAGTTCTAGTTTATTAGGTTAGGATAACCTCACAATCTAGTCATAAGACGTCAGCCTCTTAGACGGGAGGTTCGAAGTTCGATTCCGGACATGCACCACTAACTTTGCGGAGTTAGGGCAATTAAGTTTCACTTTCTTTAACGGTGAAGGAATACATCGTGAGGAAGACTGCATGCCTGAGAGTTCTCCATAATGATCTAAACGGAGTGTATAAAGTCTGCCAATCCACATTTTGACCACCGCGTGGTAAGACTGGCAAACACTTTTCATTCTGAGAGGAGACCCATGCTCAGTAGTGAGCCGGCAATGGGTTGATGATGATGATGACGCTCATAGGTGGGTACGTAATACCTATATACAATCACTTGCCCTTGAATATTACTTATTAATATTATTATTTTATTGATGGAAGTTCTTACTAAAGATTAAAAAAAAACTTATAATCATGGACAATAATCAAACTTTGTTGCAAATGATAGTTTAATTTCATATTTAAAAAAAGAATAAAAAAAGAGATTGGGCTCGTCCGGGATTTGAACCCGGGACCTCTCGCACCCAAAGCGAGAATCATACCCCTAGACCAACGAGCCACACTACAAAGCATCGAATGATACAATCTAAATAGCCTTGTAATAAAATATTGAAGCATGACGTAAAATTCGTGAAATATTATTACGATTTAAGTTAAAAGACCGGCTAAGTGCGAGTCCGACTCGCGCAACAAGGGTCCCGTACTCGGGTATTTTTTCCAACATTTTGCACTTTTTGATTAGGTAGGTAATAGGTATACTTACTTAATGAATAAAATATTACTTTAAAAAAGGTGGTAATAATTTTACTCTATTTGTGTTGCGTACCAAAAAAAGTTATCGATAGCGATTACCCGGTATGTAATGTCACCCCACTAGAAAAGTGCCATCTCGACCTGTCGCGAACATTACATAGGTGTTCTAAGTAGATAACCAAAGTAGGTAGGGACAAGGAATCAGCTTTTTATTATTTTTGTCTGTGCAAAATATACATATCTACTCTATAACTTTGATTACTCCTACATAAGAATGGATCATGTTCATAATAATTCGTCAAAGTACCTACCTACCTAATCAAGCGGTAAACGAACACTTATAACTAGGGAATGAAAGCGTATTTCTAAAATTTACATTGCAAAATATACCTACAGTTAAGAAAGTACCTTCTATCCATGTTGAAATGATGTGAATTTAATAGGTAGGTGATGAGAGAGTAGAGACTAACAAAAAGTGAAGTCATTTAGTTCATTTAGTTCGTGACCCGAACATTGATGTGACCTCCAATTCTAAAGTCCCGTAACTCATCATTCTTCGTGACAGCTACAATCGAGGAGATTTGTTGCAGCTAATCAAATAAAACACGTCTCTGAATCTATGTAAGGAAGGTATTTTTATGATTTTTATTTCGAGGCGTCTATTACTAAATATTATACCAAGCTAAATTACAATCACTGGCAATGTCTCAATAATAAATAGACAACCAGATCAATGATAGTTTATATGATTAAAAAAATGCATGTTTTACTTACTCCCTCTCTGATTTGTTTTGGTTTATGAAGATAATACTGCTTTCGTAACTCTATTTGCAGTAGGTAAGTAATCGAAACTTTCGAGATTTTCACTTTTTCACAAAAATGGAGGAGGAGCTTCCCGACACGGCAAAAAATAATTTTCAGGAAAATTTTCATTGGATATGTTTTTTCTAAGGATATTGGCAGTACTTGCATGAAAATTTTAGCTGTGCTAAGGAAAAGTGCACTTTCTCCGAAAACGTTATTTTACAAGTTTTTGAAATCATATTTTGTTTATTTGCGCGCCATCTTACGTATTACGAAATAATTATAACATCAACTAACTACGTAGTTCTGCTACTCCATAATAGATGGCGCTGCAAAATTTTAATTGCAGCTCACCCACTAGATAACAATTTTAATATTTATTTGAAAAATGAAACGTTACTAATTCAAAAATAATTATTATAATAACCACTAGCTACCCATCAATAGATGGCGCTGCACCATATGGGGAAACTAAACTCACCCATTACACCAAGCTGCTGAGGTGAGAGGGGCGCAGCATCACCACCACCCGAACCAATTGACCCAGAAGCCATTGAAAGCCTTTCACTGAATCCAAGTGGGCTACTGCGTCCTCCACTACTGGCTACTGATCCCATACCTAAAATATTTTTGTTGCTTGTAAAGTGACCATAAATAACTTGAGAAAAAACTGTGATGGGGAAAAATTAATGACCATACCAACACTGATGGGGAAAACAGACAACCAAGTGATCCTATAAGGGTCCCATTTTCCCTTTTGAGGTACGAACCCCTAAAAAAGGAGCAACTGATCAACCAATGATGTACTCCTGTGCGGTAGAAATTCTCACACACAGCTTCCAGTCCAGCAATCCTGTTCTCCCATAAAGAAGAAATTCTCTTGTGCCTCCTACCATCAGCCAAAGGCGTATTTTGCTTATTTGTCGGTCACCATACTGAAGCAAATTAAAGGGGGTCTACACTATCAAAAGAATATTGAGATTCAGGAAGTATGGGTATTAATCGCAAGATTTCAAGAATATCCAGATACATTGTGATACTTTCATACCATAAATATTTTCTTGATACAGGATACACTATATGAAATGTTTCATGATAATATTGATAGTGTAATAATAGGCCCGATAGAAGAGAGCTAATAAATTTAAAAAATACCTCCATTGGGACTTCTCATTCTTGATAGCCTTTTATTAATGGCTCTCTGGATTCTAGGATTAAAAATTGGCTTTGCACGTCGCCTTGCAAGATACCTTGACAGTACCCCGACTACGACAGCACTCGTCCCAACAACTCCTAAACTCCAGAGCACAACCTAAAAATAGTAAAGTTATGAAAAACATATAAGTTTATTACAAATTAGTTACTTTAGTAACAATTATCACTTAAATATGCAATTTAATGTTTATAGAATTTGTAACATATTTATTCATAATTTTGCTGTATCCTAATTAATTGGTCACATGTAAAAATTATAATGTAGGTGGAACATGGTAATGTAAAAAAAACTTAGTAACAGGAAAAAATAGTAACAGAATCATTCTTATATTAGGTGTAGTAGTGGAATACTAAGATTTATAGTTATTCATAAGTTGATAAGTTAAGATTTTATTTCTAAAACTTTATGTGTTTGAACCTTTGAATTTATAATAGTAATAATTACAAACAAAATGTTACATTTATTAAAGTGTGAGTATATAGATATAAGCTATATAGATATATCTAAGTACAAAAGCACGAAAATTAAGCAGAGCGTACATATAAAAACAATATTTTAACCTAGATCTAAGTATGTCTACATTAGGAATAGTTACCTTTTGTGAAGTTGTCAGCTGAATTCTGTATGATAACACTTGCTGGAAATGTTTTAATTTATCTAGTATGGGACTAGCTTGTATCATGCGCAACATTTTGCACTATTTACACTGTACAAATGTCTAATTAAAATTATTTTTAGTTGATTTTCACTATTAATAATTGCCCACTTAATTTTCTAAGGTTATCTGTCAATACTCATAAACTTTTACTTAAAAGTTATTCATGTTTAGCGTGGTATAGCTGAGTAGTAGTATTATTTATAGTTAAAGTAAATCTACGTTTTCCGGTGAACCTTGAATGAATATTAGCTAATAATTTGTTGAAATAAATCTATCCATTTAAACTTAAATATTCCCGGTCAGGGACACGGGTTACAGACAATAACTCGAATTCTAAAATGTCAGCACCACACACAGACAGTTAACAACAGGAATGAAAATAGGTACACATTATGGATAGAGCACTCTGCAGTGCAGTTAGCAGGTAGACGGAGTGCAAAACGCTATCACAATCACGCTTTGACTGCTGAGGTCAAAATGGGATAGCGATAATTTTGCTGATAAAAAGACAAACTCGCGATCTCTCGCGATCCCCTTTTACTATACATTCGTGCTAGAATCCAGAGCAGAAAAGTACATAGAGTACAAACCAAACTTTTTTTTAAACGTAGAAAAAAACACAGACCAATAACATGGGAAAAAATTGACAATTTGTCTGAATTGTCATTAAAAATTTTAGAAAATATATTTTTAGATAATTAACTGAAATTACGATTTAACTTCTTAGATAGTTGAAAGGCAGTAGATTACAAAGAAAACTAAAAAAAGAGATTATTTTTCTTTTTGGGAAAAAAATAGCAGAAGGCAGTGTTGTGTGCTCGTGCATTTTTTCTGTTGTTCTAAATCATAATATATTTTAATTTGTACTGCACGCTTATTATCACAAGATTATGGACGAATAAAATATTTAGAAGATTTTAAAATTAAAATATGGAGACACTGCAATCGCTGGAAATCACAATTGAAGATCTTCCAGATGAGGTCTTGGAGTTTATATTAGGTTTCCTGCCACCTTACAAAGATCTTCAAAATTGTATGAGTGTTTGTAAAAGGTGGTGCAACTGCGCCCAAAGTAAGTTGCCAGTTACATAATTAAGTTTATAATCATAAAATTATAAGTGTTCTTGTAAATAAATAAAAATTAGGGACATTTTGGCTTTTCATTGAAAAATATTCCATTTTAATTATGATTGTGATTATCATGAGATTCTGAATGTGTGCTGGTCTGTGCTGATGCAGATAACAAACTCTGCTTAACTTTTGCTTTTCTGCTGCTTAGTTCGTATTCATTAACTGGATATAAATAATATTGAATCTTGTTTTTCAGATGTTTTACATAAAACTTCAATAAAGCTGATAAAGGCCATTGGTGATTTCAATATACTATGGAAAAATATAGCAGCTACTGATGTGGTACCAACAATAACAAAAAGATTTTCACATTCAGCATGTATCCTTGAGAACAACATGTATATTTTTGGCGGGTGCACTACTAATGCAACATCATTTAATGACTTGTGGAGGTTTGACCTCTCAAGACGGCAATGGATAAGACCTCTTGCGACTGGTACATATCCTGTCCCTAAAGCATACACAACAATGGTTGACTACAAAGACTGTCTGATTGTTTTTGGAGGCTGGACCTACCCCTCGCTTTCCCAATACTATCAAAATGTTACTATGTTTAATGATATACATTTCTATTGTATCAAAACAAATAAATGGATATTAATAAATACAACAAACCCTCCACCGCCAATGGCTGGACATTCAGCTTGTATTAAAGGGGATGAAATGGTTGTGTTTGGTGGTTTGATTATGTCAGCCGCACAGAACTTTCAAATACAATGCTCCAATGATATTTGGGTGCTCAATTTATCAACATGTATTTGGAGAAAGCAATTAACAACCAAGCCTAGACCATCGCCTAGATATGCCCAATCTCTTATCAGAATAGATTCTGACAGGTTAATGTTGTTAGGAGGTGTTCAGACATTACAAAATCGTTTTGTTTATAGTGATTGCTGGATACTTACTATGAAAGGTCCAACGTGGACTTGGAAAGAGATAGCTGTTAAAAATAAAGAATGGGCATCTGCTAATATTTGGTGTAACCCTGCCTGCCGTGTTGGCGATAAAGTAGTGAGTTTGAGTAGAAGCAGAAATGGTTGGAATAGTGCTAAACCTATGGTAACCTCTGCGGTCAGGCTATCCAGGGCTGAAGGGGCTCCAGTGGCAGTGAGAGTTGAACAAAGCCTGCAAAGACCATTAGACAGAGATCAGAATATCAACGGAAGACGAGGAGTTTTACCACGACAAAGAGTTCCTGCAAATGAACCAGTGGCTGGGCCAAGTAATGAAGCAGAAAAAGGAGAAAAGGCCAGACCTTTTAATGAAAATGTTAATTTACAAGCTAATGCTTCTTCTAGTGGGGAACCTAGACAGTCATTTAACAGTTTTGATGCAGCAAAGAAAGAATCAGCATTGAGAAGAAATAAAAATAAGGTTTGTAATTTTGTAAGAGTTGTAGTTTTTTTTTTTTTTGAATTGGATTTCATATTTTTAACTGAATTGGAACTTAAGAAATCTTTTCAAAATGTTAAATTATGACTACCTTTTATCTTTACAGAATAAAGGGATGAAGATTGTGAGACAGCTACAAGAAGCAAATAAATATAGGATGGCTGCCTTTGCATGTGACTCTACTGGAAGTAACACACCACCTGAAAACGATCTTATTAATCAAAGACAAATAGCTCATTTGGAAAATCGATTAGAGCCAATCCCTGAAAACCAACAACAGAGACCACCAGCAGTAAAAAAAATTAAAAGGAATACATTGGCAATGCATGTTCTTGATATATCCACTGTAGTAGATGGGAACTCAATGAACTATGTATCTTGGTTATGCCCTCGTCTTGGAGAAATGCATGGAGCACCTGAAGAACTGGTCATGTATTCTTTAGTCAAAGGGAATGGAGAACTAATAATGTTTGGGGGCGTCCATAATGACATAAGCATTTTAAACTATTCCGAGCAACAAAACATGTACTCAAATTCATTACATTTCATAACACCACCAAGGGATGTTATTTGAAATCACTTTTGCTCCAGTAAAACTGCAGTTGTGATTATACTAAGATTTTTAATTAATTACCCAAGTATAAAACAATATAAAATATAATGATGAATGTGATATAGTTGCATACTTTTTCTTAAAGCTAAATAATAATTATATATATAGTAAAATATTTGCTTGACTCAGAAACTTTAACTGTATCTCCAATCATAATAAAATAAGATGATGAAAGATCATTTTTACTGTCCTAATTCTGCTAAAATATAAAGTTAAATACCTGTGGTCTACTATTTATTTTCTCTCATTTTTCTACATTTTGGAATCTTAATGTACACATATTTGAAAATCTTTGAATATTTTAGTTGTTTTAAATAAAAGTATGCTGTTTCAAGTTACTTTAGTAATGCTAATGTCTTAAAACTATTTATTTGAAACTGAATTCATAACTCAGCATATTTAAGCATTAATCATATTACTGTTACATACAATAAAAGAACAATAACATAATAATTTCAAAGTTGTATAATGTAATAACTTTATTACAATTAGTAGCAATACAGTAGAGTAGTAGTACATACAGTACAAAGAGTAGTAGTAAATCAGATTTTTTCTATAAATAACTGAGGAAAAAGGAACTATTGCTAAGCTAGGTAAATGAAACTTGTATCATAATAATTATTACACAGTATAATATTTATTTTAATTTATTAAAGAAATTCTTAAATTATTCCTTTTCAGGTAGCAATCCTCCAAAAACAGCAGCAGGGATTTCTTTTTTCTGTACAGGTGCAACTTCTTCCTCTTCATCATCATCACCACTGTGTTCGGATTGTTCATCATCAATATCAATTTCGTCAGGATTTACCACCTTATCAGATTCTTTAAGACCTTGAGTTTCACCCCTAACAAATAATATGTTACCTTTGCTTTGTACAGCCATTTCTGCAGCTTTGGCCTCGAGCATTCTCATGCCATCTTTCATTCCAGGAGCGAGATCAGACACAGTGCCAGCTGCTTGTGCTGCTGAACTCAACATCTGGGCTGACATCATGTTCACTTGAGTGTTATATGTAGCTTGTACACTCCTCTTAATTCTAAGCATTTCACGCATTGTGTCCTCATTTCCATGTCTAACTTCGAATTCTTTCCATGTGTTCCAAAATTCTGCAGTGATTCGGGGGTCACACATTTGGCTGCAATGTGCATATATCGCTCGAGCCCTGTCAATTTCACCAAGGCGAGTTTCCATTTCTGCAAATCTTATACACATTTCTCTAGCCTTACCATCTTGAAGGGTTTCAATTGCTTTCTCATATATTTGTCGTGTTTTTGGCACCCCATATATCTCAGCTGCTTTCTTTATGTAAATATTAAACATCTCAAACATTTGTTCTGGTAAGACTGCTGTTGTTGCTCGTTCATAAACAGACATGGCGTGTCTAGCTAAACCATGTTCCTCTTCTAGTTTGGCATATAAAAGAAATATTGACTTTGCAAATTCTGGTGGGCAGTGTTCTAGGCACTGTTCAAATAAATCTCTAGCCCTTTCCAGTTTTGAACCTCCATATCTCTTTAAAAACTTGGTCAAATATGTGTTCCAAATATCATATACATTTGGCCATTTGAAAAGTGCTATTCCTTTTTCATATGCTCTGAAAGCTTCTTCAAAATAGTTGTGTTCTTCTAAAAATAGACCATAATTAATAATAATTTGTGGTGTGGCTATTTTTAAATCTATTATGTGGTCATAAACAGCTTTGCAGGATTTATATGTTCCAAAACTTTCTTCTAAATCAGCATACATGGACCATACCTTCAGAGACTTGTATAAACGCATTTGCACTGTCTCATTATCATCATGATAAGCTACTTTTCTGCTTGGCAATACTGTAGCTTTTTGCATTAACTTTAAGGCTTCTTCATAGTTTTCATGTTTTATTTCCATTTCTGCCCACTCGCACCACACTGAAGCTAGATCATCAACTTTTGCATAATTAACTTGTGTTGCTTTTTCGAAAATCAATCTTGCATCATCAATTTGATCATTGCTTTCATAAAATTTGGCAAACCCAACCCAAAGGGTGTAAAGCTTTCCTACAGCTAATTTTGGATCCACAGTTTGCACTGCTTCCGTGTATGTATCTATAATTTCATGAGGTTTTCCTTCATAAAGTTTTACTCTTTTGTGCCATTCAGCTACATTATGTGGATTTTGTCTTAAAAGAACAGAATTGAGAAGTAACAATCTTCTTTCCATTAAATATTCAAACCTTGCTAGTCTAAGTTCTAAATCAATGTCATCATCTTCAGTAGGACTAACCTTTTTTGCAACTTCTTCCATTTTTTTACTTAAGCTAAGTTCCTCAAATTGTGCATATGCATCAAAAACCTGAGTAAAATCTCTAACAGTGGTGACAGTTTGTATAGCTTCTTCATAAATATCTCTTGCTCTTTCAAATAGACCACTCCTTACATAGTAGTCTGCTAAAGAGTTCCACAGGTGTCCTAATTGGTCAGTATATCGTCTGAGTCCACCTCTTATTATGGCATCAACATTTAGGGTGTGAATTTTGTCTGGATTTTTAGATATTAATTCACATAGTTCATTCCAAAGTTGATGATTTGATTTTCCATGCTTGGACTGAAAATTTTCATTGTTGACAAGTTGAGCCAATTTCACTGCAGCTTCATCTAACTTTTCTATTGCAATTAAATAATCAATATATTCTTCTGTGTCTTCAGGACATAGCTTGAGGTACCTTCTGAATACTCTCACTGCTGTTTCTGGGATATTGTGTTTTTTCAAAAAATTCAGATAAAGTGGCCAAATTCTATGATGCTGTGTAATAGGCAAAGCTCTTAAAGCGCTATCAAATGCTTTTCTAGTTATAGTTATTTTACATTGATCTGTTAGAAAAGTGCAGTAATCCATCCATATTCTGGGCATCTTGTGCATGAAAACGAGTGACCTTTCAAAACAATTATTTACATCATCATAGGCAGGATCTGTTATACAGCGACCCCTAATTTGGGATCTTCGTATTTTAAGATAATTATACCATAGTTTAAAGGAGCCTGGTAATTCTTTAAGAGCTCTCTCATAGATCATATTAATTTCATGTTTAGGTGCTCCTTTTTTATGTTCTATGTATCTGAGCCAATGTTTTACTGAGAATGGATTCCTTAATATCTCTTCTTCATAAGGTAAATCTTCTTCAGACTGTAACATTTAATAAAAAAATTAATGGGATGCTATCAGGTTATAAAATTTATGATTAAACCCTGGGACAAACTGTTGTGAATGTTATATTATATGTTTCACTGCCCCAAGAAGAAGGAATTTATCATTTAATATTATAAGAACAGGAAATGCATAAAATTGGTATAGGTAACTGTAGTAATAGGTAGGTGAACATTGGATTACTTACGAAAAAAATATCGATTTCTTTTCCATCAAGCGTAGGCATTTTGATTTAGGAAATAAATGTGGGACTTTTAAACCATTTATTTTTGCTATTTTCTTCAAATTTCATTTAAAATTATCTGTAAATTGGCCGAGAAAAGCAATACATTTACTCTTCGGAGAAAAGTGAAAACAAATCACAGATCACTATATACAGTCTAAAGACAGATAGGACAGTGCAAAAGTTAACGGTTAGTTCCGTTGTAGCCGCATAGCGCTAGTGTCGCAAAAAGTGTTGGGACACAATCCGACCTTGTGTCGATGTCGATATCGATAGCATAGTGATGTCCCATGACAACGTTGAAACGGGGTACCTTTATAATTTTATTTTTTTTGCATATATTTAGGTGTAAAATAAAACAACTTATCAAATTCAGTTTTATATTTCTTGCTTCTTAATCTATACACTTTATATATTTACCAAAAGTCATCTTTGAGGATCCTTCTGAAAATAGCCTTTGCTTCTTGTTTTCTTTGATAAACATTTCTTTTATTAAAATACCTGCACTTGGTTGTCAAATTGGCTGTAAAGGAATAATATTATTTTATTAATGAAAAATTAAATTATATAAACAAGAAATTATGTATGAAAAACTACATGGATTCTTAATGAGACGACTGATAGTTGGTACCTACATATTAAAATTGGTCTAATAATAATATAACCGATTGATTAAAAAATACAGCTATAAACTAAACTAAAACTAGAGGACTAGGAGGATTTTTAAAGATCCAGTGGGAAGTGTTTGATTTTTAGGGATAAAAAGTTGCCTATGTCAATTACTAGATGCAAGCTACCCCAGTACCAAATCTCATACAAATCGGCTAAGAGGATGATGGGTTTTATGGAATCCTGTGGGAACTCTTTGATTTTCTGGGATAAAACGTAGCCTATGTTGATCCCCAGAATATAGGCTAGCTCTGTACCAAATTTCGTCAATATAGGTTAAACTGTTGGGCTCTGAAAAGGTAGCAGACAGACAGACAGACACACTTTCGCATTTATAATATTAGTATGGAAGTATGGATAAAATCTACTGTATGGACATCAGTACAGTGTTAAAGTAGTGGTTCCGTGGAGACCATCACATCAATATTTGTATTGCATATAAGACTTTAGCCATAATTAAGGCAATGTTAGCAAAGAATAAATAAAATAGTTACTAGACACAGGACAGATAATTTTGTACTAACTCACCACTAATTATTATTCATGTACTTTGAGTGGATACTGTTGAATCTTCTGAATGTTGAATTCTGTTGATCTGAAGTTGGTTGTAAAGCATAATAAAATTGTGATCACTGAAATCATGTTCAGCTGAAAAAAGAATTTTACACAATTTATTCACATGAAATATGGTATGAAAGCACAAAGTAAAAACTATGTTAGGGAATACCTAGTGCTTAATACATCTTTAACATGAAATCAACTTACCTAATGAGCTCAGGAATTCCGTGAAGTATTTTCCTTTTCAGTAAACAAGTAGAGATAACCATGCGTACGTCGGGTTCCCATACCACCCCATACTGTCGAACTGATGTCTATCGAAGTGCTTCTGGCATACGTGTCTGTTCAACAATTGAGCCTTCGGCAAAGCACTGAGTCCTATATTTACAGGAATTAATTGGGATCACCACAATTCCCATAATTTATTAACCTTTGGAGACAACAACAATAAACAATATGGCTTCCCAGTATATATACCACAGAGCAAGGTACATACTACTCTCTAACAAGAGAATAGTATGCCACAGAGTCTATGTATATGGCCATCGACTAGAAAAAAGAATATGGCTGCAGCTTGTTGCGATACTAGCGCTTTGCGGCTAAGAAAGAACTAAAGGTGTCACGGGCCTGAAACAAATCAACCACCAACACCAAAGAGTATGTAATCACTACGTTTTTCAACCACAGACATAATAAATAATTACCACAGACTAATGTTTTTTTAATTGGATTTACGGCCCTGGATTCTACACTTTTTGAGCTTGACAAAGGCTTTGATTATTTTTTAATGATTTTCATGGCGATCTATTATTGAAATTGAGAAAGCATCAAGACCGGGAGCTGTAGCAGAAATGGCTGAAAACGCCAAGTGGGCGTGGCGCAAGTAGTATGCCTCGCGAAAGCTTGAATCGCGAGAGAATGTAGTAGCAGTGTTGTTCAAGGTTATTACTCTGTGTTGTTGTCTATGGTCGTATCTGTAACTTATGGTTGATCGCGTTCTAACCAGATTCCTGGTCTGTGGTTCAAAGAATTTTGTGGATTTGTGGTTTGCGATCGATTTTTTTTTTGAGAAAAGCAAACAATAATCGAGAAGTTTTAAAAACAAATTAAATATAAACAAAGCTTGAATTATAAGTCATTACTATTGGTTACGTTAAATTCCTTTCTAAATACTTCTCTTGGGTTAGGAGATGTGTTTCTCTAATAAACGCTATCGGTGAGACCAATGTTTTTTCATTATAATGTCAAAACAAGGAAAAAGAAAAATTACTGTCGAGTTACCGAAAACAAAAGACCTCTCGAATAGACCAAGTGTGTTTGAACGTCTCGGTACCAAGAAGTCGTCGAGTGCGAAGAAAGCGACTACGGAACATTGCAGGCAGTGGGCTCAACACGGCAGCTGCGCTTACGGCAAGAGTTGCAAATTCGCGTCCACTCACACCTTGATAAGTCCTTCCAAACAGCGGGCGGCTAACAAGGATAGTGAGAAACGTGTGTTGAAGGATGACCCTAAAAGCAGACTGCATTCTACTGTAGTTGTCAGGTCTGGCAGAAGCCCGGACGGCGAGATCGACAACTGGGACCAAAATGACTTAGAATATGCGGACACAGACGTGCTGGAGAAAAGACGACAGCAGTTGCAACGTGAATTAGAATTGCAACTGAAAATGGACTCTAATAAAGACATGCGGAAAGACAAAAAGAAAACTGTGTCAAGCTCCTCTTCTTCAAGAAGTTCCAGCTCGTCCAGTGTGTCGTCGTCTTCTTCAGAAGGCAGCACTTCTTCATCCTCATCTGGCAGGTAATGATTTTAGTGTAATTTAAATGACAAGCTGAAGAAAGTCAATGAATATCCAATACAATATTTTGATGTGATGATAAGTCCCTTATACCTAAAACTTTAACTATGTTATTATTCTGTTTACATATCAATATTTTCTGTGACATATGTGAAGAGGCAGTGAGTATAGGATTTCCTTAGTCTAGTTTGACTCACTAGTGCATTGACTTGTGACTATTGATGCAACAATTATTGTGTTGCAGCCTTTTTGTGTAATATTATCACAAAAATTTGCCTTGGATCTATTGAGCAATTCTGATTAGTAACATAATTAAATTAAATTGCAAATCCAATTATTACTGAGATATGCATTATCGCTACTTTTAAATAATTCTTATTTAGTGAAATTATTTTAATAATTTTCGCACTTAGAATCATTAAGTGCGAAAATTCGATTCCTTCTTTGTAGATGTTTGTCCCTTTCTAACACACATGTGAAAGTTCTCGCTCGCGCGCTCTGTAGCGTCTTAATTCGGGTTGATGACCATGCGCACCCAAAATTCGAATGATAAAGTAGGATTAAATGTAATGATCTTCTTTATGAGATTTTGCTTCATGATTTTCAACAGGCTACTCTAAGGTATGACAAAGCTCTTCAGTGATTGTCACATGCTACCTGTGACATGGTCCATCTTCAATATATAAGTATTTTAAATTGAAACTGACTTACAGACCGATATATTTATAAGATATAGCTCAAATTGCTGGATCTAGTTTTGCATGCATTTTCTTTCATTATATAAAGCGCTTGCAAAAATAATTTAGAGAAAATCAAACAGGATCTTTAAAATCACATAGACAAGACACAGGAAAAAGTAAGTAAACATTTTTTTACTTACTTAATAAAAAAATATTTTATTTTTCATAAAATTTAAGTTTTTATTTACTGACCAAATACCATTGGCATTGAAAAGAAATTGGTATCGTTGAATTTGCTTTTATTGCCTTCACACCATTTTTAGAATTATTTATTGTAGTATCTATACCAAAGGTAGGAACAGTACATGTACGGCTAAAACTTGTACATAAAGAAAGAAGCATTTAACTTTTTACATTATAATGAAATTATTACATTAAAATATTGCATAAAAATAATTAAATTTCAGGGATGCTAAAAGGAGAGCCAAAAAAGGAAAATTGAAAAGGAACTCTAGTTCATCATCGGAATGTGATGTACCTTCCAAAAAAAAGTTAATAAAAACTGATTCAATGAAAAGAGATAAAAGTGAATCAAAAAAAGTTAATGTTAAAAAAGATGATAGTAGGTTGATAAAAAAGCATGAAGCTAATAAAAAGAAAAATCTTTCAAAAGCAATTGGTAAGAAATCTTTGTCACCTGGTAAAAAATCAGGTGGCACACCACCAATAACTTCGAAAAGCGTAACATCAAAAACTACTTCAAAACATGTTAAGTCTCCACAAAGAAAAGAAAGAAATAGAAGTGTTTCACCTCATACCACTAAAGATAAAGACAGGGATCGAATAAAGGATAAAGAACGAGAGAAAGAAAGAGAAAAGGAGCGTGATAAAGATCGTTCTCGCCGCAGTCGATCACCTAAGAAATGTCGTTCGAGATCCCCTCGTCAGCATGGATCTCATCCAAAAGACCCTAGAAAGAAAGATAGTTCAGAAAGAAGCAGGCCAGTGTCGCCTAAGAAACAAGTGAGAAGAGATGGGAGTACTGAGAGACACAGAAAACGATCTGCTAGCAGAGAAAGAGACAGAGGACGTGATCACAAGGACAGATCTTTAGAAAGAAAAAAAGATAAACATGATGATAAAGATAGACACGAAAGAAAAGATAGAGGACGTGATAGAAACAAAGATAGCAAAAGAGATGATTCAAAACGACGCGGCCGCGATCGTGGTTTGGGTGGTGGAAGAGGTGACAAGGGTTTAGCAAAACCAAACAAACCAATGCAAAGATTGCTTCCGAGGCCGGAAGAACGATTAGCTGCCTTAGCAGCTATATCTAACAGGGCTTTAGAAACTGACAAAAATTCGACTACTTCTAAAGATCGTCAGGATACGCATTCGGAAAGAGGCGGTCGTAAACAAGATCGAATTGAAAGAGACAGATCCAACAAAAGAGAGAGGATGGACAGTATAGAAAGGGAACAAGGAGAATTCGATTCAGCAATGGATCGTCAATACGATCATGGTCATGACCACTACGACAGAATAGACGATCGTTACGACGGTGTTGCACGAGAAGGTGAACGATCGCCTGGTTACTTACAAGGCAGGGATAGGCACTATGACCCTGGTTACGATATGGCAGGACCACCGCGAGGTTACCCTGAAGATGATGATCGAATGTATGGGGAGTCTATGGGCGACCCCAGAGGAATGGAAATGGGTTAGTGGCCATGATAATTTTCATGTTTTTTTTTTTCATGAATACTTTCTATCTTTTTTGTACCGATTCTACTTCCTTTACAACTCTAGATAGAGATCTCTTATAAGATAAGTGCTTCCCTGTCCACTTTTCCTTTCTTTTTGTCTTTATTGTTACAACAAATATAAACAAATAAATATAAATAATAACCTGTTGTTATTTCAGTGTTCTTTTTGCTATAATAACCGTTTTCTAGGTTACGACGACCGACGACCGCATCGTGATCGTTCTTGGGAAGGGCGATCTTCTATGGATCGTGAGCGCGGTTATATGCATCCCCATAAAGAATGGGACAATGAAGACTATCGTGGCCCTGGTGACTGGGGTCGGGAGCGACATTGGCCTTTACACGATCCTCAGGTAATGTGACTCATTTTTTGGTGGGTTATGTATAATCAAATGCAAATAATCTTTTGAAAGTGTCTAGACGGCCGCAAGTGGTAGTTTAATAAAAACATTATCCTGTCTCTACTTATAATTGGCGAGCTATGAAATAATGATATTCCACTGCAAGTCACAAGCTTTTAAATTTGTTCCTTGATACAGGAGACTGATAAGGTTATATTTTTGTTAAAAATGATATTTCAGTAGCTGACAACCTCATTAACTAAATAAACCATTAAAAAATGAATCTTACCAGTTTGCGTTAAGTAATGAATTTTAAAAACTAATAACTTGCGTTAGAATATTATTATAATCTTAAGTTGCGACTAGTGGTAGGATATTGCTTTCTATTAAACAACCACTTGGCCTTAAACTGCCTAACCTTTTTAAATTTTTCTTTAGGTTAGTTGGTATCACCAATACTGGTATTGGAATGAACCTATCGATCACCGTAAAAGAACCCAAGATTCCTGCCTTATCCTATCCCATATATTTCTTGGATGCCCATATCCTCATTTTGGTATGCGTATGTTGACTCGTTTCATAAGATTGTTACCTATTATGGTGCTGTCAGATGCTTGCGGCAAACAACATACAACAGTCATCGCCAAACAATACAGAGTACTTTTTATACACAGTGTTTGGCTATGCCTAGTGCTATGCTTGCAACAAATCGGATTGATCGACAAGCGCTCCCAAGCGTTGGCAAGAATACGCAAACACCTGTCCACACACTTGCCAGTGCTTGTTGTTTGCTGTTTGTAGCAAGTGTCTGGCGACACCATTAGGTTTTTGCCAAACTTCTTCCTTTCTCCTGAATGGCTCTTTGTACTACAGATTAACCAAACTTTAATGTTTATTTTAGATGAACGAATGGGGTGACAAAGAGCAGGATGTGGACGGTTGGCACCACCGTGGTCACCCTGGTCATCGTGGTCGTATGCATGGTAAGATATTTATAACTCACTAGCGACTCATCGATTACTGTTGCGGCCAGAACTCTTCTTCAGTCTAAACCAATATTGATTCCAGAAACTGACCAAGTGCGAGTCGGACTCGCACACGAAGGGTTCTGTACCATTGTACAAGATATATGTACCGAACACTTTTATGTTGAACACTGCAAGTTAATGAGATGTCGAAAAAATACCCGAGTACGGAATCCTCGGTGCGCGAGTCTGACTCGCACTTGGCCGGTTTTTATAGTAATTTTAGATAAAAGTATTGACAGTAGCAAAATATCTTAACATGGCTTAACTAATAGAATTCTATTGTTAATAACAGATGACTACAATCGCGGAGGAAGAATGGAGCACGGACGAAACGAAGGCAACAAGAGGCGCGCGCCTCGGACTGAAACGGAACCTGCGAAGGAGCCTGCACCTGCTACGCAGACAGCTCCGCCCACACAGCCAGAGGAACACGATTCGGAGGAAAAACCTCCTATTCCCGATGACTTGAGTGAAATCAGCGACGATCCTGATGACATTTTGGATAGAGAAGATGTGAGTCACCAAAAAGTATCTGATGAATTTTCGTACAGTCCAATCTGAAGTTCCAATATGGTGGTTTACGCAGATCCTAGTCTATCTAAGGATTGAATACCTTGAAGGAATGAAGCCTTGCTGAGGTCTATTTTTTATAATGTGCAGATTTACGCCTCATTTAATATTTCTATTCATTTTGCGCGCACTAAAACTTAAAACCTTATTAAGAATTGAATTGATAGGTATAATAATTTTACCCAACTGTGAAAGGAGATTAGTATAAATCGATTGTGTGATCTATTTCTTTTAAAAATAATTCGGCAAAGGCATATCTATCTAAGCTAAATGATATTATGACAAATCCATCATATCTGTATCATGCCCATCTTGGAATGATGAAAAAATGAAAAAAAAATTAAGTTGTGTATCAATCTAGTGTACATTATGATTCTGAAAATATACCATTTATATAGAAAAAGTTAGTCACACCTTGGTGGTATTTTTAATGAGTTTTTAAACATATCTTATTAGATTACTTATAAAGGTTTATCTTTCAGATGATGGATCAAAATATCGATGAAAACAGTCAAACTGATCAGCCAACTGAAGAAAGTATAGCAAAGCTAGATGGTTCAGAAAAAGAATCTACTCAGGCAATTACTAAAAACTTTATTTTTATATTTACTAACTATACAATATAATTTTTTATAGCGTTCTAACAGTATCCTTCAGATTCTCAGCTAAGGTTCTAAAATGTATTCATTGTATATTGGTGATTATTTTGATGTAAACTGATAGCTATCTAAAAGTTTAGATTTTCCCAACATGTACAACAATGTTAACAAGTAACTTAAAAAGTTTTCAAAACAATCCAGATCCAAAGGTTTGCACTGAACCTTTTTAGCCCATACATTAAAACACATAAAATCTGCCATTTTGATTTTACCCAGTGGCACTCTCGCCATTAAGATGAAACTAATAACATATCATTCAAAATCGGTTGAGCCGTTGAGTAATTACGAGCGAACACAGGAACGGATATACAGATAGTTTAAAAACATAACCCTCCTTTTGAGTTTCGCCTCAATCAGGTAGAAAATGATAGTCCTACTAATAATTTATTTTAGATCTATCAATTTAGTTTAGGCTGCTCCATATACAAATAAAATTGGTACCAATGTAACTACCTATAATTGCCAATATTTTTTAAACAGGATACAAGTGGTGCTTGTGAAGAAAAAGAATCTCAAGAGGGTAAGGATGAAGAAGACGTCACTAATTTAGACTTCGAAGAAATATCTGACGGTGAATTGGAGGAAGAACGTACTAGAGGTATTTATGTTGCACTCGAGTATGTACTGTCGCACCTTGTGTCTCTCTTCAAGCCATACATTCTCAATTACTACTACCTACCTATAGTACGCGACAGGTCCAGTTCGCGATCGGAGTATGAGTCTGGAGGACGCCCCACACACCCGCACGTATATTTTTATTCAATTAAACTTTTACAAGTGCTTTGGAATCGTCAAAATAATCTACCACTGGTTCGGAATGCTGTTCCTACCGAGAAGAGCGGCTTACTTAGCGGGAACAAACCTACAAATGTACTTCTTTAAAGTTGTTAAAGTTTCTTAAACTATTTCAGCTGGTCTGGGCGACGCTCTGGGCGTGGACTGGGCGAGCCTCGTCGCCGACGTGCACCGCCGCGAGCAGACCGCGCCCGCGGGCGGCGCGCGCGACCGTTGGAGGCCCGAACGGGTCCTCTCCCGAATCGGACTCTCCATAGAGATGGCGGGCAAGGACACCGTGCAGAGCATACTGCAGCAAAACGCCAAATCACTCCAAACGGAGAAAAAGTCAGGCAACGGAGATAAGCCCGGTCTGGTTAACGGGAAACATGACGATGACAAGCAGAAGTCAGATATTCCAACAGACGTCAATGATTTGCATCCAGTGGCTGCTATTCAGGTGAGATTATTTGCTATTGCTAATGTATAATGGGTACTTTTAAAGACGTAAAAACGTGGAGACAAATCTAATTTTTTTTTAATTCTTCATATTATTTCTGCGTGCCACCATTTGATGTGAGCAAATTGAAATAAAATCGTGTGGATGAAGCTGTCAAACTAAGCATGTCCTTATCATCGTTATATTAGTAGAAGTCAACGTTTTTTGTTATAGAGGAACTTAACATAAGGCAGCCATCAAAACACAATTGTTTATCTAGTGTGTCCTACATAGAAATTATTGGGTGTATGAACAAACTGCGAAATCAAGTGTTATTTGCAACTCTGCTTTCAATTTCTGCTTTGCAATCTTGAAAGTATAACTATAATTATTTATAACTAGCTGTGCCCGCGACTTCGTTCGCGTGGAATAGTGACTTTTCGCGCTTTATATAGCCACGGACGCTCAGGCGCGAGGCGCCGTGATTCTTTAAATTGACATAACTTTTTTATTTATGAACCGATTGACATGAAATAAACACTACATCCTAAGTGAAGCTTACTACAATATATTAGTGAAAACCGTATCTAAATCGAATAAGCCGTTTCTGAGATTAGCGTGCACAAACACACAGACAAACAGACAAACAGACAAAAAAAATTACAATTTCGGGTTCGGCATCGATATAATAACAACCCCTGCTACTTTTTTTTTATATATTTCCATTGTACAGACACCACTTTTCTACAATTTTATTATATGTATAGATGTGTAAAAATGGCTTCTCACGCGTCATTTTAACTTTGTGCCAAATATCATGTCAAAAGTACGATTTTAGTACTTGCTTTAATCTATAAAATTAAAGACTAAAACCGTTCTTTTGACTTGACATGACAGCTGACCCATAGAGTTAAAATGGCGCGTGAGACGTCATTTTGTATGGACTATAACTCAAAATGGTAAAACGTGAAATGCGTTTTTGTAGGTGGCGACAGAAAAGCGAAGACGCCAGCGCGCTGTATTATTTGGTTCTGGCTGCGAAATCACCCGCGGTTTGAGCGCGAGACGTGATTTAGCACTTCGCAGATACCTGTGTCACTTGCCAGTGGCAGAGCGCACCGGACAGTCCCGTGTGGCCCCGCAGCCCTCACTGTTCCACGCTGCCCGCGCTCTGCTGATGCAGGCTCCAGTTTCCGGCTGACAAAGACTATAACCAAGAGTTGCTGGTGGTAAATTGAAGAAAAATTACTGACGTGGTGAAACCAAGAAAATTCAGTTTCTTAACAGACATTAGAAATTATAGATTGGGCTTATTAGATGAAATTAATGATAAAGCAAAGTACATATTATGACATTTTGAAAAGAATTCAGGTTTATTAAGAAAAAGATGACAGATAAAATTAATGAATATGATTATGAATATTTTTCACAAGTTTGGACAAAATTTCTAAAATCATATAAAACCTGATTATGTGTGAACTGACGGTGTTGCCAAAAAGACAGTGAACTAAAATGTTTTATTTTTCAAGTTTACAATGAACAAATGATGAACATAGAGTATGGATATTTTTTCACAAGTTTGGACAAATTTCAAAATAATGTAAAACCTAAAAATGTGTGAACTGAGGGTGTTGCCAATCAGACAGTGAATTGAAATGTGTTATTTTTCAAGTTTATCATGAACAAATGACAAAGACAAACATAGATACTAGAAGCATTATTGTTAGTATTGAAACACATTTTACATGCAGTGAAGGGATTTCCTTTTTTCATGTGATTGTGTGCAACAAATGTTAGTATCGTAACACTTTGATGTTTCTTTTGATATTAGTGTAATTTAGTGGTATTTTGAAAATATCTGATTTCAACAGAAACAGCTGTATCCGGAAATTTTCCAGGAGCACAAGAATTGATACTCATTTTTGCTGCAACATTGTAGAGTGGTCTTTGTGAAAAGATATCAGATTTCATGTGAGACAATAGTGTTATGTATACAATAGTGTATTTTATTGTAATGTATCTTCTAAGAATTCTGTGCAGCAAATGCTATTAAAATATCATGTCAAAATGGTAATAAAGTGTCCTAACTTAATCAAGTTGTTTGTTTGGAAAAGCCTGTAACTTTGCTGAATTACATAGAATTCCTTAAATTCTGGAGTCTGTGCTATTGAGAAGTGATATCAAAAATCTTTTACTTTTATCATACCTGTTTCCAATCAATTTACCAATTTAAATCAACATGGAGTTAAAGATACTTTTATTAAAACCCAATAAAAAAATAAATTAAAACAGCTCAATGTGGTCAACACTTGTAATATAAAAGATTATTAATTAATCTTAATGAAATCATTAAAATAATACAGATGGCAATACTAATTAGCTTCTTTAGTACAGTCTAATAAAAATGACACATCTGCTCCAACTGGATATTCAACTTTCTTGTCTCCACTGAAAAAATTATAATGTTAAATATAAAAGCTAGTACAATATACACTGATATTATCTATACATCCCTGCCAGATGATTCGCTAACTCAGTGTTCAACACTCAATGATAGCCACAAGCTCATTTGACATTGGTTGGTTCTATACAGCTGCTTAACTGGGTGAGCGAATCACCCTGCTGATCTGTAGTTACATATATCAACAAAAAAATTAAAAACAGCATACACAAGTTTTTTGTAATTTGGAGTGTTTAAACCAATAATCAATATATTTATATTGGTTTGCATATAATTATGATCCAGTTTATACAAAATAGGTAAGCAAGTTTTTATGCTATTTTATTACCTACTTGATGTCTGTTGTACTCTTATGTAAGTAATTAATTTCAACAAGTGTTCTTTGATTCTTGCTCCAACACCAAAAGTGTTACACTTATGCAATGGCATAGTATGATAGAGTAGTACTATGTACTTAATAATGTGAATAGATGTATTCACTCAATGTGTAGGCTGATCAACAAACTTTCGAGCAAGTCAAATTGCTTTATAGGTGCTAAAAATATGGGAAATGTAATCAACCTCTGTACTTACACTTGAAAGAGAACAGCACCAGCAACTCCTTTCAGGATTAAGGAATCTCCATCAACATGCAAAATGCACCCCTCTTTCAACCCAAGCACTGGGTTTGCATGAGGCATTTCCATATACTCTTCTATTCTTTGGTCTCTTGTCTCACCTTTGTGAGTGTCTGTTTCAACTTTGTCAATATAATGAGGGTTTATATTAAATGGCACGATGCTAATTGCATCAAAGGATGGGGGATATATTATAGGCATGTCATTTGTGGTATGAATACTTTTAGTTGCAACATTTGTTCCAGCGCTGCTACCGATATAAACCAAGTTACCAGTATGAACTCTTTCCCTTATCAAATTAACTAGCTCATTATCATACAAAGTTTTTAGTAACAAGAAAGTATTTCCTCCACCGACGAATATAGCTTTTGCAGAGTTTATAGCATCGGCTGGATCTGGGTATGTATGGAGGCCTACCACTGAAAATCCCCAGGGAGTGATGACATTTTTAATTTTCTTTGTGTAATCATCGTAGTTCTTTTGAGCGTATGGTACGAACACTAGTTCGGTGACATTGTTCCTGAAAAATATTACTTGTTTTGGTCACCTTGTACAACTAGTTGCTTTGCCAAGCAATAAAATGAACATATAGACAAACTTACTTTCCTAAAAAGGAGCAGATTTCTTGTTTCGCGAACTCCAATAATGAATAACCATGGCAATTAGACGATGATAGGAGCAAAGCTTGAGGGTGCGATTTCATTATGCTGTAGTATTTATAAACAGTAATGTGGAAGTTGTTGAGAGAACTGGGCAATGTGCAACGTAAATGAAAGCGAAGATAAACGTATCGGAGTGAACACCACATTAAACTCACGATAATTTTCTGATAAGTTCCTAATACTCGTACTATTTATATGTTACCTATTTAAACTGTAGCTAGTCAGTAGTCTGAATATTTTTTTATTGCTGTCCCATAATCTCTTTTATCATTATTATCTTATCAATATTAAGTATCTAAGATTTTTGGCAACTTAGATGAGAATAACGTATGAGTATTGAGTTATGACATCAAATCCAGCGGCTCGATTACCCGATTACCTATAAACGGGTTACATTTTGTGTGATAATTAATAATTATTATAGGTACAGTGCGAAACATAGACCAGTGACCACGAATCGTGCGAAAACATGGACCTATTATTCTATAGCTTTATGTGCGAAAAGTTTTTTTTTGGCACTAGTTAAATGACATTGACAGGGGGGCGTAGCTACAACCACAGAGTACATTGGTATCATAAAGCTATTGGTATACTTGTGGGTATACTACAACCACAGAGTACATTACTACATTGGTATTCTACAACTACGCCCCCATAGAGATAGTATTACGCCCCCCTGTAACCCATCTGTAACCTGTTAATGTCATTTGACAACAATTTGTTCTAGGCTGCCAGCAAATAAAATCTCCTCAATGTTAATGTTGAAAACCGAGTAAGTTTTATCTAATTTTACTGAATGAGAAATTAAGAAAGCCGTCCCTGTTTCCACAGCGAGAAAGAATAATAAAATCCTCAGAACGTAGATCATAAATATTTTCTTCGATGCAGAGGCGCACCGCGCACGGGCCACGGGGCGCACAGGCCACAGATCCACACACCGTAGGTAGGCCGTAAGTGCAAAAAAGAACACTAATTTTTATGGCGGCCATTTTGTAATTTTTATTATTTGTTGTTATAATCGGCTATAGAAATACTATACCTACCTATCTAGATTCTAGGTACCTACTTGCATATTCTGTGAAAATTTCAACTCTAACTCATATTACGGTTCACGAGATGCAGGCCGCTGACAGCTAGACGGACGGAAGGACGGACAGTAGAAGCTTAGTAATAGGGTCCCGTTGGCACTTTTCGGGTACGGAACCCTAATATTAAAGTTAACTATCTAGGCTTACTTATTACTATCAGTACCTACCTAGGTACTGATAGTAATAAGTAAGCCTGGGTGTAGGGAGTATCTACCTCATGTGGTACCGACTATGAATAACTTACAATGATTCGATTCTGAAAACTCTTTGACTGATGATTCTTTTGCCTGCAGGATTATCCACAAGAGCTAGGTTCTTATATCTACCGAGACTAGAACAATAATTATTATGTACTTTTATAGGATTTTAAGAAAAAATATTTTTCGTCAAACTCATTAAAATACAACAAATAGGTTTAATCTATATTCGTAGGCTTTACAAAGTTCATGTCTTCTTAAAATATTTAAATTTTTCTTAAACTAGGTAGTTAGGTACCTACTAGCTAATCTATGTAAAGCCAGACGAGAAGAAAAAAAAAAAAAGGTACCTACTATATCTATCATATCTATTCACTCACATTCGATTTTCAAATAATATTTCCAGTTTTTTACATGTAGGTTTTTTTATCTATGACTTATGAGACAAAAATAACGATAAGCCAACTCATAAATAGACAGCTAAAATATACACCAAAATAGCGACTAGCATTGACTTTCGTGTAGGTAGATAGTTACCTATTTGATATTTAAGTGCATTAAATCTTTTTTTTTTTCTGTATAACTATAGAAGTCTATATCTAAGCATACCATAAAGCTATGGTAACGGGGCGCAATTTTTTAAAGTAATCTATAACTTATATCTAATCAATACCTTAATTTATACTATATAGACAAAAATAATGATACCTAACAAGTACTTACACTTTATACAGCCAAAAAGGAGATCTTTTTGGCTGTAGGTATAAAGTGTTAGCAACTGCCTTTCACTTTACTTAGTTTAAATGTAAAAATCTGTCTGTAGTGTCAAGGATGAAGAACCTCTCTTCATGAGGCTTGTCACAGCCAGGTCCAAGATACTGCCGCCTGAGTTCAAGGTCAGGGGGCGCAGATAGGTCGCCCTGGAGAATGTTATAGGCTTGTTCTATAGTATTCTCAATTTCTGACTTCAGTTCCTGAAATTTTTGTAATACATTTAATATTACTCATACGTTCAACAACTGGACACGTGCGAGTTACAACACACACGTACGTACACATTACGTACGAGTACGGTTCACAAACACAACAACACGCATATTATCTTGTATAGATTATAGAAGCAGGTGTTATTTTGCGGAAGTCCAAGATATACAAGGAACCAAAAGCTTAATTTGCTATAATCTATAGGTACTTCTACTTCTATACTAATATTATAAAGAAGAAACCTTTGTATTTTTGTATGTTTGTATTGAATAGGCTCAAAAACTACTGGACCGATTTCAAAATTTCTTTTACCATTACTTAGAGGGATTCTTCCGAATCCGTATAGGCTATATTTTATCCCGGAAAATAGATAGGATTTTTCGTGGTAGTGTCCACCCGTGCGAAGCCGGGGCGGGTCGCTAGTACTATATAATTTGCTATACTTACCTACCTATAGCAAATTAAGCTTTTGGTTCCTTGTATAACGTTCATATTATGGTTCCGTAGTCATGATTATAAAGAGTTTTACTGTAAACAAATAAGATAATTATTTTAATTTCTTTGTTTTACTATAGAACCCTAAAACCCCTCTTAGAATCGTCAATCGGTAATTCTGATTTGCTAGCGCTGAACGCAGCGTGATATGCAGGTGGTACAGGAGTGGGCCTCGCACATAATTGGAGCTATTGGACACGTTGTGAAGCGGCGTTATGAGTTATGAAGTATGTGTATGTGGTACTCGCCTCATACAGGTCTGGGCAGCGGCGTGCGCGTTCTGCCAGCGCGGCGTGCAGGTGATACAGCAGCAGGCCGCGCAGGTGCGCGTCGCCCGCGCCCAGCGCCGCCACCGTGCGCAGCGTGCCGCGGCACAGCCTCTCTTTCAGCTCCAGGCGACTCTCCGACAGCTCTGAAATCCGAAATATATAGCTCACATCTTGCTTAGAGCTATTACACACGAGTAGATCACACTTAATATTATAAAGGCGAAGTTTGTATGTGTGTGTGTGTGTGTGTGTTTGTGTGTGTGTTTGTTTGTTACTCCTTCACGCAAAAACTACTGGACGGATTGGGCTGAAATTTAGAATGGAGATAGATTATACTCTGGATTAGCACATAGGCTACTTTTTATCCCGGAAAATCAAAGAGTTCCCACGGGATTTTTAAAAAACTACATCCACGCGAACGAAGTCGCGGGCATCAGCTAGTATCCCATATACTCCCACTCGTGTGGCTATTAGGTAGACCGTACCTATAAACTGTCGACTGGTCGCTGAGTTCAGTATCTCACGGTGCACCTTATCTACTACCTACTATAATGTAAACTTTTATTTATTTTTATGTATAATAGTTTTTGATTTATCGTGCATAATGTTGGAAAAAATACCCGAGTACGGAACCCTCAGTGCGCGTGTCTGACTCGCACATGGCCGGTTTTTTTAAAAACGCAGTCTGTAGGCCGTGTTATACTAGGGGAGGGTAGAAAGGCCTATACTTAAATAGAGTGAACTTTTCGATTCCCCTTATTGTGGTAACCAAAAAAAAAAAAAATTACAAATTAACACAAAAAATAAAGCATGCACCTATTCATTCTAATCTAGTGAGTTCTTACATACCTACCTATATTATGTATGTATATCAGTGTTTGGATGCGTGTACAGGTAGGTGTCAGTGTGTGAATTAATGTAGGTAGATACACGACAATAACATCTGGGAAATGCTGAATACGATAGATTTCTAATTTGCCTAATCTTGGCAAACGGTATCAGCCGGTACCTAGGTGTAGTAAAATAGTTGGCAGTGAATTCGACGACAGGAATTTATAGGCGTCCCATGCATATCGTAAATGGGATTGCAATAGATATCGCTGTCATCAAATAAACATTCATTTCAAGTCAAACGATTAATTTATACAACGCGTAGGTAACTCTTGCACTACTAACATAATTTGCTATGCCAAACGATCGTGGTGTGAAGGAATTCGTATGTACGAGTAGGTATTTATCATATCGGGAATTACGTTTTACACGTGCAAATTATTATTACTTATTTAAATAATAATCAAATGTCTTTACAATTACATAATTTTTGAGAACCACGCTGTGGAAGAAAACACTGCTTTGTCGCAATTATCACTTTTTAGGATATTAAAATTTTATCGACTACTATCGGTACATTGTTGTGAAAAAAATCCATAGAAAATCGTTTGAATTTTTTCTGAGAATGTGTTTCTAATTAATAGGTGAAATACTAACGGGATAGGTAAGCCAATCCACCTGGATACCACGTGTGGTCGTGGAATTTTCGCGGCGGCACCCATGTCAACGGCGATCAATCGAATAACTGATGCACGCGTAATTATCGTCACTGATTTTATTCACTTGCCCAATGCGGCGTGTCAGGACACACTGAACGCAATTCCATTAGTGAATTTTAAAATTTATACACGGCCTTAAAACTGTAATACGCAATACACACTCGCGTTTACGATCTTTGAGGTTTGTGAAATGGCGCAGTTTTCTGACGCGCCCGCGCAGTCGCAAACTGCAAATTATTGTACTGAATTATGTGAATAATGCACCATATGGTAACGTAGTAAAGGGAGGATGAAGTTATAATTATTACTAGCTGACACCCGTGACTTCGTCCGCGTGGATTTAGGTTTTTCGAAATCTTGATTTTCTAGGATAAAAAGTAGCCTAATCCAGGATACTTATTATCTATCTCCATTCCAAATGTCAGCCAAGTCCGTTCAGTAGTTAGTGCGTGCGTGCGCCTTTATAATACATACTAGCTGATGCCCGCAGCTTCGCCCGCGTGGATTGGTCAGATCCCCTGCAGCATCAGGATTGAGGAGTTGGACTCCAAATTTTTTATGAAACAATGTCGCAATGTTCCTCTATCGATTAAAAAAGAAATCACGCAAATCGGTTCAGAAATCTCGGAGATTTCGATGTACATAGGTAGAAAAACACAACTCTCTTTTTGAAAGTCGGTTAAAAAAGTAGCCTATGTTACTCCCTGGTCAATTCTCTACTTGTCTGTGAAAATCCCGTCAAAATCGGTTCAGCCGTTCCCAAGATTAGCCTTTTCAAACAGACAGACAGACAGACAGACAGACAGACAAAAATTTTAAAAACGTGTGATTCAGTTATGGTATCATTCAAATAACCATATGACCTTAATATGCGGTAGTTATTTCGAAATTACAGACAGACACTCCAATTTTATTTATTAGTATAGATTTATGTGATAGTGTGCAAAGTGTGATTATACTAAAGACTCTAAAGAGCTTGTTTTGGGTACCTGCCGCGACTTCCAAGCTTCATAAGTCTAATCGAAGGTCTTTCAACTTAAAATTTAATGACGGGCTTTATTAAATGCGTTAAAACTTACGATGAAATACGCATTTATACCTACTCATAAAACCTTCCATTTTCTAAGTCTACATAGTTACCTATTCATACATACATATATTATTATTAAAATGCGAAAGTGGGCCTCAGTATTATCTACTCATGTGCCTTTGTTACCAATTCACGCCCCATTCGCCTAACACCTTTAATTTTTGAAGACGTACATCTAGGTATTTCTTTTATTCTGGAATACGACCTATCTAAAATACCAAAATAATTATGTACAAGCCTAATTTAATAATATTATGGTCAAATTAGTTTGTAGCTTTAAATGGTTTCACTGGATTATTACTAGAAACACCTAGTTACTCAATTCAGTAAATAATACAAGATCGGAAAACAGTGAAAATTAAATGAGTAGGTATCAGCTCGGTAGATAAATAAGTAGGTAAGGTTTGCGGTTATGAAAATTAAAATTCTACCAAAAAGTTTTGTTTCCTTTAAAATTTAATCACACTAATATTATAAAGGCGAAAGTTTGTATGTGTGTGTGTGTGTGTGTGTGTGTGTGTGTGTGTGTGTGTGTGTGTGTGTGTGTGTGTGTGTGTGTGTGTGTGAGTGTGTGTGTGTGTGTATGTTTGTTACTCCTTCACGCAATAACTACTGGACGGATTTGGCTGAAATTCGGAATGGAGATAGATAATATCCTGGATTAGCACATAGGCTACTTTTTATCCCGGAAAACCAAAGAGTTCCCACGGGATTTCGAAAAACCTAAATCCACGCAGACGAAGTCGCGGGCGTCAGCTAGTACAGAATAATTTAGAGTCTGGCTAAAAAGATGATTATTTTAAAACTAATCGTGTTTTTATAGTGTTAAAAATATAACTCTGGGAAGTTTGGGGTTAATGTTGGTCTCTAATCAAAAGTGGGCGGAGTACATTGCTCTTGTTTATTTTTACATCTGGAAGTAAACATGTTAATAACGCTCTTTATTTCTTTCTTAAATCCATAAGAGATTGCTTAAATTTAATGTGTTTTCGTACATTTTTACTGTAAGTACTTTAGCTAAACGCTGTTTTCTATTTTTGACTTTCGTTTTAAGGGTTCCGTACCTCAAAAGAAAAACAGAACCCTTATAGGATCACTTTATTGTCTGTCTGTGTTGTTAAGTTTAGTGTGTCGTCGGACAGAGAAAAATTGCGTTAATTGGTTAATAATTTTTTTTTCTTTTTCATTCATTTTCTGTTGATAAGTTCAAGTCGCACTTGTCCGGATATTATTTATTTATGTACGTCGTGTCTTTCATAACGGAAACGATCTTTATCCTAACAACGAGACAAAAGAAGAACAAAACGCTTTGTGACTACTGTATTTATATAGCGGTGATGAGCGCTCCACAGAAATACGTTATTAGCGCTTCCTGTATAATTGGACACGTTTTAAACAACAAATAGTTTAAATAGGAATATAGTCCATTCTTTTGCCAATAAGTAGTTCACAGTTTAGTGGAATTACCCTGGACGATGATGGCGATTGTTGGTCATAAGCGAAACGGCACAAGACCGTGTAGTGTGAAATCCTTACAAGAGACATAAAATTTCCAGTTGTGGACGTCTATTGTTTGAGATGACCAATTACCTAGTAAGTAGGTACTTCATTATCATCATCATGATCAACCCATCGCTCGCCGAATCACTACAGAGCCTCCTCTCAGAATGAGAAGGGTTTTGGCCATAGTCTACCACGCTGGCCAAGTGCAGATTGGCAGACTTCACAAAACTTTGAGAACATTATAAAGAATTCCCAGGCATGCACGTTTTCCACGATATTTTCCTTCACCGTTACAGCCAATGATTTTAATTGCTTCAAACGCACATAACTCCGAAAGATTAGAGGTGCGTGCTCGGGATCGAATCCCCGACCTCCAATTAGGAGGCGAACGTCTTAATCACTAGGCTGTCACAGCTTAGTAGGTATTTACTATTTAACTACTGGTAATATGAAACAAGCAGTAAAAGCTGTTAGTTCATGTACTCATGTACAAGTTAAGTGCCTTGTAAATTATTAACCTTGCTCATTCATTGCGCATAAGTGAATTATAATTATTAATAGGTATATTTGTATGCGTTTCGCTTAGTAGTCATTTAGACCAGGGTAACAGGCAATTACCACAGCGGGCTATAAATGACTGAATGAGCTAGCTAGTTAATAAAACAACTGACAGAACAACCTGTTGGTCCTGATATGATGTAACTTTGAAACTAACCTTTATTTTCTTGGTTACTGTAAAGGACAATAATGATTTTATCATCATGATCAACCCAACACCGGCCCGCTACCGCGCAGCTGCTTAATTGTGGGAAAACTGCATCAATCATTATTGCAATTGCAATCGTTGTGATGGGCTGAATTTATGGCATTTGTTGCAACAATACCTTTTAGCCAATAAATAGTAAGAGAGCATCAACCAATCAGAGATGATTGCGATCGTGACATTGTAGCTGTCATTCTACCGCAATCGAGCCGCGCGCTGGTCTCCTCTCAGAATGAGAAGGGTTTTGGCCATACTCTACCACGCTGGCTAAGTACTTACGCAGCAGACTTCGCACTTGGCCAGCTGGCGGACCTTCGAGAGCATTGTGGAGAATTGTAAGGCAAGCAGGTTTCCTCACTATGTCTTTCTTCGGCGTTAAAGCAAGTATCAAACAAGAATCTGTGTGCATGTTTTTATTACTTGTGGTTTATTTTAAGCCACTATGGCTTTAGGATAACAGGATCTAAGCTTCATAGTCACTGATCGTTACTCACTGTGCTGGGGACAATAGGTAGGAGAAACTAGCGAAAAAATTGTCAGTCTATGGGAGAAACTTTCAGCTTTTATAAAATAACGAAGATCTGGCACGCGCTGGCTCTTAGTTCAATGAAGTCGTTCATGCGGAGATTTTTCTCACTTTATAATAAACATAATATTAATGTGGCGGAAAATTTTAAATAGGTTAGAGAATATGTTTTTAAAAACGTTCCAGCAGATTCCAGGATTATCCCAAACTTGCAATCAAAACAAATCACAATCTATAAATAAATAAAATAGTAGTTCTAAATATAATAGGTAGGTACCTACTGTCGGATAGCTGATGTTTTTAAAGGAAAATGTAGTTGAACTAGTGACGCAAAATAATATTGTGATTCTTTTAACTCTACTCGAATATTTACTTAACGATCCGAAAATAACAGAGGGGCAAATAAAAAAATAATGAATGGAGTTACAGATGATAATTGCATTAACTACAAAAGAACTCTTGTATACTCAGTTACGAGTGCCCCAAAATTCTAAATTGTAACTTAAAAGGTTATTTAAAAAATAATATATTTTGCACTAAAAAAATCACCTCCTTCAGCGAAACATCGCTATGATTTTCAAAGTAGACGTTTTTAAACGAGTTTGAGTTTTTACACATTATTATATACATCATGAGAAGTAATTAAAATGCATTTTTACACGTACATTTTTGAATCATTTTACTACGTTATAAAAAATAACAAAATTTGTCACGGAAAAACTAATTACCTGCAGCAGAGATTACAACTCTAAAATATCCTTCTGGAATTCATATTGCCCTCCGTTCTCCCCTGCCCCGTACTTTGAACATTACTTGGAATTCCACTAAAGGACTTCCCAAGGTTTCCCCGGCTAAGCTTGACCACTCCCCTCTACTCCGCCCTATAGTCAACCACTGGCGGTGAGCTATTGATGCATCTTTCAATCAATTTATATTGCCCTTTGTAGGTGTATTGAATTATTAAAGCCTAAGCGCGCGGTCCACGTAATTCAAAGCCGTGAAAATGGCTAGACGTAAATAGATCTATGAAAACCTTGACATAATGAAAACCGCATCTGGTCCTAGAAATCCTACACGGTGCATGTCATTACAATAGCCTCGTTTGTCTCGGCCACGCATGAATATGGTTAGTTTCTTGATTTAGGTGTTCCACAGGAATAAGTAGAGGATTGGGGGAAATGGAATAGATAGTTATACTTTCTTATTGTACATCATCGTCAATCTATATCCAGCTCACCACTGAGCAAGGATTTCCTCGCAGATTGAGAAGGGTTTAGGCCATAGTCCACCACGCTGGCCAAGTGCGGATTCGTAGACTTCACACACCTTTGAGAACAGTATGAAGAGCTCTCAGTCATGCAGGTTTCCTCATGATGTTTTCCTAAAAGTTAGAGGTGCGTGCCCGGGATTGAACTCCCGACCCCCGAATAGGAGGCCAACGTCTTAACTACTTCGCTATCATCGCTCCCTGGGAATCATATATATGTACTAGTAGGTACTGAATAATAAATAATGTACTTAATGCTCTTCTGACCGGGGAGAAGTGTTATAGTCACAACTCACAAGTGTAGAAGGTGTGCATCCTAAAGTGTAAACACAGATGCACTTTCTTTTCCATTACTCCCATAGTCTGCACGGAAATCCGACACGACCAGAGAGAGTTCAGACTCAGGCGGCAGAAACGACGGCTTTATATTATGTGGTCTCCGAAGCACAGGGTCAATCACCGCCAATTTCCTATCTCCGGGCTAGTACAGAGAATTTCTTGACAGAAAAATCGATAGGTATCTGACTATTTTTGGCTCGACCCAGATAATATCTAACCCAGTGTCTATTCATTTGCAGTCTAACATGCTGGATACTAGACCAACGAGACGGTTGAAGTATCTATAATAATAGTCTGAAGGGAGTTAGTGATTGAGGAAGTAGTCCAGCAAATTACGAGACGGAATTCGGAAAGCAAGGTTGACGACGTAGTATATCGTTGAGCGTCATCTCTTAGAATCCAGATGAACGAGAAAACTAACTGTAATGTGAATGGAGACTCGCCTCTTTCTAGATACATATGCGGTACGGATAGATTTTCATAAACTCCACAGGTGGCAGCACGGATGTTGACATTATCTATTTATGAAAAGAAAGATATTCGATTTTGCTTTCAGATACACTGGCAACCATTGGCGCTGACTTCGTCTGTGTTGGTGTTAGCTGGCGGGCGTGCTCTGCCTTTTTGGAGTGTTTTTTTTGTTAAAACTGACTGCAAAACACTCTCAGGGGGTGCCGTGCGTATGTCGGCGAGCGCCGGCACAGACGGGGTCCATACTTGTATAGTTTAACTAGGTAACTTGTTACAAATAACTACAAACTTGACATTGGCTAATCTTTGTAAAGCCAGACGAGAGAGGAAAAAAACCATTGGCGCGTCCAGAATCGATGCTGGTAACCATACTGGCGACAGATCTTTAAAAACCTAACCTGCCGCTGTTCAGTTTCACATTAGCACCAATAGCTATAATTAAGAAGAAAAATGTGTGTTTTAGAGTATTGCAGTAGATTTTATGGCTATTAAATTAGATACAAATTACGTGAAGCTAGCTCTACGCGATCATTCAACACCTATAACCGTTAATCTACCGTTTAATGAATTGTATATAAATAGATCAGGTAAAAGGATGTTAAAATAAAAATAGTTTTAGGCGCGAAGCGGTGATAGACTATTAGACTTCAGCCTGTTATTCTTAGGGTCTGGGGTTCAATCCGTGGCTTTATTTTTTAAAAGTCATGTGCGTTTTAATTAAATATCACTTCTTTTTACGGTGAAGGAAAACATCGTGAGGAAACCTGTATACCTGACAGTTTTTCATAATATTCTCAAAGGTGTTGAAGTCTGTTAACCCACACTTGGCCAGCATGGTGGTCTGTGTCCTAAGTCATCCATTCTATATATCGACAGCCCTCTATACTCAGAATGACCTCTCATTCTGAGATCAGAGGGCTGACGTTGGGTTGAGATGATGATGAGGATTCAGACAAGTTTTAAGAAGAGCCAATTTTTAGATAAAAAATAAAATTTTCATAGTCAGTGTATAGTATAAAATGTTATTAATTAAATAGTATGTGTGCTAGAACGTGTACGAGCGTACGATATTATGTATTATATTGTATGGAGTTGGCATTTTACGAAGATGATATTATCTGAAACATCTGTGATATATCGTAGATACATAGATAAGTAGCTATTTGAAATATAGCCATGAACATTGTCTTATCCATTGGCTTATCAGATAAACGCGATTCATTTATAAAAACAGTATCAGTAAACAAAAATAATATCTTACCATCCCACCGGAACCCTTCGGCTTCACCTAGCACCCAAATAAGTCTACATTGCAGATCAACAACGATTTGATTAGTTTTTGGAATATATTTTGTGATTCTATTTAAGAAGTAGTTTTCCAATGCAGCAACATTTTCGAAGTCTAAAGACCCCACCAGGCTTCCAAGAGCACTTTGTACAGCACAAATGTTACTACTTGGCACTCTGAGGCCGCAGTCCAGACATCGCCAAGCGGTGTTAGTTTTTAATGGTTGCAGAGGTAACAAAGATCCTGGACATTCAGTGGAGAAACATTTCAGAGCGGCTAAGAGGGTACCACGTTCGGTAGGATCAGCACATCGATCACATTTGCAAAAAAAATGCTTGGTTTTATAAAGGTGAAGTCTTCTGGCAGGCGTGCCCCACAGCATACCCGAATAGCACGTGAATATTTCAGCACCGTTTCTTATTGGTTTCACAGCTTTCACAGTCATCTGCGAATCGAAGTTAAAAGTATGCCTCGTATTTGATACACAATTGTGATTCATTATAGACGAAACAGGGTATAAACCTCGTAAACTCATCTCCTTTTTCCCATAAGGAGTTGCCATTTGAAATGCATTAGCGTCCAGTACGCATGAAACAAAAATCATATATTGTTCCACTTGTGATGGTATATCAAAATATTCCTTTAAACTTTTAATTTCGCTTCCATGCTGTGGTAAAACGTGTGCTTGAAGCGAAGTTAGCAGATTTCTTTGATCTTCGTTTAATAACAATGCTCGTATTGCCGTTAGCGCGCGGGACAATAGTGTGTCATCAACGTCCTCAATCGGCACTTTGTTAGGCCAACAGGAAATTATATTACAGTCACTGAAATGCACATCACTGTTTTGACACTCTTCTGAACATAATAACAAGGCACACTGTGAACACTTAAAGAACGTCTCGCTAACAATTTTCCTACAGACAGTGCAGCCTCGTTGGACGTTAGCTCCAGATCGTGGGCCGTAGACGAGCGGATGATCGACAAATATTACTTCACCGGCTTTGATATCTTCTGTCGCTACGAGTCCACGCCCTCCTAATGGGGATTCATATATTGCCCATTTCTTTGGAGTCTGTAGTTCGTCGGTATAGGTGTCAAGACCGAGATGCCGGTTGACTATTACCAACAATTGCTCTATCGGCATCATCCTGTCGCAACTCGACCGGAGCCGCTGCTGCACTGAGCACTCGCTGCGATTACACACATCACTGAGTTTGATAACACTAACTGGGTACTGGCCGAATATACATACATCGTCCAGTCCATTCGCGGTCTTCTCGTTAATTACCTGGGTCCGAGAGACGTGCGCGGGCCGCGTGCTCAAGTAGCAGACATACCTGTCTTTTTTCACTCGACGCTTGCCAAATTTATATTGCCAGGCAGTATTGGATAGTGAACTCTATAATTAATGAAGTAGTATGCGTAGAACATCCATACAAAAATATTTTGTGCCGTACTAGTTTACACCGAAATCGGCACGTGACCTGTAAAAATGTTCATGTAACGTAATTTTTGTTGAGCTAGTAACAAATAGGTAGCTGGCTACCTATTTGTTACTAGCTCAACAAAAATTAGTAGAGTTTCTTATAATTTATTTATAGAACATCCTGTGTGAAGTCTATACTAATTATTGTAACTGTATTTTAAAAATTTCAATCGGAAAGAAGAAGGAATTAGTAGACGAGTAAAAGCCAAAACAGTATTTCATAAAATTTTGGCCTGTATGTCTCTGCATGTATGAAACTACTGAATGGATTACACTGCAATCTTAGAATAACCAACTGCAATGTGGCACACTGGTATCTAATACTCCAGGTTAACGTAAAATCTTGACACGGGTTTCATTATTATCATTCCGAATATATTTTCACGAGGAAGGTTTTTGGGTACTTCTCTGATTTGGCGCAAATCGGAGAAAATAAGAGAATTTTTTAAATTGTGAAAATTGCTGAACTAAACTAAAATATAGGTGAAATTAAAAAGAATGACCAAGTTATATCAAATTGCACCCATGAATTTCAGAGATATATGCATTTGAAATTTTCAGTTACTGAAGGTAATGATTTCTAGTGTGCTGGTAATGATTTTGGTGGAGAAGGCGTTGATGTTTATCTGATGGTAATGAAGCAATATTTCATTTTCAAAAAATAACGTGTTTCTTCATCTTATTAATCAAGTAAACAGAATTAATAACGGAAATATTGCAAACTTTAACAAAAATATTATTCCAGACATATCATCACCTATAAATTTTACTTGAAATGTATAAAATAATCATGCTGCGAGAGCATATTATCACGAAAACAAATGTTTGGTGATAGAACAGTATGAGCGAAAACATGATTATTTTAATTTGCATAGAAATGGTAGACCTGCGAAGGGTGTCGTATATAAACATTTTAGTTGATGATAAAGTTAAACCAATTTTGGACCCTGATGTCAAAAAGAATTTGTAAAACGATTTATAGAAATAATATGTTCGCAGACACATGTCAAGGAATCATTGCAACATCTTGGGAATGTTAAGACATGCAATGAATACCAGCCTCATGAGTCATGTTCCAAAGATGTTTCTACTTATCAGCTCTTAAGGAATTAGAAATAAATGTGACAACTACTTCAATGAGAGTCAGTTTGGATTTAGATTTGGTGTTGGAACCTGAGAAGCATTATTTGCTATAAACGTACTAGTCCAAAAATATAGAGACATGCAAACTGATGTGTGAATTTCCTTCATTGATTATGAGAAAGCCTTTGACCGTGTACATCAAGTGGTACTTATTCGTCGTTTGCAGTATGTTGAACTCGTTGGCAAGGAAATAAAGATCATTAAGAACCCTTACTGGTGGCAGACTGGGACAGTAATAGTTGAAGTTGAGGAAACAGATGAAGTAGCGGTAGGCCATAGGGTATGACAAGGACACATCTTATCTCCGCTTCTGTTCAACTTATACTGAGACGCTATCATCTCAGAAGCATTGGAAAATAAGGAATGGGATGTCAAGCTAAACAAATAAATATAAATAATATTAGATACGCTGATGATACTGTTTTTTTGGCTTCTAGTTCCCAAGATCTTTAGAAAATAATAGATAGCGTTCATAAATGTAGCAGAAAGTCGGGTCTAAGCATGAATCTCTCAAAGACTAAGTTTATGTACAGTATCAAGAAAACCGCAACAAACCTCAATAAGAACTCTCACATGTACAACACTCGAAAGAGTTTCAATGCACAAATATCTTGGTACATGGGTAAATGAAGAATGGGATTCAGATTCTGAAATAAAGACCTGAATTGAAATTGCCCGTGAATTATTCATGAAAATGAAAAAAGTACTGCGCAATAAGCAACTGCTACTGAAAATTACTGCGAGTAAGTTGGGTTCAAAAAATAAAAATGACAAAGATGCATCGGTAAAGATAGAGACCTAATTTTGGCGATCAAATGCAGAAAGGTCGGTTATCTGGGGCATGTTCTCAGACATGACCAGTATCAGTCGTACGCGTACTATCTTTAAGAGGTAATCTGCCATTAATAAAGAAAGGAGTATTAGTCCAATGGAAACGTACATCAGAAAGTATTTTTACTTTTGGTGAATTCCTGGCTTTCCTGGAAACTTCTTCCGTTTTATTTGTTTCAACTGATAGAGTTTCTTGTAAAGGTTTTTTATATAATCCCACCCTCGTCGCCACTGAAATATACTACAAGAAGTTAATAACCATGGTCATTTCGATACTCCATTTTATTCGAAAACACGTCAAACCGTCGAAACAAAAGCCTAATAATAATTATTGACATACACCATCGACAATGTATATTACACAAAGCTAGCCCTTGACGTCAATTGTAGAGGTTTTGACGAATAAATAACATCTTTTATTACTATAGGAGTAGTATGTTCACAAGGAGCACATTATTTTTCTGTGGATGATTTTCTTCTAAATCCCTTGTTATCTTAAACAGTATTTTCTCAATCAGCTTACTTCTTTTTATTTTTTCTATATGTTTTTTTAATTTTCAAGTATTTTTTTCTCTGTACTCTTTGTTGTCTTGGAGTCAACAAAGAGTTTTGATTTTCTATTCTTCTTTAGTCTCAAAATAATCAGTAGAGTTAAGGATGTCTTCCTCACCACTGTTATTTATCTTGCTTATTGACGAAGTTATGCGTCGTGTCACCAATAGTCCGAAAGGGATATCATGGAGCAGTAGGCAACTTGAAGACCTTGACTATGCGGATGACCTTGTTCTCATATCAGATTGACTCGAATACATTAAGTCCAAATCAAAATACCTACAAGACAAAGTTCCTTAACTAGTCTGCCGATTACCACAAAGAAAACAGTGAAGATGATGATAAGTTCTACTGCTTCAGAACCATTTTATTTAGAAGACAAACCAATTAAACAGGTGGAGGAGTTCTATAACCTCGGTAGCATCATTTCTCCTAGCGGCGGTGCCAAGGCTGATGTCAATAACTGGATTATGAAAGCTAAAGCTCTCTCTGTTTGAATCGCTTGTAAATTTAGTCTTCTTATACAGGTGTGAAACGTAGAAACAACTATATCGCTAATCCACAGAATTCAGGTTTTCCACAGTAAGAGTTTCAGCGTTATTCCCCGCATTTTCTTTTCTAACACGATCAGAAATGAGGACTTGTGGTACAAATGCCAGCAACTCCTCGTGGTACAAATGCCAGAAATACCTCGAGTTGCAAGGATTTTGAATAGTTATTTCTAAATTGCTTGTAACAATATGGGCTACTAATTCAACTGATTAGTTAAAGAATTACTGAAGATTAATATTTTGTCACGTGATCTAATGTCAAAGGATATGAAGAAAATTACACAATTTTGGAACAACATTATTTCCTGAAAAATTGATCACCTCCTTCAATTCAACATCATTACCTTCAATTTAAAAACTGAAGGAAAATTACGGTAATGATAGAGCGTAAGTGAGGTTTTGGCAGTTTTAATTGTCTAACGTCGTATTTTAAAATGCAATATATTTGAACTTCAAACTAGATACTTATATTGTTAATAGTACATGAAAGAAGATAAAATTATTAAGAAAAACTAATTACTTACCTTAAAATGATGTTGAAGGTAAAGAGTGAAAAGTCGTGCCAAACACCATTTTCAGCACCAAAAACGTAAATATTTTTTTTTCTACAAGTGCACGGCCACTTTCCGCAACATGCCTAGATAGACCGATTATGGCTTAGTACGGGGCAGGGGAGAACGGATGGCAATATGTATACTAGAAGGATATTTTGGAGGTGCCATCTCAGTTGCAGGTAATGACTTTTTTTCTGTGCCAAACATTTGTTATTTTTTTATGACGTAATTAAATGATTCGTACGTGTAAAAATGCATTTTGATTGCTTCTCAGGATGTATATAATAATATGTGAAAAACTCGAGCTCGTTTAAAACCGTCTTCTTTGAAAATCATAGCGATTTTTCCTGAGACTCCTGTTTTACCCGCAGAAGGAGGTGAGTTTTTAATATCAAAAATATTATTTCTGAAGTAACCTTTGTAGTTACAATTTTGAATTTTGGGGCACCCGTAGCTGAATATACAAGAGTTCTTTTGTAATGCAATTCTCATCTGTAACTTCATTCATTATTTTTTTATTTGACCTGATATGTGATTTGCGCCAAATCTGAGAATCACCCTTTTAACCCATTTATATTGTCTATAGAATTGGTAGAAGTTGGATATATTTGGATAGACAATAGGCATGATTAGCTCAGAAAATTACTTAGAAGTAGGTATATTAGATTGAATCAAAAATTAAGTATGGTTAAGGCAGTAATATTTTAACTATTCATTCACAAGTCTTTACTGACAAAAGTATTAATTACATCGATGACGATGATGATGATTTATTTTTAACCCCCGACTCAAAAAGAGGGGTGTTATAAGTTTGACGTGTGTACATCTGTCTGTAGCATCGTGGCTCCTAAACTAGTGAACCGATTTTGAGTTTTTTTTTTGTATGAAAGGTGGATAGATCGAGAGTGTTCTTAGCTATAATCCAAGAAAATCGGTTCAGCCGTTTAAAAGTTATCAGCTCTTTTCTAGTTACTGTAACCTTCACTTGTCAGGAGTGTTATAAATTTTTAATTTACACTTGTTAAGTATTAATAATATATTCTCAAATAAATAAATAAGTGTTACTTATTTCTATTGTAATAGGTATATCAGGACAGAACTATCACTACACACTATATCGGACAGTTCAGTGTCCGTACTTAATTGTATTACCATTGTTTCAGCTATATTTGGCTTCTGGAAACATAAATAGAATGCCATGGTAAATGAATCACATTATTATATTTAACTCGTTAACCAGTTGGCAGCCGATTTCCTCGTCTCTGAGTTACCGTGATTTACAATGGTTATCTAACTATCTTTATATTAATAATTAAAGTTTAATTGTCCGTAGCTTACCAACGAAATTATTCACACTAACTAGCTGATGCCCGCAACTTCAGGTCTTTAAAAATCCTGAAATCTTTGATTCTCTGGGATGAAAAGATGCCTCCAGGTCTTTAACTGTACCCATGCAAAAATTCACGTCGATCCGGGTTGCTCTGTTGCGACGTGATTGAAGGACAAACCAATACCATAACACCGTTGTAACCGTTATGTTCACATTCATAATAACAACAAATACCGTTTTGGCAGGCTAAACATATTGTATTACTTTTTGGAAAATATTTGTAACCGTAGGGAGTAAGCGTTCGTCCGTATTTTCTTCACTAGCTAGAACAACCTGGCTATACACGGAGTAATGAAATAGCAGCTAATAGCTATCCAGTTTCAACCCCTATCCGATTTCCCCTCACCTTCCCCTATAGTTCTTATAGTTTCGGAAAAAACTGACTGTGACATACGGACGAACAGACAGTTAAACATGACGAATCCATAAGGGTTCCGTATTTTGCCATTTGGCTACGGAACCCTAAAAAACGATTGACAATGTGGAGGATACCGATAAAATCTTTCAGAATTTCCTGTACCTACTTTCGGAAATATATTCGTTGGGTCTCTTGAATTAATTGATGGTTTAGATTTCAAAGCCCATCTATCTTGTTGACGTCGTGAGCTGTAAGGAAATAGCAGACGTAAGAGACGACAGCAAATATTTCAACTAAGTGGCACAAGTCAATCTGCACCTGCTCTGGCTAATCTCAGTCACGCAGCATACTTTTAGAAGTCAGCTTCAGTGAGCGTTGCGTCTATAAATGCATCTAACAAATTGCAAAATTCAAAAAGTTTTAAATTTTTTGAAATTTCTTTCAGGCTGTAATCTTTCAACTGAGATGCCATTATTACCTACTCTATCCATGGGGAGAAGTTTTATATACAGGGCTTTTTTACCCGACTGTGGCAAAGTCAAAAGGAAGGGTTATGATTTTAGCAGTCTATGTATGTATTATGTATGTGTGTATGTATGTTTGTATCCAGATTCTGTGTGCTCCACCGTAGCGCCTAAATTACTGGGCCTTATCTTGTTAACTTTATCTTGTTTCTATTTGTCTTTGTCATTTATATGGGATTACGTAACAGAGAGAGCTCTATATTAACTTCTTCTGTGGATAGAGCGTAGCCTACTTTCTCATATAGTTTTTCTTTCTGTATTAGCACGACCTAATTTTCCTTTACGCGTATGATGTCGCAGGTAAAGTGGCACCGGGAGTGTAACATAATCTTCGTCTATTGTCTGGAGATCCTGTTGGTTCGTCAACCTGATCAGTCTCTGTGACCGTTTCTCCTATGTGGACGTTTACACAAAAATCAAAGTTGTCGGTTCCCTTTCATTTGGTGCGTGGTAATTTGAGAAGGTGTAAGCATTGCGATGCAATTGATTGATTATAATGAGGATGAATGCCCATGGTATTACTTTGATAGTTCGTACAAGACTCTTCTGGGAGCTTGTCTTATTATTTTTGGTAAGTGCAGTTTAAGATACCTACTTAGTAATTTTTTGCTAAGATTAAGGCTCCAACGCGCAGCGGAGACCAATCCTTCTAAGATTTTTCAATCTAAGATTTTTGTGGTGTTTATCAAATGCGTTGCGGTGATTGATGTCGAAACCACTCTTCTGTGGTATTAGTTTTGAAAATAAGAAGGTGACTCAGAGTTGCAAATTAAGAAGTTTTTTAAATAGGTATCTATTTCATCGTGATCAACCCATCGGCGGCTGTAGTGACAGAGCACGGGTCTCCACTCAGAGTGAGAAGGGTTTTGGCCAAGTCTACCACGCTGGCTAAATGCGGATTGGCAGACTTCACATACCTTTGAGAACATTATGGAGAACTCTCAAGCATGCCAGTTTCCTCACGATGTTTTCCTTCACCGTTAAAACTTGTGATATTTAATTACTTATAACGCACATAGCTCCGAAAAGTTAAAGGTGCGTGCTCGAGATCAAATCCTTGACCTCCGATTAGGAGGCGAATGTCCTAACCACTTGGCTATCGCAGCTTCCACAGGCCCACTTAAAAAGATTAATTCTAAATATTACTTTTATGAAGATGATAACATCTTGATTTGATTGATAACAGGTGTATTCGGGGTGCTGCTTAACGCCTGGCTTTACGTTACATTCATCCACAGTCACCTAGTAGTGTTTAAGAGCCACGTTCTGGTACTCAATCTTTGCTCAGCTTCGCTCGGCAGGAATTTACTTGGATTTCCATTTGCAGGGTCATCTGCATTAGCAAAAAGGTGAGTTTGGGTCCAATTTTAGAAGTTTTGTATCTTTATGAGTGCTACATGCTTTGCGACTTCCTATAGTTACATTTTGTATTGAAACTCAATAGTACCTACTTATAAGCCTAATTCCACATTTTTTTTTAAATTTTAACGTCTTCTTAATATTTCTGTCTAGAACTAGAACTTAACTGACTAGAAAGAAGACTAATAAAAAAAATAAACTTAAAGATGTTCAGCATCGATAAAATTAAGGAGAACGGCGAGCTTCCATATATTTTCAGACCCAGACTTGAGGCCCACATTCACGTATCATATTTTTGATTTTGTTCTACTAAACCAGACTATAAGAAAGTTAATCAAAGTCAGTCAAAATATTTTTTCAGGTTAGGTATTCATTTCACTGCCAAATGAGCATTAGGATACCATTAGACTGCTATCGGTCGTATGCAAAAGTAATTTTCTTTTCAGATGGCTATTTGGCCCATCATGCTGCCAACTTTTCGCTTTCCTAAATCAGTTCTTTGGTGTCTTCCAAATGATTGCTTTGTTCGCAATGGTACTGGAAAGATATTTACTAGCAAAATACTATAAGCGAGGTTGGTAATTTTATATGTATGGATTAGAGGTACTTCATTTATTTACTAACCTATTAATTTAATACATAAATAAGAACATATGCGTTTCAGTATTCAGTCGTTAGAATAGTATAGTTCACACAAAACAAGTAGTCCAATCTTAACACGAGGTAAATGTCAATGACAGATCTTAGCCGGACTTATGTATTTAATTCTTAGGACCGGCGCACATATGGCGCAGCGCAGAGCATGCCCATTGCCCGCGAAGTTTTCTAATCGCGTGACACATTACGCGAATTTCTACCAGAGAATGCGCGAGCACGCGCGGGACTGCTCGCGGATGCGCGAGTATCCGCACGGATGCACAATTGATTTTAGATATTATTTCAATGAGGACAATGTCGATAATACTTTGACTGTGAAAAATGTTCTGCGCTGCGCTCCGCCATATGTGCGCCGGCCCTAAGTCTAGACCTAGGTAAACGGCCAAGTTGCAACTTCCGATTGGACTGCTTGTTTTCCGGATACTGTAGACATGTGCTGTATTAGTTTTTGATTAAAAAAAAATTGATGATCATTGATGATAGTTCTTAATGAATGAATGTTTTTCAGAAAGAACTGTATACTTTAGGTACTATTGGACGCTGATCGGAGTGTGTTGGACGGTCGCGGTGGTGTTCGCCACACCGCCACTGTTCGGGTACGGCATGTATTCCTGTGACGCGACTGGAACTGTGTGCACTTTCATGTGGCCGTCGCTGACGTCTGGTGCAAAGGGCTTGGGTTTCAGTGTGCCCTACGTCATAATTTGTGGAGTGATGCCTATTGTTGGAATGTAAGTCGTTTTTTAATCAGTTCTTTGTACTTATATATTTTTTTAATTTTACTGGATCAATTCTGGAACTTCGTACACAAATTTCGTTTCCCTGACAAACATAATGTTGATCTGATCTCTGGGTTCTAATTCCACATTCACATTGTCCTTACATATTATTATGTTGATGCCCCAAGTGGTCACAAATTCACAATGTGTTTTGGTACACACAAAATTAATTCAAAATCATCATTTTAGTCATCATTATTTTAGTGGGCATGCTAGTATGCAGGGGTTAAAAGGGTGGATGTCTTTATTTTTATCATTAGTTGAGTACTTTTTTAAATTGCGTGATAGGCTTGCTCTTGACGACAATCGAGCTTAATTAAAAGCGATGATGAGATAGGTTTGAATGGGATTGCCTAACTGTTGGATAGGCATCTTGCCTATTCACTCTTGTCTTTTACGATGTATAAAATTGTGATACTAGTGACTTATTATCATGGAAGTAAAATATACATCTTTCTTGAAAGCCATAACATTTCATTTATCTTTTAGATTCTTCTTTATGGGCAAAGCAATTCGACTGGAAACGATATATTACCGGAACGAACAACAAAGGGAGGAAAAACGCTTGACAAAGGTAAAAATAAATAGATAGATGATAATAATTTATCGCTGTCAAACGCTGACGCTGTTTAGGGGTTTGACCTTGAATATGATGCTTATGCCTTGCTCTATAGCTCATACTCTTCTTCTGTTTGATGGTCTTCCTGGCGCGATGATGAGCGCTTTAGTCCTATACGCTGTCTGGGGTTCGATTCCCGGTAAAGACAATTTTGAAATTTATCATTAGGTACCTACTTGAGGTACCTATTATTAATACTATAGGTTAAATTGAAGTCAATGGAAATATTTGTAATTGGATAGGAAAAATCTGTGGAGTAATTGAAGCGTAAAACATAATTGGCAACCTTTCTGGTGCAGTGGTAAGCGCTGTTGCCTTATAAGTGGAAGGTCCTAGCTGGGTTCGATTCCCGGTAAAGGCAATTCGAGGATTTCTCATCTAAATTGTCTCCCTTCAAAAAAAAATCATATTTTTTTTCTATTTGTTAGTGCATCCACGCCGTGTGTGTGACAACCTTGGCGCTATGGATACCAGCAGCGGTACTGGCGGGCTGGCAGTGGTTTCCTCTGCTACTGTACGGGTACCGACCACACGTGCCAAAAGTACTGGCTCTCTTCGCACCCATAGCAGCTGAGGTAAATATCACATCTAAGTACAAACGAGGATCACCATCTTGATCCATCGCTGACCCACTACAGTGCAACCTCTCAGAAAGAAAAAACCGTAATCCACCATTGACAGGCTTCACGCACCTTTGAGAACTGCATCATGGACAAATTTCAAGAACGCAGGTTGCCTCACGTCTTCCTTAGCCAATAAAAAAGTAATATTTAATTGCCTAAAAAGCACGTCCAAAAAGTTAGAAATGCCCTTCCCTCCTATACATCGGGGTGAGTCCCAGACTCCCCGGAATGTTTAAGACTTAGATTCCATCTCAGGGTTTCCACGACGAACGAAAAAAATATAACATAGCTCTCAAGTAGAGGGACGGAATTACTTCAGTTAACGGTGTTCCAATAAGATTCGATTGAAATATTATGTACCTGATACTTGGCCGATGTTAACGTTCGTTACGTCCCACATTAGAGCGCGTCACCTTTCCCAGAAAACCAGCGTCAATCTGTCAGGTCTGCCATCATCTCGACTAAGCAATCGTTGTAAAACTAAATGAGCGACGAATATTATGATGGGAAGAGACTCTTTGATCGCAAGGTGGCGTCTAATACCAAGGTATAGAGTTTTTCACATCCCTTGATTTAATATATTCTCTGTGGCACGAGATTAAACGGTGAAAATAAATTAATCATTCAATTTCGTTGACATTCATCTCTTGTAATTGCCTTCGCCTTGCCTTGCTGACGGATTAATATCTTGGCGCGGATTAAATAAGGAAAATGGAGGTATCATTTTGCGACATCTAAGCAATGTAGGTGCCTACATAGTACCTATATAACTATAATATTCACCTAAATCAGCACTGTCTCTTGTAACTCGATTGAGTAAATCTTAATACAGCTCGTAATTTTGGTGAAAAGACATATCAAGTAATATCTGATATCGAGGACGTCTATTGAACGAAAGAAAAAAGAAAACTTTTTTATTTCAGACTGCTAGACACAGGTTTCTTGTAGGTACTTCCACTGTCTACAGCTGCTTGTGTGCAGTGGCTTCCTGTTGCTCGTTTGATGTTATGTCTCTCAATGGAGTCTACTAACGCTGCGTTTTTTATCGCAGGCAGCAACCAGTGTTCCAGTGTTATGTTATCTTAGCAGCGACGAGAGGATACGGGCAGCATTACTAGGCCGAATGAGAAACCACTACGCCCTCTTACCTCCTGAGCGAGCTAAATTGTACAGAAGAAGTCACTATCAGAACTAAACAAGAATACAGATAGAACAAGGGAGTATCGGAAGTTAGAACAGCCTGTAAAGGCGACAGTCAAGTGACACATCCAGTCGACATGGAAGATAGAGGTTCTCGTCGACACACGAAAGGACGGGTTTTATCATTGATATGAATTAACGTTCATATAAACGCGACAATGTATTATGCTTTGTACTTATGCTTAAGTTAGCAATAAAATAGACGATATTTTCTAAATTAGTTATCTTTTATTTTGGTCTCATTCCTATGTCTTATCGTATTCTGCCAATTTACTTGAGAGTTCAAAATGATGACAAAAGATAAATTATTTACCTCTGTTTTCATATATGTATATGTGAGTCTATGTAGAATGAAAAAGTAAGCAGGTTTTGGTTTTCTAATAGTATATACCTGCTTGTATTTTAAAGGCCATGTAGTTTTTGTAGTATAAACAGTTGACGAGGAAACAGAGCGTAACCAAACAAGTCGTACCTGTAACGTGAAACCTGAGAAATAGAAATAAGATCCTATAAGGAATACTAGAAATAGAAACTACACAATTCATTTGACGCATTCAGAGTAGATTCATTCGGGCTCTTGATCAATACAACCAATTAATGTGTTTATAATAGATGTTATAATGGAAGACCAATCTTGTACGTGGAGTGGTGTATTCGACGAAAAATCAAGGGTTAATTTAGAAAGGGGCTTCATAATAACAGGTAATAATATAATTTTAATTTATTTATTTATTAACAGTTCAAGAAAAAGAAGGAACTATTAATGTATTTTTTCAATACTCAATTAGAATAAAAAATGAATGTCAAAATTTCACAATTATATCGTCGAGATTTTTTGGTAGAATCTTTACGAATTTTTAATTTTTGGCACTGATTTCTAAGTGAAAATACAAAATATACTTACAGTTTCTTTTACAAAGCATTCTCATATATTTTTAGGAACGGTTTCTATATTGTTGGGATCTTGGCTGACTTTGGCTTTATTACTGACGAATCTACGGGCAGATTTAGGCTACCGTAATTTTGCCTTTTTCACGGCTATCGCCTGCGTTAGACGCGCCGTATCTGTTTTGACCCATCTTCCCCTTCTTAATTACACTGAAATGTGAGTACCTATTAACGTTAGATTTTCTCGTAAAAAATACAATATGTGTAGGTATGTATTTATAGTATTTTATTATCTACTTACCTATGTTTTTTTATAAAATCGTTGATAAATTACTTTTTATAAACTTCAGATCAGTCAACGAGATTGAAAAAGATTGCGATTTTTACGGATTCTGGGATACATTTTTTGGGGTCCTAGAAGTTGAATGTCTCACTCATGTATGCATTGAACGATACGTAGTGGCAAAATATAATATAAAAGGTATGGAAATTATCGCATACAATGATTTTTGAGTGTTTTATTTAATTTAATGTTAATAAATGCAATTTTATTTTCAGGATGGCCAATACAAAAGAATCATTATATTTTATATCCATGTCTGTGCGTTCTTTTTGCACTTCTGTATTCTTCGCCTCCTCTTTTTGGTTTGGGTAAATACGGATTGGATTTCTCCTGCCAATCCTGTGCTTTGGATATGATTTTACCTTCAAATTGGCATAGATGTGTTGTTTTATCTATATTTGTACTTCGTAGCATTAAATCTACTGGATTCATGTCAGTACCTATGTCATTTATTTAATACTTACATTTATCTATAAAATTGCAAGCAAGTAGGTATTTTAAAGATAACTTTTGAACTAAGTAGCTATTCTTCGAGTTTTCTTATGTTCACGAGCAATATTTATAATATTTTTTTTTGCTTCAAATTCTTCAATCAAATGACAGAAAATGTCATCATTTAAGTATGAAGAGCCTCTTCTGGTAAGTATAGTAAAATCTATAAAGAGCATCGCATAATAGGTATACGTTGCGAACCTAAAGTGGGTTGAGCTACCAATAACCACAATATCTTTATAGCTTCTTTTTAATTGTGTTACTTTGCTTTTTAAATTAATGATAACTTGCTCATAATTAATAACAGGGTCAAGGCTTTGCCATTTGAAATTGAATGATTAATTTACTATTTTATAACTTTTTAGGGTATTTATGTTAATTTGGGCGCGTAATTTAGAAGCAAAGTATAATGATTCAGTCGAACTAGTAAAGGAAATGCGGTTTACTGAAGTAAGTGGTTATTCTGCTTCTTTTGTATCTCAAGGATGTTATGTATTTGTATTAGCTGTTTTACCTTTAAACCTAATCTTAATTTTTTTTTCAGAGTGTAATCATCATAACTATCGTGAATTTGATATGCTGGATGCCTATTGCTTTAATACGGGGATGGGTGGTGCTTTCGTATTTGCTTTCTGATGAAGTACAAGTAAAACCACGTGCATCTGCTATACAGTTTGCGATATGGATTCACTGGGTTGGTACACGATGAAATAATTGATATTCTTGAGGAAATTGTAAAGCGACTTTAAAAGAATAGTTATTATAAAGATTAATGAGCTTGAAAATTAAATATCACTTTCTTTAACGGTGAACGAAAACATCGTGCAGAAACCAGCATGCCTGAAAGTTTTCCATAATGTTCTCTAAGGTGTCTGAAATCTGCCAATCTGCACTTGGATACCGTGGTTGACTAAACCCTGCTCATTCTGAGAGGAGATCCGTGCTCAGTAGTGGGCCGGCGATGGGTTGATGATGATGGTTCTGAACTTTACTGATATTGAGATTTTGTTGGATGTCAAAAATGCAGGAGTTCGGGGAGAATTGATCAATTTATTTTTTTGTTTCAAAAATATCACCACATGAAATAATTTGTTTTGACTTTTTCTTTCCTGTTGTAATTGCTTTTGACCATGTTCTTTTATAAAAAAAATGTTTCTAGGCGTCACCTGCTATTACAGCAATAGCAATGTTTTTGGCCGATGACCGAACACACAGGAAAATGCTAAGTGTTTGGAAATCTGACGACATAATTGAAGAAACTAAAAAGAAAGAGTAGCATTTTTTCTTATCACAAAATATGTTCTAGGCCATTGCACTAAGGTATGATCGTTGGCCAGATGTTAGAGTTCATTAACCATCCCTAACTACACATATATTATATCCAACAAAGCCTATATTATTAACTATAGCTACCTACGGAATGCAGTAAATTTTGTTATACAAACGGAAATTATTACTCAAGCAGAGTAGACATATACTTAAAAAAATATTTCTATGGAGACATTTGTTCTGATGATAAGAAAATAACAAAAACACACATAGTCGATTGCTGCGGTATCTTTAATCAAGTCATATTATTTACATTGTTAGTGATTAATTCCACTTATTGTGATTATGGGTTATTTGGTTTAATATAATTTTCTGTAAAAAATTATGCGTCTTTAAAGTCAGTCTGATGTGATTTATAAAGTTGAAAATTATGTAGATTGTAGATATTTACAGTTTTCGCACAAAATCAATATAAATGATTTCAACATTAGTACTATGGCACATAATATAGACGAAAGTAATCATGATAAAGTTTGATAATGCTTTATCAAAATATTAGAAAAATATTTACGAGAAGCATTATCATAGGTTTTAATTAATGCATTGAAATAATTAGATATTTGGACCACGATTACAATCTAACCACAGTTGGTCCACAATAAGGCATTTAATAATTAGATATAATACAGTAAGTAATTTTTATATACAGATGTATAATAGTTTTTATAATACACAATTAAGTATTTGTAACATTGTTAACTTTATATTGTATAAAAGTGCATAGAATCATAATTATATTATATATAGTACAAGGATAGCAGGTAGATAAATATTTTTTTAATTATTATTACACTTAACATAAGTAAACCATTGTAACATACATACATTTAAAAATAATTATAATAAATGATATCAAGAATTTAATAAGTGTTTACTTAATAGTATCAATAACAACATCCGCGTAGACTATTAAAACAAAATCAAAAATTAAGTATTTATTGTTAATAACTTAATGTAGCACTTGTTTATATCAGGTAATTTGTTGAAGTTCTAGATTTGCTATTTACATGCTATATCACGCGTGTTTACTATTATTACATTTCAACGTTTAACTTTCATTTGAACACTGCCTTAATATTAAAAATAATCACACTCAATTTTCATGCAATCTTTGGAATGAGCTTGAATTTCGCTATTAAAAAATACGTCACTATCATCTATGCTATCGATATTTACAAATTCTTTATTATCTACATTCTTAGCATACTATCTTTATTGTATTCTTCTACAATTGTAGTTGTATATACCCTGTTGCTGTAGGTGTCCTCCGTTGAACCCATGGAGGAGGGAGTCGAGGGACTGTTGAGCACGATCACCGGATAGTCATGCCAGGGCCCTCGTTGTGCTTCCTGCTAAATTTGCTCTAGCATAGTTTCCCTGTTATTCATCCTCCTTTGCAACATGGGGATGAAGAAAAGTATTAGTCCACTAACAGATATTGTACCACCCGCAACGTAAAAACCCGGCGCATACGAGTGTAGTGTGTCATATAACCAACCTGAAAAAAAATACTGTAAGATACAAAAAAATCGAAAAGTTGCTATATCTACTTGATATAACTACAACAATGTGAGAGTCACACATATAAATAGGATTTTCAAATCTTGAGATAATTACTAAATAATAATTGTATTAAACTTAGTAATTCAACTGTTATCTCAAGACGTGACAACAGTTAAGACAAATAAAGATTTAAGAAAATACGATTAGATATGACTAAAGAAAATAGAAAAATAATATTATACCTGCAAAAGGTGGTCCAATTAATGAAGCTATTCCTTGGAACAATAATAGCAGCCCAAATGCATTTGTTAATCTTTCTATACCAAGAAGGTCAACTAGTACTACAGAGGTTAAACCAACGTAAGCACCAATAGTGAAGCCAAAAGTTGTAGCGTATATAGCCAGACCCCAGAATTCCCAGCAAACCATTGCCATTGCTGTACCTGTAAAAGACGTAATATAAAGTTGAAATCGTGATCTAATCATTTTCCTAGAGGAATTTTTGAGAATTTTTTAGTACTTACTGATTCCAGCAATAGTAAGGCACACATTATAGGCTAATAGGCGGTTAACCCAGGGCTTGTCACTGATGTACCCCAGAACAATCCTGCCTACTAAGTTAGATGCACCAATTATAGATATTAAATATGGTGAATTCTCGATGCCTTGTTTCTCGCTCATAGGCACAGTATAAACATACGGTATATAAAACCCTATACTAGTTAAAAAGTTTGATACGGAAAATAGTATAAATATAGGATCGACCAGAAGAGATACATCGAGCATTTCTGAGAGCGCCGCTTTTGATTCTTCCGAACAAGGTAACCAACCACATCTTTGTTCTCGCTCTTTTTTCTTAATCGATATCTGAACTCTTTCAGGAGATGTGCTCCTGAACTTTGCTAAACTAGTCATGCTTCCTTGGTACAGTACATCTGGCCTTTGCATTATACCACTTCCATGACGCGAATGTGAAATACTCTTTTGCTCATGTGTTTTATTCAGGACAGGTTGGGATAATGTCAGTCTTGCCACGTCATCTTCTATTTTTCCATTTGCTCGCTTTATTTGTTCAGTACTCTGTGATCTTTTTAAAGGCGATTTATTTGATTTTGGTAGCATCGGTTCAGATACTGGTGTTCTCGGACGTTCTGGTACTGGTTTAAACATTAGCCCTAAGGGTATACAGTTGAGAATGAAGGCTCCAATCAGAGCCATTGCACCTCGCCATCCATAGTTCGAAATGAGGGCTGATGTGATTGGTGCAAATAGGAATGTGCCGAGACCAGACCCGCATACCGCAATACCTGAAATAGTAACCATAGTTATTACCACAGCTATAAAAACCGCACAAGTGAGAGTTGGACTCGCCCACGAAGGGTTCCGTATCATAATACAAGAAATCTCAAACCAGTACCTAAGTATAATAGTTTATCGCTCTAACAGTTGTACAACATTGCAAGTAAATGACGGACAGCGCCATCTTGATGTGACTTACAAAAGTAATGAATTGGTCACACACTAATTTTTAATTTTTTGTTATGTAAGCACAAATTCATGGTTTTTGAATTTTTCTTTAGGTGCTCGTGCTTTAAGACATACCTTTCATGATTCTAAGTCAACGGGAAGTACCCTATAGGTTTTGATTCCCCGAATTGACAAACACGACAGACAGACAGACAACGAACTGATCCTATAAGGGGTTCCTTTTTTCTATTTGAGGTACAGAACCCTAAAAATTAAAAGATGCTTAAAAATTGTGCCAATAAATAACCAGTAGGTACTAAAACACAAACCTGTTGCAAGACTTCTATACCGGTCGAACCAAACGGTGACGCTGACGATAGCCGGAAGATATATCATTCCGAAGCCAACACCAGCGCCGATGCCGATGGTGAAGATGAGGGTTGTAATATTGTTCGCGAAAGCTGAAAGCACCACGCACACCGCTGATATCACAGCACCAGCCACTGTTACTGAACGGCATCCCCATCGATTCACAAAAGAACTGGATACAGGACCTGCAATAACGCATTTTAATAGATCAGATTTTAAGCGGTTTGGTTTTATATTTATAAAAAGTCAGATTTTTTTATATCTTTTTTATGGGGGTTTTATGACGGCAGCGCATATCAATCGATTGTTGGAAGGCTTTGGAGGTTTGGATTCGGCTAACCATAAGAATAAAATAATGTCATCACACTAATATTATAAAGGCGAAAGTTTGTATATGTGTGTGTGTGTGTGTGTGTGTGTGTGTATGTTTGTTACTCTTTCACGCAATAACTACTCAATGGATTTGGCTGAAATTTGGAATGGAGATAGATAATATCCTGGATTAGCACATAGGCTACTTTTTATCCTGGAAAATCAAATAGTTCCTACGGGATTTCAAAAAACCGAAATCCACGCGGGCGAAGCCGCGGGCATCTTCTAGTATTATTTAATTCTTAGAACAGAAAAACATTTATATATAAAACACAGTAAAAAATAATAAAATAAAAGCCACAAGATAAAGTTGAAAACTAAAACTCGACTACGATCGTCATAATAAACCCTGAAATATGATAGTAAAATTGTTTTTCTGTCGGTTGGTACATTAATGTTGAAGTACGTTTATATTCATGAAATCAGAATGTTTTCTCTCCTCTTTCATTCGACATCCACTCGATACGATAGCAAAAAAAAATATTTGGACACCGACACTTTTTTTTTAATGTAACATCCGTTAGGTTACTTTTTTTCGTATAAAATTTAGCCTATGTCACCCGGACTTTACAACACCTCATTCATCAAAATCGGTCCAGTGGTTTAGGCGCTAAGGTGGAATACAAAGAATCTGGATACTAACAAACATAAACACATAGACTGCTAAAATCATAGCCCTCTTTTTGGTTTCGTAGTCAGGTAAAAATAATAAGAGCGCCTGTGGGTGTACCGACACTATCTTAGCAAACAGATTATAATCAGAGTGCAAAATATAAAGTTACCTGAACTCAGCGTGACCCCAACAAGGATGGATACGATCCATGCGGTCTTGCCTTTGCCCTCGTTGAAGTAGGTCAGGAACTCCGCGTAGAACACGCCGAACGAATAGGTCATGCCGTCCGCTGGAACAACCAATATTTATCACGTTAAAAAAAACATTTTCTTTATCTATATCAAACTTATATAATATACAGGGCATTTTTGTTACATACAGTCTCTTTTGAGATTCGTCTGCCCATCCGTTCCGTTTTTTTAAACGGAACGGATGGGCAGACGGACAGACAGATAGACAGACATACAGACAGACAACGAAGTGTTCCTATAAGAGTTCCGTTTTTCCTTTTTAGATACGGAACCCTAAAAAGTGGCATAATAAGTGACTGAAGAAGTGGCAGAATAATCGGTGGAAAGATAATTCGATTTGATTCGCAGTAGGCACCTTGCTCTAATCTAAGGAAAAGTTAATGTAAGAGTCACGGGATATATCGAAAATGAGGAACAGCTATATACTTAATCGGTATCATAGATCGTCCGCTTAGATACAAAGTGTTAAAGCGACAAAAACATATGCCATAAACGATGTAACAATGAGATTCGATCTGAATCATTTGATGTGCTCTTATCGGGTGACAGCAACATGTAAACTAGGTTAACATGATAGACACTACACGACACTATAATCGACAGCATAAAACACGTGCTAGGGAACAAAAGCTCGGACTATTTAAGTCGTACAAGAGACTGTAAAGAACTTCCTATTCAATCTAGAACAAAGCATAAAGAAAAACAAGTGGTCAGTTATTTATAGAGGAACCTAGCAACATACCTGCCTGAAAATTAATTTTCTTAGGATTCTTTGTTAGTAAAAAAGAAAAAACTGATTTGTACAGCTCATAAAAGTTGTACTTCTACTAGTAAACCACTTACATTCAAGGTTTCATAATATTACTTTCTTTGAATTACAAAGAGATAGAGCTTCTTATATCTCAAAATAAGTAGTCCTACCTAGATATAAAAATGGCATGAAAAAGTGTGTGTTGCTTTGCGTAGCAATTTTGCTCTGCGTAGTAATCTAAAGATACTATTTTAGATGCAAATATAGCAATCGTAAAAACAGAAAGTCATAAACACTCCTACTACAATCAAAATCTAATATTAGATTGATCTCTCACGTGGCGAATTCAAATAGATCGCGAACCAATAAAATTCAGGAGAATATTTTGTGCGGATTGTTTATCTTATCAACCGGCATTCTAACTATACCATACATAATATTGATGTTCATTTAACAATATCCTGGCCTACTTCTTGACTTTTCTGCTTATTTTATAACTATAATGGACGGTCAGGCTAGTAATTCATTTCTAAATGCGCTACCATAATTAACTACAATTATTGTTCTGAATTTAAGATAATAACCGTGCTCTTCAATCAAGATCAACTTTAGTTACATTTGAAGTTGATATATAGGTACCTATACGTCATGTTCAAGATTAGTTTGAGTGCGTAAGTTAAGAAAAATCTAATAAAAAGCTTACAATTTTTTTTCCGTTGCAATAAATAGGTTAGAATTTTTTTTATCTTGAAGCGCTCTTTAGCTATAAGCGTGGCTGTAGTTAAGTAAACCCTTTTTTATGAAACAGAAGCTGAAACAGGCTTATAATTCTCATCTTTTAACTGATAAAATCAATCAATATACCTACTATAGGTTGATTAAAGATGTCAATCGATTGCTCTCAGGTCTCATCACGAACGAGAGATAAGTCTAAAAACTGTTGCAATCTGATAAAATGAACATCGAAATGTACTTATCTGAAATTTGATCAATACCTACAATATTCTTATTTTATCCATACTAATGTTATAAATGAGAAAGTGTGTCTGTGTGTCTGTTTGCTAGATTTCACGGCCCAACAGTTTAACTGATTTAAATGTTTGGTACAGAGTTAGCTTACATCCTGGGGACGGACATGGGCTACTTTTTATCCCGGAAAATTAAAGAGTTCCCACGAGATTTTTAAAAATCCATCCGTTTAACCGATTTATGTATATAAAACTAGCTTAACTCTGCGACTTCATCCGCGTGTGCTACACCGAACCCCTATTTGTCCGGTAAGGGGTTGAATTTTAAAAATCCTTAGCGGATGTCTACATCATAATAGCTGCTATCTGCATGCCTTTCAGTCCGATCCGTCCAGTAGTTTGAGCTGTGCATTGATAGATCAGTCAGTCAGTCAGCATTTCCTTATATACCTTTAGATTTGGTACAGGGGTAGCTTGCATCCCGTTATTGACATAGGCAACTTTTATCCCGGAAGATCAAATAGTTCCCGCTGGATTTTTAAAAACCTAGATCCACGCGGACGAAGCTGCAGGCATCATCTAGTTATTATACATGAAAAAAATTACTTTGTCTGTTTGTTTGTTCAACGCCTATGCATTCGCGCATGGTTCATCAGTTTGAGTTGTCGGTAAACGTACAATAAGGTGGTTTTGCAATTTGGAGTTGCTAGATTACTAATTTTATCACTTACCCTACTTTATTACATAAAGGGGGTGCTGTACATTAATTTTATCTTCCTATCGGATATAACGCATTGTAGATGTTGATAGAGACTTTACCATTTAACTAGATACTCATATTATGAAACAAGGGGCACTCTCTGTTTAGTACCTAATGTATAATAGAAACTGAAAATCTTTGTCACAAATTTTAGTACACCCTGCACTAGGGTGTACTGGAATTAGTGACAAAGAATATAGCCATGCCCATGCAGAATTGACTATAATATTTTCTGAATATTAAAATTCAGAGAGGTAAATAGTTGGCGCCCCTGAAGCGCAGTTTCCATCAGTTTTGCAAACAAATTCACCGTTCAGCTGTGGTTCAGTAATCAATTTGTGAAGCGTCATGCGTTCAGTCGCTCGCCACTTGGCACGCGTACCGCCAAGTCTCTAGAGGCTCATTTCAAATAATTACTATATGAAAAATAAAAAATACGACTGTGAAATCGCAGAAATAGTAATCCATACTATATATGTGAAAGTGTGTATGTCTGTCTGTCTGCTAGCTTTTCACAGCCCAACTAAGAAAGGTTCAGAGTGAGCTTACATCCCGGGGATGGACATAGACTACATTTTATGCCGGAAAATAATTGAAGAGTTCCCACCGGATTCTTATAGGCCCATTCGTTTAATCGATATATATGAAATTTGGTACAGAGGTAGCTTGCATCCCGAAAAATGACATAAAGAACTTTTTACATATACAAATATAAAAAGTTGTCTTTGTCCTTTTATATATACGACAAATATTAAATAGATATAAGTTTCTGTAAAGTTGCAGAAGATGGAGAAAAGTGGAGTAGGGGAGTTCTCATTTAAAGACCCTGGGTTTATTAGGCCTGAGTTGCCAGAATGAAAAATGAATTAGCTCATAATAGATTGTTGAGGAATGTGACATACCTCTTACCAGATACAAAGTAGGTACGAGTACGCGTTACAAATGGTGAATACATTGAATCCAGTACAAGCGATTTCATCATGTACATAGGTATAGTAAATTTTTGGTATAAAATTAATAATATGATCGTAATGTTTGAGAAAATCTACTAATACTCGTAGCATGTATTTGTAACCTTAGCTTGGCTTTGACGAAAATGTAAATAAGTTTGATACATAAAGGAGATCGTAATCTGCATGTAATTTACCAGCACTGAAAGCATGTAAATGTTAATATCTACAATTTGCATGTAATTGGACCGGAGATAATCGCACCAAACATTCAACCGTTACTGGGGGCTGGAGCTAGCTGGAGCTCTCCTAAATTAGAGCTAACCCGGAATATATTACTCCACACTTTGTCTTCGTACATTATGAGCTTTTCATTACAAAGAAGCAGTGAAAAAAAGTGTCGAAAAATACAATATTGATATTTAAAATCTTGATATGAGGCTCTAATGAAAGAATAAGCAACAAATAGGTACGTTAACTTGATTCACGTTTTCATCAAAAGATAGAAGATCCCAAGACAGTATCAAGACTGGGAGCCGCAGCAGAAATGGCTGAAAACGGCAAGCTCTCTTATTGAGAGTTACCTACATTTTTGTTCCGTTTGCCGTGGAGACCCTGGGGCCATGGAGTTTTAGTGCAAAAATTTTTTTACGAGACATTTCACCGCGTAATAGCCTCATCAGGTGACAGAAGGGCTGGCTTATTTTTTGCACAGCGGATCAGCCTGGCTGTCCAACGCAGATATGCAGCCAGTATTCTTGGCACCATTCCACGCGGGCATGATTTCTATAGTAATTAGATAAGGCTAGCTTTAAGTTTTATTGTAATATTTTCATTAAAAAAAAAAGATCTCCTAAAGGTCTCGAAACAGCGGTGATTGATAACTAACCATGTCCAAGTTATGCAGGCGTATTTGTTTACCTATCTTTTAATCACATGCCTTCAATTGTTAGGGACTGACTGAAATTCGAAAGCTGGACATGTCTTTTCCTCCCGTTGTATTGTCGTACCCACTCAGCACAAATTTTTTGATTAATTGTCTGGAAAAGAGGAATAAGTATTGATCATAATATAACATACTAAATAAGTATGACTAATATTCTCCTTTTCATTCATGGTTTCTTAAAAAACCTTATCTTTAACCTGCTTTCAAAGTAATAAGAGTTTAAGCCAATAAGGCTGCTTTGTCCGTTGTTTTTTCTATTTGCTCAGTTTACAGTACCTAGTCTGGAAAGCTAACGCTTAAACTGAGCTTAAAATCATATCATCCGCTTCAATTTCTTCGGGCGACGTCGAAATTGCGTCTAATGAACCACAGTGGGTAATCTCTGCCGATTTTCAGTATCGTAAACGTTTATCGTCAGTTATAGTTTTTTCAAATTGCTGTTTTATCTATTTGTGGACGTCTATTATCTATATTTTCCATACTAATATTATAAATGCGAAAGTGTGTTTGTCTATCTATTACATTTTTATGACCCATCCGTTGCCATTCGGTACAGAGTTACTTTGCATTTTGGCGATGCACATTAGGCTACTTTTTGTCCTAGAAAATCACTGGCAAATTTTCACGGAATATTTGAAAACTTAAATTAACGTGGACAAAATCGCGAAAAATTATTTAGTACAGAGATAGCTTTCATATTGAAAATGGATATAGGTTACTTTTATCCCGGAAAATCATAAAGTTCCCGCGGGATTAATAACCATACATCCACGGATAAAGTTACGGGCACAATCCAGTCTGTGATATTTTTAAGTAAGTACTTTGGTAAAGTTTACTATCACTCAAGCTTCAGCGTATATAGTATATACTGCATAATGTGTTCCTTAATCTAAGGGTCAGGCTAATCTAGGTCTCACGATTATGGATTGTGTCGTTTAGATTGTACCTATTATTTAAATATTAGACTACGAATATAGATATTAGGGAATCAATTGGTTTTGATAAAATGATGAAGCCATTTATCATGATATCCCGATATTAATATCATGTCTACATCGAACAGATTAAACAAAATTTGTTTTTCGCACTTCTTTCGTACTTACCTAGGTATCTACCTACTCTAGTTATGAGTTTTATAATTTTAGTATTCTCCCCTTAGACTTAATTTACTAAATTTTGTCTGACTATATTACTAAATCTTTATATCCAAATGAACCCATATTCAATTACAGTAAATCAAGTAAGTTAATAAAGTAAGTAGTGGTAGAAGTAAGGCTCTGCGTATGTATTCTGTAAAAAGTTCTTCTGTGTTCCTTCCTAGTAAGTACCTACCTAGCACTTAGCAGACTTTCATAAGTTATTTTATCAGTTTGTATAATATATTCTCTGAAGAAGGCTTCAAAGGCTTCGCGTGTAGGTATTAAGAATTCATCTAATAAAAAGCATCGGTTTAATTTTACATATAAACGCCATTATCGTGCTCACGAAGCACGTGACGCCGGTTTGACCTACTTTCCACGTGGCAAGCAGATCTCACGTTGCCATGGAATTCATCCAGGCTAAGTCCGCTGTCCGCCCACTATGCTACCAGCCTGTGCTATGAATATCGTGCCTACGTGTCAAAATAAAAAGCCGCGTAAGTTCCAGTTTTTTTGAAATCCCGTGGGAACTCTTTGATTTACCAGGTTAAAAAATAGCCTATATCCGCCTCTAGATTTAAACTATCCCTGCATTAAATAGATGATGCCCGTGACTGCTTCGATCCCAAAGGAACTCTTTGATTTTTCAGGACAAAAGTAGCTTATGTCCTTCATGGACTGCAAGCTATCTCTTTGCCAAGTTTCGTCAAAATCGGTTAAACAGATGGGCCGTGAAAAGCTAGCAGACAGACACAACTTCACATTTTTAATAAATGGATATTGGCATCGGCATAATGAACTGAAAAATAAACAAATGTCTAAGGCCAAAATTATATAAGTCGTTAAAAATTTCCGACTGGCAGTTTTTGATAAGCATAATATTGCTGTTGATCCTTGCCTTTTATTTTGACGTCCTGGGGGAATGTAGGGTCCTAAATGTGATCGCAGTTCGCCGTCAAAGCCGCAAGTGTGCGCACAACTCAGTGTTCAACACTTACGATGAATAATTTAGTACAAATTGTTGACAGTAGTTCAATCTATAAATTGCGTATGCCCACTAGAAATATTTAGTCATGCGTATCATAGAGATGCTGACGAAGTCAATTACAAAGGTCAGTGTTGATATGATCTTGCTCACGCATTTATAATAGGGTAGGTACTCGTACCTACGTCCCGCTCGATGATGTAGACGTCACTCGGTCACTCCCAGTTTCAATAAACAGAAATGCTTTACTTGCGGCCGTGTCTTGGGATCCTAATTCGAGGGATTCTACTTTAAAAGGATCATAATGGTATCTTAGTCTTCCAGGATAAAACTTAGCAGACAGAAACAATTAAGCCAGTCTAGATTCTAGAAAGTGGCTCTAATGCAAAATGACTAATGGCGAAATTGCAGCTAATGTTAGTTTCGTACTTGTACCCTCATTTTAATTTTAAGTTTACGTAATAACTGATCACCATTACGTCAATTATAAAATTAAATTCAACAATCATTGTCAATCAAGAATTTTTACTAGTGATTTAAAATATTGTGTAAGATACAGCACTGATACCGTTTAAAGAAATTATATTGGCCTGATTATTCTTTCCAAGACCTTTATTAGATGATGGCACGACACTCAGAGGACGTTCGCTGCTCCAAGAAAGAAGGTAGGTATACCTATTATATAAGATACGATTTGATAAAGCTTTCAAATATTAAATTCTTCATTCTTAAACAGTGTTTTTATTTGTATCTGAGATTAAGCAAAGTAAATAGTCGTTGATTGAGAAAAAATAATGTATCTCTTTCAAAACAAAAGACCTTTGAAAGCCAAGCGGAGTGTCGGTCAATCAGAGGTGATTGTGATCTGCACTGCACCTGCCAAGCTACGGCGGTAGGACCCTAGGGTCCTAAGTTAACAAAAGGACTCGACTCTAGTCCAGACTCCTATTTTGAATAAGGTAAAAAAAATCACGTGAAGTTATGTCCGCCTGTATGAATTAATACTACCTAGATAACGCTTTGGATAAACAACTGCCACAGTTTATTACTTGACATAATTTGCAAACAATTTGGTTTTATCGGCTTATGAAGATTGATGAGTTCATTACAAATCCACAAAATGGAGTATATGATATCCAGTAGGTAAGTAGTATGGGTAGTGAATTTCCGTGACTTAATTCAGTAGCCTACATTTTTTTTATTACTGCAACAGATTTATGTGAATAGCTTTGTCGAATCCTGCTGGGTTATTACATTTGTGTCTCGTGCTAAATTTGAAAAAAAATATTCCGCTTGGATTTATATTTTTGTAATCCTTTGGAACCATTTTGTTTTTTTTTTTTTAATAAAAATAAAAGATAGCGATTTATCAACCTACGAGTATTTGCTATTTGTCTGCGAAAGTTCTGTCTAATAGCCGTTTAGACAGATTTTTTTAATTGCTTATAAATCTTCATAAATCAAAAAAAAAAAACATACAGACGGAAACTTTAATTTTATTCATTTGCATTGATATAGATAAGATCGTTACAACTATTGACAAATTCTTTTTATATTTAGGTAGGCATATGAAAATTGTTAGGATAAGACTTTGCACCATGTGTGTACCATGTGTGTTGTTATAGGTACTTAGGTCATGCAGAAGTCTGATTTTGAAGGATTTTGATAAAAATAGAATCTAAACTCTGTCGCTTGCAGATACTTTGTATTGAAATTCATTTGAAGATTTACTGAAACGCATACTTATACGATATACATGAATAAAAAAAATGTATTAAAAATAAAATTTAAGTGAGTGTGCGTTATATTATAAAGCACTAAGCAGTGTTATATGTTAGACGATATTAAACCTACGACCATATTAATAAAAAATGTAGGTAATGTTGTTTTTAAAATAATAATATGAGCGACAGTTAATACTAAAAACAGCTTATTGGTAATTTATATGATACCTATAGTAATGTTATTGTAAAATTGATAAGACACCTTTTAGTTTTGCTAAACAAGAAACAATCTAAAAATAATGATTTTCTGCACCAATTGAGCTCGCGGTTAACAATGAATAAAGTTTACATAAACATTATTTCTCAAAATTATTACCATAAAATAATGAATCGTTAACTTCCGGGTAATATTGTCTTGAGTAGCAGAACAAATGAAGACTCTATTTTCGATTTGACTTTCCGTTTTGCAAACACGCGACGCGACGGTAAAAATACCTATTGCTAAAATTATATCTATAATCTATATACAATATACATATATGTATTTCAAGTACTTGATACTAATACAAATGTTCAGAATCATTTTACTGCTTGAAATTATCCTTATAAGAATCTAGTAACTACGAATACTAGAAATAAACTAGTGTAAGCTCTTCGTTTAATCACCGTACCAACTGCTAATCGATATTCTTCGTAAGAAAAATTTCCGTTATATAATGTTAATTGGATTGGATTGGTATTTCAACGGTATTTCATTCAAATGAATAACAATGAGTGTTGTAGGTATAATTTGCTTCGTTATTACAATACGCTTGACAAGCTTATAATATAAATATAATTAGTAAATAATATCTCGATATTTATAATTTTTTATACAGCAATCAAGGATCGCACCACTTTTTTATCACAACACCGTGCAGCGATAAAGAAAAATAGCGAATTGAATATTTGCATAAACTTTGTGCAAATATGCAACTAAACTATCATAAATTTTAATCCATGATTCTGACGACATTAAAAATGTACCTACAAAATGATCATGCATAGTAACTATCATTTGATATCTGTTTAGTATCTTCATTGTCTTGTCACACTAATATTATAACGGCGAAGGTGTGTGTGTGTTTGTTACTCCTTCACACAAAAACAACTAGACGGATTTGGCTGAAACTTTGAATGGAGATTGGAGATAGATTATACTCTGCAAATAAGCTTCCTTTTATCCCGGAAAATCAAAGGATTTTTAAAAACCCTTCATCCACGCGATCGAAGTTGTGGGCATCAGCTAGTTTCTAATAAGAAAGAAGGCTTTCCGGGACCAAGTCAGCAGATACGAGTAGGTATAACAGGTCTCACAAAGACGACATGGCACGGTCAGGCCGCCGCGCCGCCGCACCGGCCATCACCGATAAAATATGTCAGCGGTGTCTAAGGTTATGTTGACTGAGGCCGCTTGTCCGTGTTCACGTTTCAGCGCCTTACGTGAGGAGTAAGGACGGAGGAATAATGTATTTATTGTGAATGAAAATTGGATGTTGCAAGTTAGTTTAATAGGTCAGTGGAGGATACATAAATAAAGCCGCGGCGGGCACCATCACAACTTCTATACAAACCGCACCTTAGCTACTGCAAAAATAATCTTCCAACGTAAAAGTATGTAAGATATGCACGCAAAATGTATCAATTTTCAAGATCAACTTCTGGCGACAATTTAGCGGACGCGGACGGGCCGATTTTACGACAAGTGTTGAAAAAAATATGATGTAGGAGATAAAATGTTTTGGAGGATGAAATTTCTTTGTTACCTACTAAGCGGTATATTTAAACAAAAACATACAGCATTGTGTTTATTTAAATGGTACTCGTTTTAATCAATTAAATATCACTTGCTTTAACAGTGACGAAAATATCGTGAGGAATCAGGAAACCTGCATGTCTGAGAGTTTTTCGTGATATTCTCATAGGTGTATGAAGGCTGCCAATCTGCGCTGAGCTACCAGATACTTAATTAATTAATATTATGGCCTAAACCCTTATCATTCTGAAAGAAGACCCGAGCTCAGTAGTGGACCGGCGATGGGTTGATAATGATGGTTATGATGATGCGAAATGCTTACGGTATCAGTATTTTTTATAAAACTTTCTCCGAGATAATAATATGTATAATTCACTCAACTTGTAAATATTTACCTACTAACTGAAATAATGTATTAGCACTACAGGTGTACTTAATACATTAATAAACAATTACTTTTGGTGTTTTATTGGTATTTCAACCTATTTAAGTACATGGATCGCTATGGCGTGTTCTCTCCAGTTTTAATATTCTCAAAAAGCTCATAAAAACTAGCAAATTGGTAATAGTGCTTATATGAGCCGTAAATTGAGGAAGAGCACTTATCACATTGTCACTAATCCGATTTTCGCTGCAACTTCACGGAGAAACAGGACACGATGTTATCAGATCGTAGATTAAGGTCGCGGAATAGGATGCAGAGAATTTTGCGTGTTTCAGGCAGTGAATTAAGTGGAATTTACATTACGACGTTAGTGGCACGAAATTAGACGTTTACACATACAATTGATAGTGAAATTATTGTCGTGACACTAATTTCGTGCCACTAACGTCGTAATGTAAATTGCGCTATAGTGCATGCAGCAATTTTTTAATTCAAGTGGAAATTTTTATTCTTAAATGAATACTAGTACTTACAGCCTTCGTCTTATAAATATACATTGAAAATTTATGTTATTTTAGTACCTGTTTTAATAATAATTTATTAAAACGTTTTTTATGATTTATTAGATGATGACTGCGACTTTATCCAGATTTAGGTTTTAAAAATCTCGTGGGAAACATCAAAATTGGTTAAACGAATGATCCGTGAAAAGTAGCGAACAGACAGACGGACACATTCGCATTTATAATATTAAGTATGGAAGTTTTCATTTATTGCAACTCATACCTAAGACAGAGATTTTTAATTTCAGAACATCTAAAATCTAAATTATATAACAATGAACCTAAAACTAAAAAACCTTAAAAAATATAATACTTATAATAACTAAAATAAATTATGAAAAGAGTCCCTTTAGGCAAGGTTCCGAATATATTTTTTATTTAAATCGTCATCAGTGCTACTGGCCTAAAAGTGAAGGTTTGCCAGTAATTGTGGGAAAGGTTCGTTTTCAGTTTCTCTTAACTTCGAGTAAGTAGTCATATTCCTTTAGATATGCTATAACCATTAGACAATGATTTTAAAAGTAAGTAATTATTTACTACTATAATATACCAAGATTGCTCTTGCAAATGTATCACAATATAATAATTATAATTTGCTCCGACTTCCTTATCGTATTTATTTATCACTTTGGAACGGATATTATAAGAGCTGGTACAACAATGTTTACAGGTTAAACAAATACATTGTACCTATTACCTATCTATAACATAGGGTAGTCATAGTTTTGACAAAGTGAACTAATATTGACGTATTTTTTAGTGTATACAATTTATAAGGCTAAAATATTATAGGGCGGATGTAAGAACTAAGTATTACGACATTTTTAGGGTTCCGTACCTCAAAAGGAAATACGGAAGCCTCATAGGATCACTTTGTTGTTTGTATCTGTATGTCTATCCGTCTGTCCGTCTGACCGTCTGTCGTGTCTGTCAAGAAAACCTATAGGGTACTTACTGCCTTAGGTGATATAGCACAAGTTAAAAAAATCCGTAAATCGTGAATGAGTGGTTAAATAACAAAAGAAAATTAAAATGGGTTCATGAACAAATAGTATTTTCAATTTTCAAAGTAAGATAACTATACCCAGACACGTGACACGAAGCACGTGACGCCGGTTTGACCTACTTTCCACGTGGCAAGCAGATCTCACGTTGCCATGGAATTCATCCAGGCTAAGTCCGCTGTCCGCCCACTATGCTACCAGCCTGTGCTATGAATATCGTGCCTACGTGTCAAAATAAAAAGCCGCGTAAGTTCCAGTTTTTTTGAAATCCCGTGGGAACTCTTTGATTTACCAGGTTAAAAAATAGCCTATATCCGCCTCTAGATTTAAACTATCCCTGCATTAAATAGATGATGCCCGTGACTGCTTCGATCCCAAAGGAACTCTTTGATTTTTCAGGACAAAAGTAGCTTATGTCCTTCATGGACTGCAAGCTATCTCTTTGCCAAGTTTCGTCAAAATCGGTTAAACAGATGGGCCGTGAAAAGCTAGCAGACAGACACAACTTCACATTTTTAATAAATGGATATTGGCATCGGCATAATGAACTGAAAAATAAACAAATGTCTAAGGCCAAAATTATATAAGTCGTTAAAAATTTCCGACTGGCAGTTTTTGATAAGCATAATATTGCTGTTGATCCTTGCCTTTTATTTTGACGTCCTGGGGGAATGTAGGGTCCTAAATGTGATCGCAGTTCGCCGTCAAAGCCGCAAGTGTGCGCACAACTCAGTGTTCAACACTTACGATGAATAATTTAGTACAAATTGTTGACAGTAGTTCAATCTATAAATTGCGTATGCCCACTAGAAATATTTAGTCATGCGTATCATAGAGATGCTGACGAAGTCAATTACAAAGGTCAGTGTTGATATGATCTTGCTCACGCATTTATAATAGGGTAGGTACTCGTACCTACGTCCCGCTCGATGATGTAGACGTCACTCGGTCACTCCCAGTTTCAATAAACAGAAATGCTTTACTTGCGGCCGTGTCTTGGGATCCTAATTCGAGGGATTCTACTTTAAAAGGATCATAATGGTATCTTAGTCTTCCAGGATAAAACTTAGCAGACAGAAACAATTAAGCCAGTCTAGATTCTAGAAAGTGGCTCTAATGCAAAATGACTAATGGCGAAATTGCAGCTAATGTTAGTTTCGTACTTGTACCCTCATTTTAATTTTAAGTTTACGTAATAACTGATCACCATTACGTCAATTATAAAATTAAATTCAACAATCATTGTCAATCAAGAATTTTTACTAGTGATTTAAAATATTGTGTAAGATACAGCACTGATACCGTTTAAAGAAATTATATTGGCCTGATTATTCTTTCCAAGACCTTTATTAGATGATGGCACGACACTCAGAGGACGTTCGCTGCTCCAAGAAAGAAGGTAGGTATACCTATTATATAAGATACGATTTGATAAAGCTTTCAAATATTAAATTCTTCATTCTTAAACAGTGTTTTTATTTGTATCTGAGATTAAGCAAAGTAAATAGTCGTTGATTGAGAAAAAATAATGTATCTCTTTCAAAACAAAAGACCTTTGAAAGCCAAGCGGAGTGTCGGTCAATCAGAGGTGATTGTGATCTGCACTGCACCTGCCAAGCTACGGCGGTAGGACCCTAGGGTCCTAAGTTAACAAAAGGACTCGACTCTAGTCCAGACTCCTATTTTGAATAAGGTAAAAAAAATCACGTGAAGTTATGTCCGCCTGTATGAATTAATACTACCTAGATAACGCTTTGGATAAACAACTGCCACAGTTTATTACTTGACATAATTTGCAAACAATTTGGTTTTATCGGCTTATGAAGATTGATGAGTTCATTACAAATCCACAAAATGGAGTATATGATATCCAGTAGGTAAGTAGTATGGGTAGTGAATTTCCGTGACTTAATTCAGTAGCCTACATTTTTTTTATTACTGCAACAGATTTATGTGAATAGCTTTGTCGAATCCTGCTGGGTTATTACATTTGTGTCTCGTGCTAAATTTGAAAAAAAATATTCCGCTTGGATTTATATTTTTGTAATCCTTTGGAACCATTTTGTTTTTTTTTTTTTAATAAAAATAAAAGATAGCGATTTATCAACCTACGAGTATTTGCTATTTGTCTGCGAAAGTTCTGTCTAATAGCCGTTTAGACAGATTTTTTTAATTGCTTATAAATCTTCATAAATCAAAAAAAAAAAACATACAGACGGAAACTTTAATTTTATTCATTTGCATTGATATAGATAAGATCGTTACAACTATTGACAAATTCTTTTTATATTTAGGTAGGCATATGAAAATTGTTAGGATAAGACTTTGCACCATGTGTGTACCATGTGTGTTGTTATAGGTACTTAGGTCATGCAGAAGTCTGATTTTGAAGGATTTTGATAAAAATAGAATCTAAACTCTGTCGCTTGCAGATACTTTGTATTGAAATTCATTTGAAGATTTACTGAAACGCATACTTATACGATATACATGAATAAAAAAAATGTATTAAAAATAAAATTTAAGTGAGTGTGCGTTATATTATAAAGCACTAAGCAGTGTTATATGTTAGACGATATTAAACCTACGACCATATTAATAAAAAATGTAGGTAATGTTGTTTTTAAAATAATAATATGAGCGACAGTTAATACTAAAAACAGCTTATTGGTAATTTATATGATACCTATAGTAATGTTATTGTAAAATTGATAAGACACCTTTTAGTTTTGCTAAACAAGAAACAATCTAAAAATAATGATTTTCTGCACCAATTGAGCTCGCGGTTAACAATGAATAAAGTTTACATAAACATTATTTCTCAAAATTATTACCATAAAATAATGAATCGTTAACTTCCGGGTAATATTGTCTTGAGTAGCAGAACAAATGAAGACTCTATTTTCGATTTGACTTTCCGTTTTGCAAACACGCGACGCGACGGTAAAAATACCTATTGCTAAAATTATATCTATAATCTATATACAATATACATATATGTATTTCAAGTACTTGATACTAATACAAATGTTCAGAATCATTTTACTGCTTGAAATTATCCTTATAAGAATCTAGTAACTACGAATACTAGAAATAAACTAGTGTAAGCTCTTCGTTTAATCACCGTACCAACTGCTAATCGATATTCTTCGTAAGAAAAATTTCCGTTATATAATGTTAATTGGATTGGATTGGTATTTCAACGGTATTTCATTCAAATGAATAACAATGAGTGTTGTAGGTATAATTTGCTTCGTTATTACAATACGCTTGACAAGCTTATAATATAAATATAATTAGTAAATAATATCTCGATATTTATAATTTTTTATACAGCAATCAAGGATCGCACCACTTTTTTATCACAACACCGTGCAGCGATAAAGAAAAATAGCGAATTGAATATTTGCATAAACTTTGTGCAAATATGCAACTAAACTATCATAAATTTTAATCCATGATTCTGACGACATTAAAAATGTACCTACAAAATGATCATGCATAGTAACTATCATTTGATATCTGTTTAGTATCTTCATTGTCTTGTCACACTAATATTATAACGGCGAAGGTGTGTGTGTGTTTGTTACTCCTTCACACAAAAACAACTAGACGGATTTGGCTGAAACTTTGAATGGAGATTGGAGATAGATTATACTCTGCAAATAAGCTTCCTTTTATCCCGGAAAATCAAAGGATTTTTAAAAACCCTTCATCCACGCGATCGAAGTTGTGGGCATCAGCTAGTTTCTAATAAGAAAGAAGGCTTTCCGGGACCAAGTCAGCAGATACGAGTAGGTATAACAGGTCTCACAAAGACGACATGGCACGGTCAGGCCGCCGCGCCGCCGCACCGGCCATCACCGATAAAATATGTCAGCGGTGTCTAAGGTTATGTTGACTGAGGCCGCTTGTCCGTGTTCACGTTTCAGCGCCTTACGTGAGGAGTAAGGACGGAGGAATAATGTATTTATTGTGAATGAAAATTGGATGTTGCAAGTTAGTTTAATAGGTCAGTGGAGGATACATAAATAAAGCCGCGGCGGGCACCATCACAACTTCTATACAAACCGCACCTTAGCTACTGCAAAAATAATCTTCCAACGTAAAAGTATGTAAGATATGCACGCAAAATGTATCAATTTTCAAGATCAACTTCTGGCGACAATTTAGCGGACGCGGACGGGCCGATTTTACGACAAGTGTTGAAAAAAATATGATGTAGGAGATAAAATGTTTTGGAGGATGAAATTTCTTTGTTACCTACTAAGCGGTATATTTAAACAAAAACATACAGCATTGTGTTTATTTAAATGGTACTCGTTTTAATCAATTAAATATCACTTGCTTTAACAGTGACGAAAATATCGTGAGGAATCAGGAAACCTGCATGTCTGAGAGTTTTTCGTGATATTCTCATAGGTGTATGAAGGCTGCCAATCTGCGCTGAGCTACCAGATACTTAATTAATTAATATTATGGCCTAAACCCTTATCATTCTGAAAGAAGACCCGAGCTCAGTAGTGGACCGGCGATGGGTTGATAATGATGGTTATGATGATGCGAAATGCTTACGGTATCAGTATTTTTTATAAAACTTTCTCCGAGATAATAATATGTATAATTCACTCAACTTGTAAATATTTACCTACTAACTGAAATAATGTATTAGCACTACAGGTGTACTTAATACATTAATAAACAATTACTTTTGGTGTTTTATTGGTATTTCAACCTATTTAAGTACATGGATCGCTATGGCGTGTTCTCTCCAGTTTTAATATTCTCAAAAAGCTCATAAAAACTAGCAAATTGGTAATAGTGCTTATATGAGCCGTAAATTGAGGAAGAGCACTTATCACATTGTCACTAATCCGATTTTCGCTGCAACTTCACGGAGAAACAGGACACGATGTTATCAGATCGTAGATTAAGGTCGCGGAATAGGATGCAGAGAATTTTGCGTGTTTCAGGCAGTGAATTAAGTGGAATTTACATTACGACGTTAGTGGCACGAAATTAGACGTTTACACATACAATTGATAGTGAAATTATTGTCGTGACACTAATTTCGTGCCACTAACGTCGTAATGTAAATTGCGCTATAGTGCATGCAGCAATTTTTTAATTCAAGTGGAAATTTTTATTCTTAAATGAATACTAGTACTTACAGCCTTCGTCTTATAAATATACATTGAAAATTTATGTTATTTTAGTACCTGTTTTAATAATAATTTATTAAAACGTTTTTTATGATTTATTAGATGATGACTGCGACTTTATCCAGATTTAGGTTTTAAAAATCTCGTGGGAAACATCAAAATTGGTTAAACGAATGATCCGTGAAAAGTAGCGAACAGACAGACGGACACATTCGCATTTATAATATTAAGTATGGAAGTTTTCATTTATTGCAACTCATACCTAAGACAGAGATTTTTAATTTCAGAACATCTAAAATCTAAATTATATAACAATGAACCTAAAACTAAAAAACCTTAAAAAATATAATACTTATAATAACTAAAATAAATTATGAAAAGAGTCCCTTTAGGCAAGGTTCCGAATATATTTTTTATTTAAATCGTCATCAGTGCTACTGGCCTAAAAGTGAAGGTTTGCCAGTAATTGTGGGAAAGGTTCGTTTTCAGTTTCTCTTAACTTCGAGTAAGTAGTCATATTCCTTTAGATATGCTATAACCATTAGACAATGATTTTAAAAGTAAGTAATTATTTACTACTATAATATACCAAGATTGCTCTTGCAAATGTATCACAATATAATAATTATAATTTGCTCCGACTTCCTTATCGTATTTATTTATCACTTTGGAACGGATATTATAAGAGCTGGTACAACAATGTTTACAGGTTAAACAAATACATTGTACCTATTACCTATCTATAACATAGGGTAGTCATAGTTTTGACAAAGTGAACTAATATTGACGTATTTTTTAGTGTATACAATTTATAAGGCTAAAATATTATAGGGCGGATGTAAGAACTAAGTATTACGACATTTTTAGGGTTCCGTACCTCAAAAGGAAATACGGAAGCCTCATAGGATCACTTTGTTGTTTGTATCTGTATGTCTATCCGTCTGTCCGTCTGACCGTCTGTCGTGTCTGTCAAGAAAACCTATAGGGTACTTACTGCCTTAGGTGATATAGCACAAGTTAAAAAAATCCGTAAATCGTGAATGAGTGGTTAAATAACAAAAGAAAATTAAAATGGGTTCATGAACAAATAGTATTTTCAATTTTCAAAGTAAGATAACTATACCCAGCGGGTGTCATAATGACATAATGATGAGGGTGTCATGAAAGGTACCTGCACGTACCTTTATTATAGTTTTTGACTTATCGTGAAAAATACCCGAGTACGGAACAATCGGTTCGCGAGTGTGACTCGCACTTGACCGGTTTTTTGAAAATCCTTGGGTAAATAAATAAGATAACATTAGATACGTTGCGTTTTACATTGACTTAAGAACTGGTCAGAAGTCAAGATTCCTGCGCGCCAATGTTATAATAACGATGCGTAATTAAATGAGCATATAAATACGGATAAACAAGTGCAAACACTGCACCACATATATAAATGCAGACAGGGCTGCCAACATCCCGGAAGTCCCGGATATTACCTACAACCCGATTCACAATACGTACCTACTTAGACGTAAGTATAGGTCAATCGCAAAGGAAGATAACATAGGCAAGTACATATTCCATTAATATATTATAAAAAATCTTTTCCCGACAATAACATGAAAATTTGCATGAAAATGCGTAAGTTTTAAGTTATCTCTATGATTATTCGTATATGGAGGGGCAATGCACGCACAACAGACGGAAACGTTTAAGTGCGGAAACCAGCCCAGAGAGAAGAAGAAGATTATTCGTATTTGGGCTTTCGGGTATAAAATGACGAAGTACATTTTTCAGGACTTTTGGAAATCGGTAAATTCCCAAAGGTCAAAAATTCCACTCAAGTACAGCCAGGGGGATCAACTAGTATAGTAGCTATATAACTTGTGGGTATACAGATACGTCTGCATAATAAACATAAGTAAAGTTTTAGTTATGGGTTTATGTAATCATGAAAATTAATTTGCCACTATGAAATTTATCTATGCAAATATTTTATGTAAATTTTGTTTCAGGTATCGATATTGTCTGGTTTTGTTGTTTTAGAAGATAGGTCGGTAACACCTGGGTAATATACTATTTAATTCATACAAATAGCGGTTAGGTTTACCTTATTAAAATCAAACTATTGAAACCAAATCTTTACTTTATGTGTTTTCCATCCTACGTGATGTTGACGAAGTAATTTGTGCCTCATTTCCACTCCTGAAACTCATTAGCAGTGAACTGATTAAGTACAATGGTTTTTGCCATTAGTATTATTTGCCTAAGATTCGTAATGTGATTTTTGTTTCTTGACTTTTTTAAGCTTGGTGCGCGCTTTCGGTCGTTTAACTGTAATGTTCAAAATATCAGCGATTTGAGTACCTACTTATCTATTTAATTGAAATAAGTGCTTCAAATGCGTCCCGAAAAATAAAAGCAACGTTTTTATTTCAAATGAATCAAATTTTTAGACTTATTGCTTAGGTGTTAAGTTTCATTTTAGAATAAATATTTTAATTTTCATTAAAAATCCTTTTCGAATTTTCCTTTTATTGTCGATGACAAGAGTTTTTAAATATAAATATTTTGCAATCGTTATTAAACTTTATGTTCAAGTGTTAAGGTTTATTATAAACTGAAATTATTGTGGTGTCCTAGAGAAAGATCTAGAAATTAATCATAATTATGCACCTAGCTTAATGTTGAAATTTGACAATTTAGTGGTAAGAAAGTCATGGTAAGGTAGCTAAATTCATGCCGATGATCCTGATTGGGCAGCGTATTGACCTTTGGTAATAATTATGGTCTACATAATTATTATCAAAGGTCAATACGCTGATGGCAACCCTAGATATATTATGCTACAGTTTGGTGTATTTGCAGATAGTACTGGTTGCAAAGTGCGTGGCATATCGCTCGAGGTCGGTAGGAGGTCAGCGCCTCTGTATAAATAATTCGCTGACCACATTAACCCAGGGAACTAGCTGTGATTAACCGGACTGGACGGGCAAGGATATTTCTTTGACGCACACAGGGTAGCACAATATCGTGCCCCATTTTCTGAGGGAACAAAATAGTTATTTCCGTAATCCGTACCGTGATAGCTTAGTGGTTAAAACCGCGTCGGCCTTCTATTCGAGGTGTCCGGGGTTGGTCCCGCATACAAGCACCTCTAATTTTTTGGAGTTATGTGCATTTTAAGCTATCAAATAACACTTGCTTTAAAGCGGAATTTACAATTCGAAATTAGTGGAATGAAATTAGTTTCACAACATTAATTTCATTATCAATTGCACGAGCTAATTTCGTACCACTGATTTCGTAATGTAAATTCCGCTTTATGGTGAAGGAAAACATCGTAACTAGTGAAAAAACCTGCATGCCTGAGAGTTCTGAACATAATCTCAAAGGTGTAGTTATCTGCCAATCCTTACTGACCAGCGTGGTACTAATCTTATTCTGCTGGGAAGAGAAGGGTTGGGGCGATGATGATGATTTCCGAAATCTATTTACTTTTTTATAGCTTACCTACCTACTCGTATAAAGCTTTTGAAAATAAAGCTTTGATTCATTCATCTGCACTACCTAATACTCGAATGTTTTACGAGAACTTGGCTAATGGCTATGCACTTTCATTTCACAATGCGGAAGTTGGACCTTTTATGGGTGTATTTTAGACGTGGATTGATATACTTAGTCGCTAGATGGTCGCTAGGGTAAAAGAAGAAACTGATATTAATTAATCAAACAAACAGAAGAGAGGTAAAACATAAAATTAAACATTGATGAATTCTGGCGGCCGTTGGTAATAATAAATAAACTCAAAATATGTTGTGAAGTGATCGTCATCATCATTAACACATCACCGGACCACTACTGAACACGGCTCTTTCTTCAGAATGAGAAGGGGTTAGGTCATGGTCTACGACGTTGGCCAAGTCCGTTCCAGCGTGTGTAAACATAAATGAAACGCATGCATGCCGCTTTTATTAGTTTTGTACCACTGAATACTTAATAGTACTTAACTTTACTTCTTATGAAAGTAACATAAAAGTTAACAAGCTGTACCTACTTACACTTTGTAATTACTTCGTATGTTTACTTTTCAAAAATAGAAGCAAAGAATAAGAGAACTGAAAGTACTCACTGACTATATGAATCATAAAGGATGCGAACACCACCATCCAGCCCCACCCTCCGTCTGGGGGGGGCGGCAGGCTCTCCGAACCCTCCCTCGAAGCCTCCACGGCCTGAGAACTGCTCCCATTCTTTGTGCTTTTCACCGCTACGTGCGACATCCTTATTGTTTAAAAATTATCTCTTGGCACTTAATTCTTAAGGCAGTTAGATATTATTTATTACGTAAGTACTCGTAGTAGTTCTGATATGATTGCTTCAATAAATATTTATGTCTGTCTTTCCTATTGGTAACTATTAAGTAAATAGAGGCACTTTTTTGCGTATTTCTATTTTTAATATAGTGAAAAAAGGAAGCAACGTTGCGGAGGGAGAATTAAGGACTCTTATGATTATTTTCCTTGCATGATCTATGGAACTAGATCATGTTATTTACACCTATCTGCGGTTTAGTATCACTTGTTTGTGTCTTAACCGTTTGTTGTTTTGGAAGATCATCTTTGGCTTGTATCTGAAACAATGAAAATTTTTATTGAAATACATATTGGATATACATGCAAATTTAAAAAAAATGCTAAAACTTCTTTCTCTTTATACGTACATTAGTATGTACAGATATAGTAAAATATAGTGTTTATTGATCAATAGCAAAAGATATTATGAGGATCAAAAAATTGAAAACATCACAAATGCTTAATATTAATGCTAATATCTTTTTACGCATGAATAGAAATACCATCCCTCGTAATCGGATGGTATTTGGAGGAGATCGATATCAATATCATAATGTCATTCGAATGGAGGGAACGATTTCTTTACATTGAATTTTATTGTTATGATGAATTGTGTGAATAGTATCTATACGATTCACGTGATTTATTTAGATTCTACCTCAAACTACTTAATATAAGTAGTATAGGATTTTAAGATATTGCGTTGGAAATCCAAAGTTACTATAACGCAATATCTTAAAATCCGTGTAATAATAATCTCCATAAAACGTATCTTTGTTACAAATCTGGAATAATAAAGAGAGATCTAATAACAAATAATATTATGTTGTCGTTATATTTTCTTCTGAGAAAAGAAAAATAATATTACATTTGATTGCAATACGAGATTATATTGTTTTCGTCGTTAAAAATACGTTTATTTTATATTTCATTTCGTTCACAAGGATCATAATATACGAAATACATGAAAAATAAATATATATACTTAGTAGTTTGGAATGAAATTATTGTTATTTCATGGTATCTGTATTCCACTTATTGTGTAAAGATAGTAATAATTTATTGGAACAAGAGTGTCTGTATTGAGACATGTGACAATTGTTGAAAGTGCTATTGGGATAGCAGTCAGCACTGAGTTTCAAACATTTATGATTTTTGTTTGTTTATCTTGGTTATCCAACTCGGGCAAACAAACATAGGTATAGGCGTACCGAACAGTTTGTTTGCTCAATTCTGATAGACATTATTGAGTCTATTTCATTCAGGCAATCATTGTTTTTAACCCCCGACCCAAAAAGAGGGGTGTTATAAGTTTGACTTGTGTATCTGTGGCATCGTTGCTCCTAAACTAATGAACCGATTTTAATTTAGTTTTTTTTGTTTGAAAGGTGGCTTGATCGATACTGTTCTTAGCTATAATCCAAGAAAATCGGTTCAGGCGTTTGAAAGTTATCAGCTCTTTTCTAGTTACTGTAACCTTCACTTGTCGGGAGTGTTATAAACTTTTAATTTAGGTGTTATAATTTTACATGGATCGTAGTGATTGCAGCGCTAAAAAAAAGTTTTTTCGCTTGTTTGTTCTCGTATTTGTCGTCTATGTAGACTCGAATTTCCATAATTTTAATATTTACGTAAGTCTCTGCGTAAAGGTAAGGTAAAGGTAGTTAGTATTCAACGTCAACGATCGCAGAGTGGCTTTCCAATTTGTAACGCCACACTACCCCGCGGAAAATGGTTCGTGGAGTAATTTTGCTTCTAAGAGGGATAGACTTTTTAAAGTTCTTTAGTAAAACAAGAAAAACTCATAGTTTTGTCTAATCTATCTATCTCCTGTCTGTCGTTATTTATATTATTTCTATTTTTAATATAAATACATATGTAGTATATTATTAAGTTTTTTTTTTCGAAATGTTATTATTTTAATTTTGTTAAAATCAGCCAAAGCACACAATTGGTGTAGTTAAAGAAAAGAGAAAATCTTATAGTGCTTTAGCTAGAATTTTAAATGAAACAAAGTTTATATTGTTTTTCGAATTTTTTCCACTTAAACAATACAAATAATGTATCGTTTCTTTTAAGTTTCCATTGAAGTAGAAACTGGACCAACTAAACATTATTTTGGTCGACTATCATATTATATTGTTAGTTGTTTGCCGCACGATAGTCGTGATGATTATATGGTTTATAATTTCATACTGGATGAAAGCTACTATTCTAGAAATATTACGATTTTGAAATAAGGTAATTTAAGGATTATGGAGGAGGATAATATAATATCTGAAACTCGTAAATATCGTAAATCGGCATTCTGGCGCTCATAATTTTTTTCTAAAGGGTAGTTTTTCTGGGAAAAGATGTTAAAAAACCTATCCAATGAGATAGGTAATACTAGAGGTTGCAAACTTAATTTTTTTTCGACTCTCAGTTTTCATGTTGATGAGATAATCTTTTTTCATAATTTAATTATTGTTCGTCTGTATAGCGGTAACGGATTTTTAAAAATGTGCTTCAACTTTACAGCTTTGATACTATCTTTTAAAATGGTTGTGAGGTGACACACGGACAGACAGATGGACTGACGGATTGGTGGAAATTATAAGGGTTCCCTGTTCTACAGAACTCTAAAAACAATTGCTTATTTATTAGCAAGGGCCTTAGAAAAATGCTAGGCTACGATAGGAATAGCTTACATTTTTATTCGTTTAAGCATTTGTATGGCATCGTGTTAGAATAATAATGTGTTAACGTACCGTAAATATTATGATATAACTACATACATATTTTAATAATGTACGTTGTTGTAGATAAGTAACTACTGCCAGATGTTTAGATTTAGTCTACATAACAATGTTTACCTACTTGAATCCTGAAATAATAATTAATTTGTCCCATTTATGGAACGACCTCCCTGACGCAGTGGTGAGCGATGTGGTCTTATAAGTGAAAGGTTCAGGGATCGATTCCTGCCAGGGGCAATTACAATTTATAATTTGTAAATTGCCTCTGGTCTAGTCGAGAGGCTTTGGGCCTAGCTAGTTACCATCCATAGATAAAAGAATTTATTTATTTTATCTATGTTACCACTCTACCGTTAAAGCCGTACCACCAAGTGATTAAGCTTTAGGGTACGATGCCGCGTAGAAACTGAGCAGGAGTTTATGGGTTTAATGAAACTGTTATACCTACTCCCTCCAAGTTAGCCCACTTCCATCTTAGACTGCATCATCTTTTGAAATTTATGAACTTTTTGGATTTCCGTACACCCCGTTTAAAATTCATCTTTTGCGGATTTATAATTTATTTCAGTTCCATAACATTTGATTTTTACTGTTATTAAGTCTTTAATAATATGATACAAAACTATATAGCGAATTTACGTAAGATTCAACTTGACCGCGGTTATCAAGGTACTTACATGTAATATTTATTTTACGATAAGAGGTCTATGTTAAGCGTGGGCAGTTACATCAGTATTCTCTAGGTATTCTGTAATTATGTCTCATGGTATTCGCATGATCATGTCAATGTAGGTTAAAAATACTGCAATAAAAAGAAGTTTACTATTAATTAGTTGACCCGCCCTGGCTTCGGGAGCGGGAGCCTATCTATTCCAAAAGGCATATAGGTATGTATACAAGTATGAATGTGTTATATTAGAACACTTGTAAAAAACCTCCACTTAAAATATTCTGAATACTAACGAAACCAATTTTTATTTTTATTGAACCTGTTATTTGTGGAAGAAATGAAAACATATGGTATTATATTATGTTATTCTATTTATAGAGCTATTACACTGATTGCTATTGATTCGCTGTTACCCGTTGAGGAGTTCCGTCTTCGACCTCAGAAGATCAGTTAAACGGATCAGGTCTACACTAATACATAGAACCTACTTATAAGTAGGTGCCATAGGTACAAACTTTGTAAAAAAGAGAATATTGTCAAATTCGGTTAACATTTTACGGAGTTATGGAATACTAGCTGACGCCCGCGACTTCGTCCGCGTGGATTTAGGTTTTTCGAAATCCCGTGGGAACTCTTTGGTTTTCCGGGATAAAAAGTAGCCTATGTGCTAATCCAGGATATTATCTATCTCCATTCCAAATTTCAGCCAAATCCGTCCAGTAGTTTTTGCGTGAAGGAGTAACAAACATACACACACACACACACATACAAACTTTCGCCTTTATAATATTGAGTGATAGAGTAACATCGCTGAAAATTTTCTTTCCCTATCACCAACGAGCCTTATAGTCATCAATTTTCATAACCCTTTTAAGCGTATATAATAATAATAATTGATCTGACCGTGAAGTGCAACTTGACAGCTGGCTTAACTGGCTTACCTTAATCCTACGACCTTCTACACAGATCCTTTACTGAAGCATGATGGATAACATTATTAAAGATCTTAATCTATAAAGGCTTACCTATGATGTGAATACGAATAAGATCCTGGGTTTTATCCAAGGTTCATTCCATTCTAAGACTTATTCTAAGAAATAATTTATTCGAAATTGAACATCTAAACTAGATTTGTCACAAGCCGAAAGTAGAAGTTCTTAGTTTTGAGCAGTAATTTTTTTGCTTTTTAAACTTTCGTGGACGCCCGAGCTGGCACTGGCGAGTAACCACGAAAATGGGACAGGCCGCGTCAAAAGGTTGACAGATAGTGTAAAACCGAATTTTCATTACGACGTTAGTGGCACGAAATTAATGTCACGACATTAATTTCACTATTAATTGCATGTGTAAACCGTAAACGTCTAATTTCACAATGAATGCATTTGATACAACGTTTACACAATGCAATTGATAGTGAAATTAATTTCGCGACGCTAATTTCGTGCCACTAACGTCGTAATGTAAATTCCGCTTTATGTGCAGTCAGCATTTTTTACAAAGTTTGTAGGTACATTGCTTCATACTGATAAATTCAAGTAATGTCGATATTTTCGAGTGTTTTTGGCGTATTATGGGAAAACTTTATCGAAACAGCCACTCAGAGATAAAAAAGTTTAGCAATTCGATAACAAAATAATAATCAATACATGGTAGGTAGTAGAGAAAGCCTTTTTATGTATAGGTTCATTTTACATATACCCAATAATATGAAGCATATTATGTATATCTACTAGATACCTAAGCTGTGATAGTGTAGTTGATTATGTATTTGCCAATATTGTTTGAGTGATTTATTTATGTTATAGTTTTATACATATGTGATATGTAATTGTTTAATGTCCCAAATAAATAAAAATAAAAATTATAAGCGATTGCTCTAACACCATCACATTAACGTCTAGTAATTTATTACCTATTCAATTATACCTGTGTTCTAGTTGTTACACGTGCCTAATTACCTAGGTAATAAATTAAGAGTATGTATAATGGAATATCGTACAAGATTCTTTAATTAATAACTAATGATGTTTCACTATAAATGATTAATTAGATGTAGATTATTATTATAACTAATTAATATGTCTGTAGTAAGTAGCAGTACAGAGTAAATACTATGGAAAAATTAGTAGCTGAATCATCAGTCCGTATTCCGTGTACAAATTCCGTAAACAAAGGAATACTGTTACTGTACCTACGACTCATGTATAACTGATTACTGAATACATTTGTTTTGTGTATGAATATACTATTGCGAATAATTTTATTTAATATGAGCATCCGGAGAAACATTTCGTAAATAACGATTAAATTCATACATTAAAATAAAGTAATATCATGGTTTTTACAATGCACCTGGATTTTTTAAATATGGCATCGATTTAGTGTAACAGTGCAGTGTCAGCAAAACAAAGGGAACTCTAAGTAGGTAGTTATTAGAATAAACTAATGACAGTTATTAGACTATAAATTATTGTTATTGGATATAGAAATCAATCATAAGTAGTCGTTTAAGCTAACGTAATATTACTTATTAGCCTACATGATACATGGTAATAGAAATAAAGCCATTGTATAATGGTAATTCATGGTAGAAAGAAAGCTCGAAAAAATCGACGTGCTTATATAATAGCGTATGATATTATGTACGAATGGATCTGCGATGATTCTAAACCAATTGCAAGTTGTAACTATTTGAATAAATTAAGTCGGTTAATATAAAGTTTTGATAGCCGCCCAGAGAAACATTTATTTCTATCTCGAAAGCTAGATAATAAATAAACGTAAGTGATGTTTTATAAACGCACATTATAGCTAGCCGGGAGCTCGGCAACGCTAGTTAAAAAGAGTTGCCCACGTGTTGCCTAAATGATTGGGTCGGGTTGACCGTCTCCAACTAATTCGTGCACATTGACCGTGACTCAGCGAACAGCAATCAAGAATTTTGGGTCGCGAATGTTAAATATCAACTCAATGCTCAAACAATGCCATTATGATATCGTTTGTGTTACGTCAAAAAAACCTGCTGTGATAATATTTGTAATTGACACCTATTATTTTGTTCCCTGCGTTAATCACTGTAATTTCTAATTATAGTGGAGTGGACTGAATTAAAAAATTTCACTTGTGATAAGATTTCCATAGATACCTATTTTGATATCAGGAAACAATATAATGTAGACAAGTTTTTTTTAACTATAAAAGACAATAGACATGCACTGTATTGCAGTCACACCAAATAGTGGACTGATAATGCAGCCCAAGGCGGAGCGCGCCTGCCTAGAAGATGCCTTAGCACTCTTGTTTTGAAGGTCTTAATATTGTAACTAGCGGGGAAAACGGAAGCTGGAAGGGCCTTAGTCTAGCAATGCATTAAAAAAATATTACTTAAGTACATAAATTCATGTACTTAATACTCTTCGGTTGCTAACGGTCAGCGGATCATCGTTATTTTATTAATTAAGATAATTTTTGCAATATTGTCGTGTTCATACATATTTTGTTTAAAATTAACATACAAAAAATAAAATGTTATATTTAGTAATGCGGCGCCAAAAATAATTTTGGCGTTGCATTCGCTTTTTCATTCATGCAACTATCAACCGCTAAGCAATGCTGAAAATATAAAAAAAATAACATACCTATGCTGATTGATTTTTTAAAATTGGTCCGTGGAAATATTTCTCTGAAATGGTTCACTTTTTACTTTGTCAATTGAACTTAACTGGAACGATCACTTTTACGATATCGTGGATGCGATAATAATAACTACGATATGCCAACCGAGCGTTCACTCACGAGCGCTGCCGTCTTCTCACTGACAAATGACAATGACAACAAAAATAGCAGATAACTGAGAAAACAAGCACTGGGTGGTTGAGAGATTGAGGTAAGGGCACATGAACTGCATTCAGCAAAAACGATTGAAGTAACAAAGAATTAGATATTGAATTAAAGTAAGTAGTTTCCACCAAATTTTCGAACTAATAATAAATAATTAAAGATAGGTAAATGTGTATCCTCATAATTATTTCTCCAATAAGTTCATTTTCTTTTTGTTTCGTTTGTTGTTGATAGCGAGCACGTGTAAATTGTTGTTTTAATGTTTGCATCTGTACAATGTGTTTCAATATTAATTCCAATCGCTTTGTTCTCGAAGAAAGACTATTGTTTTACTGCATTCAGGAAAAGGTCATTCATAAAGGTTCTATTAAAGGTTAAAAATGCCAAGTGCGAGTCAGACTCGCGCACTGAGGGTTCCGTACTCGGGTATTTTTTCCAAGATTTTGCACGATAAATCAAAAACTATTATGCATAAAAATAAATAAAAATCTGTTTTAGAATGTACAGGTAAAGCCCTTTCATATGATACCCGACTTGGTAGTTATCTTACTTAGAAAATTGAAACATATTTTAATTTTTTTTTAAATGATGTGACCACAAATTCGAGGTTTTCAGATTTAATCCTGTACTTGTGCTATAAGACCTACCTATCTCCCAAAATTCATGATTCTAGTTCAACGGGAAGTACCCTATAGATTTCTTGACAGACACGACGGACGGACGGACAGACAGACAGACAGACAGACAGACAGATAGACAGACAGACAGACAACAAAGTGATCCTATATAGGTTCCGTTTTTCCTTTTGAGGTACGGAACCCTAAAAAGACAATCGGGACACAAGACGATTTAAGTTTGATTGGGTATTTAATTTCAGAACGAATACCTGTATAGGTGCATCAAAGGTGAAGACTATGTAAAAGTACACTAGGTCTTACCTACAGATCAAATTCATTTTGATGACTATGAAAACATGTTTCTAATTTACATGATATCGCGTTCCATTTTAGAAATGCTTAATTTATTTTAAGGCCGAGGCGTCCATAGATTATTTATAATTTAAAGAGTTTAATAATATAATTTAATGTAGTCTCAAAATTATAGATATTAGGAATGAGGCCAAGTATCGATCATCAATTGCCTGCGTAAAGGTAGTTAAAATCATGTTTCTGTATTTTAAGAACCTTAGGCGGAGTAAACTACCTTAGGTATCAGTCCGTAATTTGAACTCAATTCAATGGATCACGAGCTAAGAATACAAATCAAAAGACAATTTAGAGTTTAAAAAGAAATCAGACCACTGAGTGGATTAAAGGTTGAAATTAGAATAAAAACAGGGAAAAAGTTATATAAAAATTTTAGCGGTTTTTGATCTTCAGTAAAAACTGCCTTTATTCGGCTGGGACGTCGACATATGGAATAAATATTAAATGTGTATTAATAACACCCGGAAAAAGATAAAAAATATTTATCGAACAAAGTAATAAAAATATGTGCTAATCCTTAAGCCGAATTGCTAAATCTATGCTAAGATAACTATGTTTAAACTTATCTTTAGATTAAAATTTAAAATGTTTCTGTCACATGGGTGGGCTCGTACAAAGATTGTTCAAAATAATACCTACTCATGTCTGATAATATGTCACAAAGAAAAGATTTTTAAATGTTGATAGTCGTAGGTACAATCCAGATAGTGTCCTGTTAAATACATAGCTGAGTGTCACCACTTGCCAGGCTATGTGCTTTTGTAATTATTTGTCGCTGACAATGCAAATGATAAGTCAGTAATCTTTAGAAGAAAGTGGTACAAAACTTTAGCCTCTGTTAAAAATGGCTTCCTTTCCTTATCCACCACTTATTCACATAAAATTAAATCAAATTAAATTAATAGTAATAATAATTTAGGTACTTTTACAGAAAAATGATACGTACTTACCTATTATAATTTTAAAATCCTAAATTAACGTTGCCCTATTAAGAAAGTTTTCATAATTTTATTTTAGCTCTTATTTTTAGTGCTCATCAATCTACTAACTTACTTTTTTCAAAATTTAAATTTTAACTGAAACTTGTAGTGGCTACTATGAAATTTATAGAAAGACGTAGACTACGTTCATGCGGATTATTTCATACGGAATTTATTATATATTTTAGAATTTATCATATATTTCATTCATTTCATACGGAATTTATTATTCTTGCAAAATAACGTTTAAAATGTTCTTGAAATATTATTACTTTCGGCGACAGTTTATTGTGAACAATACATAATACATACCCTTGTATGGCAAGACATCGACCCAGATAACCTAACGTGGTAAGGTCAGATGCTGTAACTTTTCCGTTCATGGTATTTATCGGCTAAACTTGTATATATTTTTTTGTTTATAAATAAAACATAAAAACAGATGTTTGCAATGTAATCGTCATGATTTTTTTTCGATCGTTGTTACCTTTTTAACCGACTTCCAAAAAAGGAGGAGGTTCTCAATTCGTCGGGATCTTTTTTTTTTTTTTTTTTATGTATGTTCCCCGATTACTCAAAGACCCCTGGACCGATTTGGAAAATTTTTTTTTTGTTTGAAAGGGTATACTGTGCAGGTGGTCCCATATAAATTTGGTGAAGATCTGATGAATATATTCGGAGATGGAGAACAGAACTCCTCAATGGATAAGAGCAAATTGCTCGCGATCACTGTAATAGCTTAGTAAACAGTAGGGTTTTAACTGGGCATAGCATATTATAGTACAGTGGGGCCACTAAAAATTGTGAAATAAAAAATTTTCAAAAGAAAAATAAAACCGACTTCAAAAACCAAAAGCACTAAAAAGTAGAAAATAATTTTTGTTTAGCTACACATGTAATGTACCTAGGTATGAAGTCGGGCGAGCTTCACTCTTGGATTTCTAATTTTGTTTTAATATGCTCGCTCGACTTCATACCTAGGTACATTACATGTGTAGCTAAACAAAAATTATTTTCTACTTTTTAGTGCTTTTGGTTTTTGAAGTCGGTTTTATTTTTCTTTTGAAAATTTTTTTACCCAATTTCTGTTACTGTCCATTAAGTTACAACTTTTGCTTCTTTTAAGAATTTTTCGCATGATGGTTAAAAGTCTTTAGTAGTTGATTTTTGCAGTCCAATATAATACCATGGATGTCTCGTATATTCAGGTGTGACTGAAGGAGGATGGTTTTGCTGAGCTTCTGGAACTACGAGTAGTTAACTTGCCTGGTTTGATTGCTTTGACATAGTGGAGTGGTTTAGATATTAGCACTGATCATTAAATTAAACAAAAGAATGTCTATTGCGAATAAGAATCAAATAGGATAGAAGAATAAAGAACAGCTTTATACCTTATAATACATATAACACTAGTCATTAAGTTACAGGCAAAAGTGAGTTGCCAGCAAAAGTTCTTAGTTAGAATGACCAATTCAGGATGTATAGAGATCGTTAGCATTGGCCTCCCTCTCGACTCGTCTTCCGAGATAGTTCTAGATATTTAACCAAGGACCGTTTATTACTCTGAACCATTGTTTGACAAACAAGATGATTAAGCTTCTTGGCGGCCACATATTCATATTAGGTCAACGATCTCGTGTTTATTTACTGTCTTGATTTTGAACAATCACTCTTATTGTAGTGATAGGTAATTGAGGTTACTGATATCTAGCTTATTCCTGCGACTTCGTCCGCGTTTTTTGGGTTTCTTAGCCGAAGGGTGCCAATTGGACTTTATTACTCACTTTTTTTTTAGAAAGAATTTTAGCCAGCCAAGAAACAAGAAGCCAAGTTTATTATGCTGACTAATATTCCTCAAGTTCTATATAAATTATATAATATCAAGAACGAAGTTATGGGAAAAAGCTAAGTAGTTGGATATACTAATTGAGCAGGCACCGTATATTAGTAATAGTAAAGACTCCTATTATCTACAACTAGCCAAGTGCATAATTACTTACATAGATATATTTATAAGCAATGTCATAAAGATTGGTGTTATTTATAAGCCCTAAAGGCCAGCCAGTCAAGTTATTGTAAGTATGGGTGCCAAGGTTTGGTTTGTAGGATAATTCGTTTACCTGTACGTTGTACGAATGCATTTAATATTTAACTGGATAATATTGTAAAAATTGCAAGACAGCGAGATGCTCACAAGCAATATAACTTGCGGAGGGCACTCTACACTCGCAAGTCCAGTCATTTTCTGCAAGTTTTAGACTAAAAATGTCTGTAAATTACACTATGTGCATGAGAATTGCCAGAGGTTCGCATTGTTATGCGTTGCCATAAAATTATTATTATTTATTGTTGTAAGTTACATAGATTACTGCTGTACGTTATCGCATCTTGTTTCTCTCTTTTTTAGGGTTCTGTACCCCATAAACGAAAACGGAATCCTTATAAGATCAATTTGATGTCAGAGTATGCGTCAGTCTGTCCGTGTGTTAAGGCCTGTTTTGCTCAGAAACAGCTCGAGGTATCAAAGTCAGAATATGTAGGCCAATGGCCTGCTATTTGTGTAATGAAAATCTTTATAGTTTACTCGCACTTGGCCGATTTTACATTTACATCATACAATAAGATGTCAAGTTAATATCCGGAGAAATAATGTTCAATGCTCAGCCGTTGTGAACGAGTCATTTATTTAGTTGCGAACGACTTTATATTGTAGGGTTGTCAGTTAAATATATCAATATCTGCAGTGTGATTCTCACTCTGAGAGGAGACCCGTGCTCTGTAGTGAGCCGGTGATGGTGATGATTCTTTAAAGGTAAAATTACATTGACATTAATTGCATATATTTCTTAATTCTCTTATTATCAATATCATTAATGTCGCAATGGCGAGGAGGCACTTCATGAGCGAATGTGATGTATGGAAGAAGTTCATGTTTGACATAATATCGTCTTGTTCTTCTTTGTTAGCCCTTATTTATCGACTGTTGGACATATTACGCTCACGTGCATGCTATTCTTCCCGGTGTTGCCTTCTCCAAGGTTTTCCCATTAGCTTGGTGATGTCGTCGGACCTAAGGGATGGTTGAAATGATTGTATGGCAGTCACGTATTCTGCAAAGTATTTTAGCTCGTCTCCGGTTATATCACACGTCTACTCCCTGGATTTGAAGTGTAAAAATCAAAAATAAACGTGTAGTTGCACTACAGTACCTACTATACCAACCAGTTTTTTAATAGGTACCACTTTATCGACTTTGCATAAATCTTGTGTAATTGTTTTTAATGAGACGACCAATCAGGACTAATTATACTCATGAATTTATACCTGTAGTGAATATTAAAACTATAAAAGTACTTTTTAAGGTTCCGTACCCAAAAGGTGCCAACGGGATACTATAAAGCCTCCGCCTACGCCGTCCATCCGTCTGTCTGTCTGTCAGCAGAATGTATCTCATGATGCGACATAGGTCGAGGTGAGTTCAAGCTACCTGTTAGGTACATTGTTCATGTCCCCAGCTACGATGGGTTGGACGGCGATGGCAGGTGGAGCCGAAATCTCCTGACGATAGACAGAGGGCAGCGGAAACTGGAAAGCGGGTGGATGAGAAAAGCTGAGGACAGGGTGTGCGAAGTGGTGTTGCTAGGTCCAGCAGTGGACATGCAAATGCAGATAGAATGAATGTGTGTGAATAAAATTGTTTGTCACATCACAACCCTATTCCGTTCACAAGCGCGACAGTAATAGTGTTATGTGCGGCTTATTGACCCACTTCGATCAGTGCGATACTTACGCGTAATTTGTTCACGGATTATTCAACATATTTATCACAGCAGGTGTAAAAATTACTAACGTCATACTATTATTATGTTCCAAATTACTTTTTTTATTTCACTTATATCGCTGCCTTATTTACACGGATAAGAATAAGAAATTTATTTGCTAGAAAGTAGTGCAAATAATTGCTGTTTTACCTTTTTTTATACAACACATTCAACTAATAAATTTGTGCGCAAATTAGAGTTCATTACACGATTAATGAAATAGGTAATTCATATACCTAAGTATATTGCAATTTACATATTTATCAAAAACACAATGAGATGATACTGATGATACTCTAAAGTCGGTCACCCATCGAATACTGATTGGGTCAATGTTGCTTAACCAGCACAATCGATTGTCATGCACTGTCGCATCTAGCGCACACTTTCTTAGCATTGCAATAGAGGTCTGTTGTACCGATAAGCTTAGTTAGTCGTTGCTTTATTGAGAACTTTAACAGACATACCTACTTAGTTTACTCAATCTGCAATATTAATAACACAGGATACCTACATTGAATAAAAAAAAATCATTTTCAATGCATTGAAGTTGGTAAATGCATAGAATGGCCATTCCCAACCAAAATTAACACCTCAAGCCGTGCACGTCGTTCATTTTCATAATATTACATTGTCAAAGAGATCAATTTAAATACGTCATACCATTAACCCACATCAAAAAACTCTTGCGTTAGACCAACCTATCTAGTGCATACATAGATCGTTTATTTCAATATGTATTTTGCTTTGACAACCCTACACTAGCTGTTAGCGCCACAGTAAATACGATTACCAGCGCTTGATTGACTATAACCTAATCGTAGCGAGCTGGGACTTTGTTACTTTATCCGATGTTAATAATATCCTCCATGAATTTTGAAGACGTATAGAATGTATGAGATTAATTATAATTATTATTTAATTCAAAGTATGCTTACGATTTAGAGTAAACTAGATAATACCCATGACTTCGTCAGTTTTAAAAAATCCCATGGAAATTCTCTCATTTTCTGCGATAAAAAGTAGTCTAAGGCCCGTCTTCAGGATGCAAGCTATCTCTGTAGTCTGTACCGAGAACTATGTCCATGTTAAGTTAGGTTTGTAAAAAGCCCGTAGGAACTATGAGTTTCTGGGACCAAAAGTATTTCTTCCCCGAGATGTAAACTCAAAAGTCATTGTGTAAACTAGATAATTTACCAAAGGTCAAAATCTGTTAAACGGATGGGCAGCGAAAAGCTAACAGAAAACACACATTCGCATTTATAAAATTAGTAGATAAGAAATGCCCTATCTGTATCAGTCTCTATGGTAAGTTTAGATCAAGAAGATAGAATATATTATCATACGGTCGAAATGAACAGTCAAGATCCTAAACATTTACCTAGCAATAAATGTCATTGTGCAAGAGAGTTATGTTAATCTAAACAGAATTTAAAATAAAAGACGATATAAGTAAAGAAACCATTTCATTTATTTAATAAATACTTGCAAGATGTAAATATTGTCTTTATGTGATGGTTACTAAATATTTAATTTATCGATATTTTAATGACCAGTGCATGTGGTAGATTCTTGTTAAGAAACAAGAATCTACCACATGCACTGGTTTCAAATATCGCTATAGCCAGCAAGATACTCGGCGACGTTTATCGATTACTAATTATTATTGTAATATAATAGATACAACAATAGTATTACCAACATGAATGAGGTACCTACACTGCTTTATATAATAATCACTTTAGCTAATATAATACTTTAAAACAATAACGATCCTTGGTATTAAATTTATCCCGGAAAATTAAGGAATTATCAAAGGATTAAAAAAATCTAAATTCGACGAAGTTGGGGACATAAATTAGGTTAAATATAAAATAAAATATAAGATTATTGGTTAAAGTCCTCTGTTGTAACCCTATGCCACTGTCAAGCTCCGCTGCAGTAAAGCAATCATGAGCGCTCGATTGACTTGCTTTATCTCCACATACTGGAGTTTGTGTTAGAGATTCTGCAAACGCTACTAGATTTGTTTCAGAGTATACTATAAATAGTTGAGTAGAATATATTTAATACAACTTTAACACAGAGACTAACGAACAATGTATAAGTAGGTATAGAAGTATGGCACACTTATTTCATTACTAGCTGTGCCCGCGACTTCGTTCGCGTCTAATAGGGACTTTATCCACGGACGCTCAAACGCGAGGCGTGTAGTACGTACTCTGTACGTTAAAAATGTTCGCCGTGATTCTTTAAATTGACATAACTTTTTTATTTATGAACCGATTAACATGAAATAAACACTAAATGTTAAGTGAAGCTTACTACAATATATTGGTGAAAACCGTATCTAAATCGAATAAGCCGTTTCTGATATTAGCGTGCACAAACACACAGACAAACAGAAAGACAAAAAAAAATTAATTACAATTTTGGGTTCGGCATCGATATAATAACAATCCCTGCTACTTTTTTTTATATACCTACTTCCATTGTACAGACACCACTTTTCTACAATTTTATTATATGTATAGATTTTCGCCAGAAAAAACGCCGCTGTTGTCTGCGCAAAGTACAGAAATCCATTGTGGGGCTGAGCTGAGTATTTACTTTTATAATATGGTTCCGAAAGAATTTTTGGATTTCCATTACATATCAAAGCTGATAAACAATAAAATTGATGAATTCCTTGATGACAAAGTTGCGTGGAAGCAAACGGCTGAACTTTCAGTTGCCCATGAAATGGCGTAGTGTACGTTTATTGTTACATTGGATATAATTGTAACTTTTTATGATTTGAATAGAGCAGCAGCTGAGTTTCTTGGCGGTTCTTCTCAGTCGATTCTCCATTCCGGACGTAGTGGTAGGGTCACAGACGTAGCAAGAGACACTATAGTTGCCTACATGAAATAAAGTTTGGGCTCTTCTCAGACCTGGGCACATTTGGAACCCTCGTAGCTTTAGTTTTAAGTTTACGTAATTAACTTATTTACTAACTTATCACCACTACATCATCTTACGAATCTAACAACTGAAAATCAAAAAGTGTAATTATTTTATTTGACTACTATTTTTTATTCAGGAAAATCAAAGAGTTCTCACGAGTTTTTAAAACCTGAGTCAATGTACTTAAGTATAAATTAATGTAATTCCAGATTATTTATAACAAGTAGATAGAGTTAAATAACAATTATTGTCACGTTTGCTAAATGTAAAGTAGGTACTAGAAACGAATATTTTATGAGAAAATTACCGCAATAGGTATAATTTACACGTGGACACAAAGTTATTTAGGTACTAATAAATATTGTCATACGGTAACATGTTGGATGATAGGCTCGCATATCCTACGCTCCGCCTCAGGAAAGTTGGAAAATCGTTTGTGGGAATGAGTGTAATATTTTATAATAAAATTCCACAATCAATTTTAGACTTGCCTTTACACAAGTTTAAAAAATCTATTAAAAGTATGCTCCTGAAAAAAGCTTATTATACAATCGAAGATTATGTAAATGACAAAAAAGCTTGGATTTGATGCGCTCCAGCAATACACGGCGCTGCAATTGCTTGTATACAGTATGGCATATTATTGTAAATTGTACATTTGAAAAGAGCAACCGCCGAGTTTCTTGCTGGTTCTTCTCGGTAGGAACAGCATTCCGAACCAGTGGTAGATTATTTTGACGATTCAAAAGCACTTGTAAAAGTTTAATTGAATAAAAATAATTTGAGTTTGAGTTTGAGTTTGATCAAAGAGAAAACACTTTTTAGACTAATTATTGTAATCAAATACGAATCATTTAAATATTAAATAGATATTACGTTGTTTGTTAATTTGATTATTTAGTCATTCGACTTCAAGTTATGCGATAGTATAGATTTGTGCCTGCATACCTGATGAATTTAAATTAAAACACTTTAAAACCCGTTGCGTTCAATTTGAAAGGAGATCCTACGAAAGTGATTGCAATTTTTATTGCTAGTGATTGACGAAATTAACTTTTACAGCTGACTATAAAAACACAGTAATCGGAAAACCCGCATTGTAGTCGAGCTAACAGGTGTTCCCGACGATGTCAAAATCTATAATATTTTCCAAAATTAAAATTTTATAATTTCCATACATAAAAAAATGCCTGATAAAATTTTCTACACTTACCGAGTCTTTGCACTTGATTTGAATAAAGTTAATCACGTTTACCCGCACCTGAATAATAATAATCAATATACGTCTTTGTTTAGTTTCCTGTCCGATTATTAAAATTTTTGACTACTAAAAATGACGTCGATTATTAAAAACAATGGATTCCCTTTTATCATTCTACCGTGATATGTACAAATTATTAATATAGTAAATGTTTGTATTGTCGAAATATATCTAGGCCGAATAGGTTATGTTTAGTGCTAAAAAAAGCCGCGCGCGGCGCTGAGGCGACCGGCGGAGGGCAACTGGCTGCGCGAAGGCGGGCGGCTGTAAGCGGCTGAACTCTGAAATTGAACCTTACGGACGCTGCATGCCGCAAATGCGCTGTTCCAAATTCAAACAGCAATCCCTTAGAGTAGAAATGAGATGGAACATAATTCAAGCGTGAACATCTATTTCTGTTAGGTATTTACTTCATGTTTTATTTATCGGTCTTCTATGTTTAAAAGAGCTGAATTAATTCAGTTGAGACCTTTTTCTTTAGATTAATAGGATAAATATTAAGACTCATTGTAGTAAAAATTATAGCATAAACATTAAAAGAACTAATATAAACTCATACTGAAAACGTTCAGACATTTACAGTTTTCTTTCAGTCTGTCGTTTTGATTACAGCGCAAGTGGTTGTAATAAAAATGTTATACGCGGTAATTAAAATGATCGCCGTGCACTTTTTCCTTCATACGAACTACGTAGAATGCCATTTAAAAGACATGGGTGAAGTTACAAGAACTAATTGGACTCATATCTTGAAAGCTGTGGAAAGTCGTATTGTTGGAGGAGCACCGGCTAGTCTTGAGCTGTACCCGTTTATGGTTCAGTTCTACAATCGTGGCGGTCTCTGTGGTGGTACCATCTTGACAAGCAAAACAGTTATGACGGCGGCACATTGTTTTAACCACAACAAGAATTTGGAGGAAATGAAAATATTCTCAAGTATTCCGAATTTAAATTCAGATTCTAAGGCTAGGAATGTTTTTTTTTTGTCAATATTTACAATCACCTGATAGTCATCTTTTTCTAATAATTTGATATAGTAATTTAGTAAAGTTTTAAATATAATAAAAGTAAAAGGTGACTGACTGATCTATAAACGCACAGCTCAAAGTCCTGGGATTACCTAGTACTAGACAGAGATCGGCCTCAACTTTGGCATGCATACCTACATAGCTATTGTGACGCAGACATCCACTAGGAATAGATTTTTGAAAATCCAATGCCTTAGGGGGTTGAAATTTGTATAGTCTACGTGGGCAAAGCCGCGGACATAAGTTAGTAAGTTACAAAATGTAATCTATAATCAATCGGTCGCTTTTACGTACTTGAAAGAGAAAGAAGTTAGAGTATGGATAGTGTAAATAGGTAGTTTTGCGTTTTATTCCTAGCCTTAATGAAGAATCATAAAAATATGATATTGAACGCTGACTATAGATGATTGAGAAAAACAAAACAATATTCCTGAAGGTTTTATCCCACTTGATATGATAAAAGTCATGCGCACCCAGCCTAACTGAATTTGTTTATAGAAGTTTTAATGGTTTCCAGGCCCCCGGTTCACCTTTGATTTTAACGCACGCATTCATGAAGTATGGAACTTCGCTATACACGAGCACTACAATTTGAAATACTTTTTCGCTAACGATATTGCTATTATCATAATACACGACACGTTCGTCTTTGGCCCGCAAGTTCAAAAGGCGACACTTGTTGATAGTGATGAATGGATGAATGAAAAGGAAGTATTTTTTGCAGCCGGCTGGGGAGAAACTAAAGTACGTATTTATTTTTATTGGTTAGTTTTTCTAAGTAAGTTAAAGTAAGTTCAATTAAATGAATAATACATTTTAAACCCCTTTTTACGTACTAGGTTTGATTTACTACAATTATAAATAGCTGATCAGTGACTACTGATAGGCAATGCTGAAGAGGTTAACCTAGATCTTTGTCTGGTATGGCTAGATACCTAAATTATGTTGGTAACGGAAATAATAAGTGATTTTCTTTATGATATACTCCCACAAGAACATCATAGCCAATTTCTGGCAATTTAAAAACATTTCGTAATCTAGGTACACACAATGCACCTATTAAAAAAAATAAGGGACCTCTTGATTATTATTATTATTGGACAAGTATTGATATACATAATGGTCACAGAAACATTTTATTTAGTATGTAAGTACTATGTAGTTTGAGTAAAAGTTTTTCGGTAATTTTAGTATGGCGAAGGAGTTAAAAAAAGAGGTTTACGGCAAATTCATCTACACTACGTAAGTAAAGAGCAGTGTCAAGCAGAACATCAATTGGAGCTAGGCCCTGAGATGTTCTGCTTGTACGGAGATAGTGAACGGGACACCTGCCGTGGAGACTCTGGAGGCGGAATACTGTGGAAAGGGTAAGACTGACTAAACACGTTCACTCTTAATTCTATAAGATAAAGTTGAAAACTAAAAACTGCGATCGTTCTAATAAACTCTGACATATTAGAACAAAATTGTTTTTCTGTTGATTGATATATTTTAATGTTTTTGTACATTTATATTCATGAGCTCAGAATTTTCTCCTCTTTCATTTTACATCCCACTCGATACAAAAGAAAAAAAAATTTTGGAGACCTCCACTTTTTTTAAATAACATACGTTAGGTTAATTTTTTTCCTATAAAATATAGTCTATGTCACCCAGACTTTTACAACGAATCAATTGACACCTCATTCATCAAAATCGGCCCAGTAGTTTAGGCGTTACGGTGGAATACACAGAATCTGGATACAAATATACGCACATACATACATACATACTTACATAGACTGCTAAAATCATAACCCTTCCTTTTGGCTTTGCCGCAGTCGGGTAAAAATGTAAACGCTAATGGTCCGCCCCGGCTTTGCAAAATCCACGGCTTTGAAGTATCCACTAGAGGAACCGGTATGAGTTGTCTGCTTTTCAGAAAGATGATCCAGCCCTTGAAACCCCTCATGATGAAGTCTAATAGGAACCCCGCCGAAGGGAGTCGGTTTTACAATTTGTAGATGCGTGAAAAATGATCTAGCATAACCGGGTTTGTCGAAGTATTTAGTATACCAGGTACCTACCCAAATGGGGAGGGTGAATTGCTTACGGTGGCGTGCGCTGCGGTTGTGGAACAGGAAGGGTGGAATAAGGTCAAATGACTCGTCAGGACACTCCCTGATATAAATGCGATAAAACACGCAAAAAGAGCTTACGTCTCTGCGATGCTCTAGAATCTCGACTTTCTAACGATCTGATTAGTTTGGGATTATCCAATTGGGACTGCCGGCTTTTGAATCTGATATGGTATTGAAATGAAATCGAACCTGTTACTAATCGCGACTGATTTGCTGTCGGAAAATATACGGAATCATTGAAACTTTGGTTCAAAGATTCCGTATATATTTAACCGACTTCAAAAAAAGGAGGAGGTTCTCAATTCGTCGGAATCTTTTTTTTTTAATTGCACTTTATTTTCAGCGCTATAGTCGGAATAATTTCCCACGGTCGAAACTGCACTGAACTGCCAGGAATGTACGTAAAAGTGAATTATTTCCATTCTTGGATACAAAAGACCGTGAAAGATCTATACAGAACATTTTGTGATTTTCATAAAAATAAAAGCTAATAGGTAAACCTTATATATAACCTTGTTTTAATTGTCTTTATGTAAGTATGCTCATTCATTCATTCATTTTAATAAAAAGTTAAAAAAGAAAATAAAAGTTAATAAAGAAAAGTAAAAAAAAATCTCGATAGATCTTAATTAATTTACGATTCGATAATTAATTAAGATCGAATATAATCTGTATTTATAAAAGGACAAGTGTAAATTAAAAATTTATAACACTCCCGACAAGTGAAGGTTACAGTAACTAGAAAAGAGCTAATAACTTTCAAACGGCTGAACAGATTTTCTTGGATTATAGCTAAGAACACTCTCGATCAAGCTATCTTTCAAACAAAAAAAAAAAACTAAATTAAAATAAGTTCATTAGTTTAGGAGCTACGATGCTACGATACGACAAACTTATACCACCCCTCTTTTTGGGTCGGGGGTTAAAAAGCTAAGTGACTGACTGATCTATCAACGCACTCAAATAACTGGACGGATCGGGCTGAAAGAAACGCAAATAGCTATTATGAAGTAGACATCTACTAAGAAAGGATTTATAAAAATTCATCCTCAGAGAGGGTATAATAGTGGTTTGATATTTGTGTAGTCCACACGCACGAAGTCGATGGCATAAGCTAGTCAGTGAGATAAAATTTCATTGGCAGTTAATTTGCAGCAATCAATACTGCTGGCTTCAGCGATTTGATTTGAGTAAAAAACAACTAGCGTACTGCATAATACGTTCTGAGAGAATATTATGTCTTTTAAATAGATGTTTGCTATAAAGAAATCATTTATAATTTTGTACTTGTTAAGTTTATGCAAAAGAATATTTGGTACGAAATCACAAAATGAATTATTCCTCAGTACATTAAACGGTAAAATTATAGGCGGACATCCGGTTAGAATAGAAAGTTTTCCTTTTAGCGTCTTGTTCTTTAACGATGGTTCAGTATGTTCTGGGGTCATCTTAAATAGTTTGAGTTTACTGACTGCCGCGCATTGTTTCCAAGTTAATAAAAATAAGGAAAAAATGGAGATTGCGATAGGTAAGTTTTGAAAAGTTACACGTTTTTAGGGTTCCGTACCTCAAAAGGAAAAACGGAACCCATATAGGATCACTTCGTTGTCTGTCTGTCTGTGTGTATGTCCGTCGCGTCTGTCAAGAAATTTAAAGGGTACTTACTGTTGACCTAGATTGGCAGGTAGGTAGGTCTTATAGCACAAGTACTGGAATAAATCTGAAGACCGCGAATTTGTAGTTACATCATTTAAAAAAAATTATAACGTGTTTCAATTTTCAAAGTAAGATAACTATACTAAGTGGGGTATCATATGAAAGGGCTGTACCTGTACATTCTAAAACAGATTTTTAATTATTTTTATGTATAATAGTTTTTGATTTATCGTGTAAAATGTTGGAAAAATACGGAACCCCCAGTACGGAACCCTCAGTGCGCGAGTCTGACTCGCACTTGGCTGGTTTTTAAATATTTAGTGAACTTTTACAATTATGAATAATTGTTTAGTTGCATACAGACTTCCATTTTTAGTCTGCACTGATTTCATAATTTTTGACCTTCGCTGGGTGCATCTTTATCTTTGTACCAAATATTAAAATCGCATTTATAATATTAAGTTGGTATTTTTTATTATGAAAATATATCGTTTTAAGTTTATAATATGCAAGTAAGATTTGGAATATAATAAGGAACGATCAAAACAATATTGACATGATTTAAGGAAGCAGATACGTTCATGACTACGACGCCGAAATATTCGAAGTGCTTAGTATTGTAATACATGAGGATTACAGCAAGATTATGCCTTTCGCGTCCGATATTGCTTTAATATTTCTGAAGGAGTCGATAAAGTTTGACGAGAAGAAGCAAAGAGCTGTGTTGGTTAGTAATGAGGACTGGATGAAATGTGACAACGATGAGGATTGGAAGAAATGTAAGGATCAAGATAATGTGGTTGCAGTTGGATGGGGATGGACTAAGGTGAATATTCTTGCAATACTGTACATTTACCTAATTATTATAAAAAGCAATGGCCAAATCGCATATTATATCTAGGTAAGATTTAAGAGGGCTCTCTCCGTCACTCGTTTCATACAATCGTAGTTCCAATTTCATTTGAATATTAAGCAACCAAAGCCCATGAAATTTTGCAGACATATTCTAGAAACTAATATCTGTGTCTGTGGTGTTTTAGATTTTTCTAAAAATATGTAGTTTTAAAATTACAGGGGCTAAAAGATTTGTATGAAAATTTTTAAGACCGCGTAACTTTGAAACCGAATATTTTAACAGAAATCTGGAAAACCACAGACATAGATATTAGTTTCTAGAATATGTCTGCAAAATTTCATGGACTTTGGTTGCTTAATATTCAAATGAAATTGGAACTACGATCGTATGAAACGAGTGACAGAGAGAGCCCTGTCAACTTTTACTGTGAATACCTACCTATAAAATAAAATTATACATACGAAAGCGCGTCTGTCCTCAGAATAATAGGGGTGGCTCTTCCGCCATCAATGTGTCTGTCTGTCTGCTTGCTTTTACGGCCCATATGTTTAACCGTTTTTTTTTAAATTTTTTTTGCTGTTGTATCGAGTGGGATGTCAAATAAAAGAGGAAAAAATTCTGAGTTCATAAATGTAAATGTACTACAACATTAAAATATACCAAGCGACAGAAAAACAATTTTACTTTGATATTTCAATGTTTATTACTTTAAGAGGGCTCTCTCCGTCACTCGTTTCCACTCGTTTCATACAATCGTAGTTCCAATTTCATTTGAATATTAAGTAACCTAAGTCCATGAAATTTTGCAGACATATTCTAGAAACTAATATCCATGTCTGTGGTTTTCCAGATTTCTGTTAAAATATTCGGTTTCAAAGTTACGCGGTCTTAAAATTTTCATACAAATCTTGGAGCCCCTGTAATTTTAAAACTACATATTTTTAGAAAAATCTAAAACACCACAGACACAGATATTAGTTTCTAGAATATGTCTGCAAAATTTCATGAACTTTGCTTGCTTAATATTCAAATGAAATTGGAACTACGATTGTATGAAACGAGTGGAAACGAGTGACGGAGAGAGCCCTGTTAAGACGATCGCAGTCGGGTTATAGTTTTCAACTTTATCTTGTCACTTTCCAGTACGGGGGATCATTATCGGAGCTCGGTTTGCTGCAGACAACTTTGCGGTACGTTCCCAGACAAGAGTGCGAGAAGTTGCACGGCATGAGACTGGCTGAGGACATGTTTTGTTTGTATGGAGACGCGGCTCGAGACACCTGTAGGGGTGACTCTGGGGGAGGGGTCCTTTGGAATGGGTGAGGATCTTAAGAGGACAGTCTAGTTTTAAATTTTCCAAATATTTTATCATAGTCCAGGAGGCATTTGCCTACATTTTATTCTTGAAATATTGTTTCGGGTGATAACGTTTTCACCCCCCAAACGTTTACAAATTAAGATAATTTTGATCTAATTAGATTCAGTAAACTTTAATCTAGGCTCGCACTTTTTATTTTTAAAAATACTCAAGAAACATTTCAGGTCAAAAAATGGATATTTAGACGCTTGTAACTTTTAACATAATCAACATTTCTTTAAAATTTAAGCATACGAGCATAGCTGTTCTCCATTATATGTCTTATAACATTTCTAAAAATTATGAATATTGGATAGGTACATTTACGGGGAGAAAAACGTTATCGCTTTTTGTATGAAATTTTACAACTAGACGATCCTCTTAACATTAGCTTCTACAAATTGCTTTTCGTGTATTCGCTTAATAATAATTGCAAACACAGACGTTCTTACGAGTATGTTACGTAAATGAAACAAAAGTTAACAAATTGTACACTTAATGAAATTTACTTGGCAAAGACAAAACAAAAATCACACTAATATTATAAAGGCGAAAGTTTGTATGTGTGTGTGTATGTTTGTTACTCTTTCACGCAATAACTACTGAATGGATTTGGCTGAAATTTGGAATGGAGATAGATAATATCTTGGATTAGCACATAGGCTACTTTTTATCCCGGAAAATCAAAGAGTTCCTACGGGATTTCAGAAAACCGAAATCCACGCGGGCGAAGCCGCGGGTATCTTCTAGTATACAATAAAACTCTTAGTCCTTATCTAAATATGCTATAGTAAAGTAATTCCACTAAGTATAACCTACTGTCTAAAAATCAAGTGCAGTTCTAATTTACATTATGTTAGTGTGACCTACCACGTAGGTACAAACTATTTAAAGAGGAATTTACGTAACAAAATTAGTGGCACGAAATTAGTTTCACTATAACATTAATTTGCATTATCAATTGCACGTGTAAACGTCTAATTTCGTAACGTACAGCTATGCATTTATTTTGAATGCATGCATTACGAAATGAGACGTGTATATTAAATTTTTTTCAGGTCTGTTATCGGAATTGTTTCTCATGGTAATGGATGTGCTAAAAAAGACAAACCAAGTGTGTATATTAGTGTGTATTACCACCGCCAATGGATTGAAAGGCAGATCAAGAACTTTACTAAAAATTACTGCAAATTGAAGTCACTGGACAGTTATAACCAAGAACATAAATTAGAAAAACTTACTATATGGATGTTATAAGACATAGATATTAAGTATAGGTGTCTTTGTATCATAAATAAAAAAAAAACGATGCATAAAGGAATTAAGATTCCACGTATTCATCGGAATGAATTCCCAAAAGTTTTGAGTTTTCTTTCACCACACAATACTTTGTGAGAAACCTGATTGTATTCAGCTTAATCCACCTATGAAACGACAAAAAACTAAGGTTGTTATAATGTGAATAATTATAGTAATATATAAATAAATTACTTATAGCAAATATTTTATTCAATGCCTAGTAGGTACATTGTTGGCCATAAATTAGAAGCTTAGCATATAGAAACCCATCTTTTAATATTATTATTTCTAGCTAAGCCGCCACAGCTTCACTTAGTAATAGCACGTCATAAGGTTTGGTTGGTACGGAAACCAAAAATGTACCTAGCTACTTATCATTATATGTACTTGCCTTTCAAAGTAGGACACATTTGTAAGGATTGCGACGTTGTATTGGTCTTTACTATTTGCTCCCCATGACAAAATACCTACCAGAATATTTTTAAATGTGGCACCTCCACCATTGTCACTGAGACGCCCTTCCTGAAAAGAAATTAGATATACAAACTTTTTTTTTTAAATTTACAGACTAGCGCTTGGCTACAATCAGACAGTGCTAGCAAGTGATGATGCAGCCCAAGATGGAGCGCGCTTGCCTAGAAGTTCGTAGAAGTTGCATCACTCTTGACTTGAAGGTACCCATATTAAAAGTGGAAGGGAAAACTGATGCCGGAAGGGCGTTCAATATCCTAGTGGTTCGGGTTAGAAAGGAGGAAGCAAATCGCTCCGCACGTGTCCGAGGAATTTCTACTACGTACGGATGCAGACCTTGACGAAGCCTCGCAGTAGAATTAATTAAAGTTATTAAGTACTAGCTGATGCCCGCGACTTCGCGTGGATGAAGGTTTTTAAAAATCCCGTGGGAACTTTTTGATTTTCCGGGATAAAAAGTAGCCTATGTGCTAATCCAGGGTATAATCTATCTCCATTCTAAATTTCAGCCAAATCCGTCCAGTAGTTTTTGCGTGAAGGAGTAACAAACATACACACACACACACACACACACACACACACACACACACACACACACATACAAACTTTCGTATTTATAATATTAGTGTGAAGAGTGAGGTCCAGTTGCATGACAGATATTTTTTTAACCCTCAACCCAAAAAGAGGGGTGTTATAAGTTTGACGTGTATATCTGTGTATCTGTGTGTCTGTGTATCTGTGTATCTGTCTATGACACCGTAGCGCCTAAACTAATTAACCGATTTTAATTTAGTTTTTTTTTTTGTTTGAAAGGTGGCTTGATCGAGAGTGTTCTTAGCTATAATCTAAGAAAATCGGTTCAGCGTTTTGAAAGTTATCAGCTCTTTTCTAGTTACTGTAACCTTCACTTGTCGGGGGTGTTATAAATTTTTAATTTACACTTGTTTTACGGTTTATTTGAATAAAGATTTTGTAAACAACAATATGATTATAATCGGTAGATACTAGGTATAAGAAACTTACACTCCTATATTTTACACAGAAGTTCGATGGTGTTAGAAGACTTTTATGTGAGATTTCACATTCCGCTTTATTGATTACAATCATTTCTGATTGCAGAAGTAAATTCAAATATTTTACCGGCAAATGCTGAAACAACAAATCCATTAGTTTGATTTCAGTCTTCACGACATATTATAAATTAACGCTGAGTTCGTGTTTATTCGGCCTAACCTCAGAAACTACTGCACAGATTTGCATACTGTTTTCTCCAATTGAAAGAAGGATTATCTAAGGTTATATAATTTGTGAACATTTTAGAAAATGCTACCGGTATGAGGATAATAACTGTAAATTAATTCGGAATTATAAAAGTACACGAAAATAAATTATAGAATAGTTTCTCTCAAGTCATCCCTGCGAAGCCGGGGCTAGTCGCTAGTTAATTAGCTGGCAAAAGTTGAGCAAAAGTTAAAAGTAGAACGCCATCTTTATGAACCCTCACGAATCAGTTTCTACTGCGAAAGGCGGGAATGGTTCGAGTTTGCTAATACTGAGATCACTGGAGAGGGGTCTCAGGATTCAGGATGACTACAATCACACAGTCATTTGAGGGGCTTCTTTCGCTGTTGTGCATCCACCAACGTTAGAGAACTTTATACAGATGGCGCTATGATTTTACTAAATCCAGTTTAAAATTTCCCTCCACGGATAAAAGTAAAAGTAAAATATTCTTTATTGTACACCAAATTTACATAGAAATGTAATTATAACAAAATCGATTACTTACTGGAATAGATTACGGATACCTACTTAAATACCTTTAGCAATACTTAAAATGAGGAGCTGGCGAACAAAACGGTGTAATTGAACTAAATAAAATTTTACAGGAGGAGCAAAAAACTGAATGAAAGCTTCTGAATGAGTTGTAATTGTACCATTTTGTTCGATATCACGAACTTTGGACTCAATTTTAGTACTGTTTAAGCCCGCTTGCTTGGAGTTAGTTTGGAATCGAGTTCGATTTTATATTCAGTGACCGAAATAATGGAACTCAATTTCGGTATAGTTTTAGGTCGTAAGGCTAAAAATGTCCATATTGAAAAAAAACTAAAAAGGATTTTGATCACTGAGTTATCTGCTGAGTGTAATTACACCGTTTTGTTCGCCAGCTTCACAACTATAAAGAACAGTGTACGAACTGGGCCTCCCCAGCCAGATACTTTTATCGGGGTGCTTTCTCGTAAAGCAACCTCTGATTCCACAAGTTGGGCTTTGATTACATTTCCATCGAAGAGTACATGCTCCTTGAAACAGAAAGTCAAAATTATTTTAGGTATTTACTTACACAAACTTTTTAAAAAAGCACTTTTCAGTCAAATCAAATCATTTACTTTTCAAAATATTATGGTGGGTGGTACCTACACTTTTTTAAAGTCAAATAGGTGAATTAATCTACATACGAATAAAAAGAACGTAAAACTTCTACTATATTGATAACACCGACATAAAATTAATTATAAGAGTTAGAGTTATAAACGTGCCCTAATCTGAGAAACCCACGACACTCTCGGCCGGGTCTTGTTTTTGAAACAACAATCACACATACTTATTCTATCCCTTTCGCTTTATCCGTAAAATAAGTCTGTTTATATTTACTGCAAATAGCAGTAATTTTATTATTATGGAAGTCTCACCTTGAGAATTAGCAGTGCAATATCATTGTCTAAATTGCTCAAGTTTTGGAAATATTCGTGAACTTTGTATTCCAACACGGAAATTATTTGCCTGCAAGATAAAGAGTGCCATTAAAAGGCTTTGAGAAATTAAGAGGTTCCGCTAGCAATTAGCTATAAGCTGCTTTAATGTTATTTATTATACTTAGTAATATTTCAGTCCTCTCCATGTAGGTACATAAAATCTAAATCGAATGTTAGACATATGATTTGCGTAATATTTTAATTTAGATTTCATCTTCAGTACATAGAGAGGTCAGAAAGACAAGATGTTGTTGGACTATTATCCTTTGAAAATAATCCTTCTCACTCTTTGCTCAAATTCACGCTTGTTGAAGAAATGCATATTGAATTAGCATGCTAGAGCAGTTTTCATATGCTTTTTCAATTCAAGAGTATGATATAAAAGTAGAGTTGCACTTACAATCAAAACAACTTTATTTGCATTGAATAAGGAACGAACAATATTTAATTTATTACTGGGTATTCTTTTCTAACACTTTTTCGCAGTTTATCGCTCGGTTTCCCGAGTCTATTGGCTAGAAAGAGCTATTGCAGACTTTCGTTTTATTTCGCGCGTACTTCATTTTTGAACGCGTTAATCCGCACGCTTTTTGTCACTTTCACATCTCGTACAAGAGTAGACGCTCAGTGGGTTACGAAGCTGAAGTGTCAATGGGCAGGGCACATAGTTCTAAAAAACGTTGGGGCTAGAATGACGACCTCGTACCGGAATGCAGCGTTGGACTTGGAAGACCAGGTGGACGGGAAATATCATGCGAATGTTAAGCGGGATTCAGATGGTGCAACACCGTGGCGTGTGGAAGTCCCTACAGGAGACCTATGCCCAGCAGTGGAGTTGGTTGATGCTACTAACTGACCCGGTGATTTAGAATAAGGCCCGCTGATTTTAACGAACATACGGGAATTAGCGCATTCTATTTATTGACGTACGAATGTAGCACAGTAAGCGTATATACAGAAATGAGAGTAATACACGCAGAAAAAACGCTAATCTGAAACCGCCTTAATCTTTACCCGCTTCCAACCATAGAATTCGATCCGGCCTTCACCACAATTGGCTCTCCTTTGTTCCTCACGAAGCAAGTCGCCGCAGTGACCACAGTCCTGCTGCCAGTCAGAGTTCCCGAGCAATACTTTGAGCCGTACACTATCAACACGTGATAGGGTAGTTGTTTTATGTCAGTAACGATGTTCGTGTTGTAACTCCAGGAGTTAACCACTGTTTCGTGTTCTGGTAAATACGTGTATGGGACTCCTGGCGATGGTATACAGAGTAGCAGTAGCTCAAATGTAAACATATTATTTGATTACTTTTACCTAATCAAAGTTTGTCAAAAATGTTTAAGTTGGTCATTGGTGTTGGTCATTGTTTAAGGTGGTCATTGGTAGCTGACCATTTGTAAAAACTATCCTCAAGATCTACGTATCTCACTGCGAAGTTCTGGTAAGTAAATTGTACCTAACTGTGAGTTTGCTCCAAAAAAATTAAACGAAAGTTTGTATGTGTGTGTGTGTGTGTGTGTATGTTTGTTACTCTTTCACGCTATAACTACTGAATGGATTTGGCTGAAATTTGGAATGGAGATAGGTAATATCCTGGATTAGCACATAGGCTACTTTTTATCCCGGAAAATCGAAGACTTCCTACGAGATTTCAAAAAACCGAAATCCACGCGGGCGAAGCCGCGGGCATCGGCTAGTATCAAATAAGTTCGTCTTCAATCCAAGTCTCAACAAATCATATCACGACAATGCAAACGTAGTACAATATATTAACAGAAAATAAAGTTTTATCGACAAATGTTTCGTCAGTACAATATAGCTGTCAAGATTTTTTTAAGTTACGAAAATATATGTAGGTTTATGTATGTGTGTATGTAATGTAGATAAGAGAGTGTCACAGATATACAATTTTGTCGATTTTTCGACTAGTTAAACTTCGACTTTCGACTGTGAAAGCTTTAGAACAGAAATATTAGTAAAAAATGTCTTATTCGAAAATTGATTTATAACATTACATTAGGCACAATTTTTTTCATAGGTATTTATACCACCAGAATAACACGTATTCAGTAATAAACATTGAGTGATAAACAAAGAAAATGCCATAAAGCGGTCGCATACCGCGTATTAAATTTTCGATTATACCTCGTCAGCCGTACAACTGATATGGAGTTATTGCTATTGTAGGGGAAAAATATTTACCATTTTTATTTACCCTTCTACTCCTTACTATAAAAACAGCTCTTAAGATGTGAGTCGTAAGGTATTTATTTTCGTATCAAACAGTAAAGCAACTGCAAATAAGTTTGGCGTACATTACAAGTCGTATAAATGCGGGGAATTGCGCTATATCGTAAAGGTGGCATGCGGTGACCACACATTATACTGTTATTTGTGCCTTTAAACATCTCTATTATGCTTTGACTGATGGGACTTTTAGAAAACTACTACATTTGCGCGTAGGAATATTTTTTGTGGCCAATCGTCAAGTTTAGTAAATAAGCGATGTTACAATAATTTAATAACTGAACCATAATGAAGATTTCGTAGATTTTATAACAAAACCTTACATACATAGTTGCAGTTTACCAACCTAGCGTCTAACCTTATTCATTTCATCATTAGATTCTCAGGGGTGTACGGGGCATTCCTGATTTTTACCTCAATATTATGTAAAGGGCCTTCTGTACCCCGAGCCTTTAGTGTAACTTTTCATATATTCTGCATAAATTTGTCATGTTTTGATTTGACAACTTTACAATGTTACAATTTGAGCAATTTTACGTACACTGCATAGTAATTTTTTGTCTGAAAAGTTAACATCTCAGGGCTAAGGTAAATTACATTAACACGGTTCACTACGATCCTGATGTTGTTTGTTTGCGCCTTTAGTCCCACCGGAAAACAAAAATCCCGCGCGACAGGTAGCTTAAATCAACTTTATGAAGACAGTAAAACCTTTTTTCTATTATTACGAGCGAACCGTAGCTGCCTTGCCACCATACTTGCCGTCTACAATATCTCCGGGTTAACATTCGTGTCACGTCCACGCAGGAAGTCAGAGGAATAGATTTACTTTGGCACTCTAATATGAAAGGAGCGGCATGTAATCACCCGAGGGTATATTCACTTTAGCGGAAATTATACTATAAATAGATACACGTAGTTCTGCATTAACCTTGGGGCGATTTCACTTGATGCAATAACGTTCTAACGATTGCGTTGGCTAGGTAACGTATTCAAACTCTGCTAATATATTTTTCGTGAAAAGCTCAATCATTCAAGTTAGCGCTAAATGTCATTCTCTATGGGACAATACTACGACATGAGTACGATAAGACAACGATAAGATAAGAGTTCAACAAGGGTACGACAAGAAGACCACGAGCCAACAACAAGACAAGAGTACACTAAGACTACGACAAGACAACAACATGAGTACGGTACGAGTACGACATATTTACGACAAACCGACGATATTACTACAATAAGAGTACGTATAGAGATTTAATCGCTTTTATTATTATTGGTAATTTTTACAATCCCATTATAAGCTGTTCCAGCTGTATCTTATAGTGAAAGGAAACTCGTTTAGATTTCTTTGGGATTTATCTCATCTGTACCCGGAAAGTTTCAGTCTACCCGGTCACGTATTTGCTGACGTATTTACCAGGAGTTTTGCTGTTACTTGCAAGTACCTATCTCTTATCTCTTTCCCATATTTCTGTCCGTTCACGTAGATTCTAACGTATGCTCTAAAAAGTAAAGCAGGATAAAGTACCTCTCGTAAACAATATGTATGACAAGTGTAAATTAAAAATTTTCAACACCCCCGACAAATCATTTTCAAATAAATTATTATGTATATCTAGGCAACGTCCATCTTGACAGCTTGACATTTGTCAATTGACACTTGAATATTATGAACCTAAGGGTTATCTAACCTTCTTTTCTACAAGAAAACTAGAAAATAGCTGATAACTTTTAAACGGCTGAACCTATTTTTTTGGATTATAGCTAAGAACACTCTCGATCAAGCCACCTTTCAAACAAAAAAAAGTTAATTAAAATCGGTTCATTCGTTTAGGCGCTACGATGCCACAGACAGATACACAGATACACAGACACACAGATACACACGACAAACTTATAACACCCCTCTTTTTGGGTCGGGGGTTAAAAACATATTATACCTATAGTATGGCTAAATGCGAAAGTGATTGTTTGTTGTGTGTTGTTGTTATTGCAACAAAGCAAGACAACGGATCGACATGATTTTTACATCTACAAGTGTAAATTTAAAATTTATAACACCCCCGACTAGTGAAGGTTACAGTAACTAGAAAAGAGCTGATAACTTTTAAACGGCTGAACCTATTTTTTTGGATTATAGCTAAGAACACTCTCGATCAAGCCACCTTTCAAACAAAAAAAAGTTAATTAAAATCGGTTCATTCGTTTAGGCGCTACGATGCCACAGACAGATACACAGATACACAGACACACAGATACACATGTCAAACTTATAACACCCCTCTTTTTGGGTCGGGGGTTAAAAACATATTATACCTATAGTATGGCTAAATGCGAAAGTGATTGTTTGTTGTGTGTTGTTGTTATTGCAACAAAGCAAGACAACGGATCGACATGATTTTTACATCTGCAAGTGTAAATTTAAAATTTATAACACCCCCGACTAGTGAAGGTTACAGTAACTAGAAAAGAGCTGATAACTTTCAAACGGCTGAACCGATTTTCTTGAATTATAGCTAAGAACACTCTCGATCAAGCCACCTTTCAAACAAAAAAACTAAATTAAAATCGGTTCATTAGTTTAGGAGCTACGATGCCACAGACAGATACACAGATACACACGTCAAACTTATAACACCCCTCTTTTTGGGTCGGGGGTTAATAAAATTATGTGGATCCGATAATCCGTAATTAAAGATCTAGAGTGTGACATAAGCTAATTTTTATCTTCATAATTATTATTTGTTTATTGCAAATACACTACTGTAATATAATTTTTGGTCCCAGAAAATAAGGATGAGGGGTTTTAATACTTGAATCTACGCGGACGAAGTCGCGGGCATCATTTAGTAAAAATATATAAATTAAAAATAAAGAACAATGTGATTCTTATTCTAGCTTATATTTTTCCCCTTCCTTCCTCTCTTCTCTCTGAGATTTCGTCGTTACAAGAAAAATAAATATCTTGAAAGTACTCGTAAATGCAATTTGCTTAATAGGCAAACTAAAATAAAACCTGTACCATAAACTAGTTACCTATATTCAACAGAAGACGTTTGTCGTGTCTTCAGTAAGATGACTCCTTTGTCTGGAGGCTTTATCTGCGGTTAATTACCACTCTAGCGACAAAGCCGTACCGCCATGCGACTTAGTATTCCAATACTATGCAGCGCAGTGGCTACGTTAATTAGGGATATGGGTATGTACAAGTACTGTTCTCCTGTTATCTAAAGCTTAGTGCTTTCTATCTGAGACTGTATCATTAAGCATTCCGTTCATATAGCTCAACGAGGTAATAAGATTGAAGTACTCAAGCCTAAGCATATAATTGGGATGATGCCTATGTCTAAGATAAATCATTTATTAGGAGTCATTAAATAGAGGGACTTCCAAAATTCGTAAAATCCACGTCAGATGTTAGTTTTAAATTTGCTAACTATTTTAAATTATCGATTTAACTAAAAAAGTACGTCCAATTATGTCAAATGTCTATGACATCACATCTATGAATTTCATACAAGCTCCCTTACTAAGCGAGCGTTTTGACGTTTGATAAAAAGTCACTGATTTGACTAGTAGTCATCATCCCTATTATTAAGTGCTTACATTCAGCGTCAGGAAAATAACTGTGATTATCGATTTATTTGGTGGCACAAGACATTCTGAACCAGTGGTAGATGCATTTGACGATTTAAAAGTACTTGTAAAAGTTTAATTGAATAAAAAAAAATACAAAATAAGGTCATAGCGGTGGGGTCTACAGCCGTACGATTAGTTCTTCAGCCAACCTTTCGCATCCCACACACTAGAAAAGAACCGTACTAATACGTAAACACTTCGCTTCTACTATCCGTCCAGAGTTTGAGCAGAAAAAAGGTTGAAAGGTTTTTTAAGATGTCGTTAAAATCTTCCCAAAGTTCTCATTAGGGTCGCTCACAAAACTCTAAATAAGGTAATAGAAATGGTATATTTTTTGTTTTTAATACGGAAACTACGTGTTTCCGATTTTGATCAACTCACTGCTATAAAGGAGTACAAATAAAGTAAAATAACTAACTCTTTATTTGGAATATGAAAGACGCAGTATAAACTAAGAAAATATCAACAAACAGAGATCACATAAAACACTTTTTCTTTGCTTATTCCTACAAATTAGAGTTAATTCCGAAATTACTATGCCTTTCCACTGGGAAGAACAAAAAGAGAAGAGTCAGACATTTCAAAAAATTAGGAACGCTCTTTCAGTTAAAACGCACAGTACTACAAATCAAAAAGTTGCAAAAAAAGAACCGGATACATTTGTGACGCAAAAAACCCAAAAAGGGGATCACCAAAGCTGTAGGTAGGTAAGTAAAGCGTAGTGTTGTAGATGTATCACTACAGTGCTGTTTTCCAGGCGACCCGTAAACCACTCGACGCCTCGGACCAGTCTGGATTGCCCGCTAAGCCTCACAGAGTAATTATTGACATCATGATGCAGTATTACAATGTCAATACAAAGCCTAATAGTTGGATCCGCTAAGTAACTTACAGTCTACGGCATTTATACTCTATGTGTAACTAAAAATAAGTAATTCTGTAGTTTGTGGTCTATCATTGTTCGAGTAATCACACTATCACACTAATATTATAAAGGAGAAAGTTTGTATGTGTGTGTGTGTGTGTGTGTGTGTGTGTGTGTGTGTGTGTGTGTGTGTGTGTGTGTGTGTGTGTGTGTGTGTGTGTGTGTATGTTTGTTACTCCTTCACGCAAAAACTACTGGACGGATTGGGCTGAAATTTAGAGTGGAGATAGATTATACCCTGGATTAGCACATAGGCTACTTTTTATCCCGGAAAATCAAAGAGTTCCCACGGGAATTTAAAAAACCTACATCCACGCGAACGAAGTCGCGGGCATCAGCTAGTAATAAATAAAATAGTGATTGCCCTTGCTTGGTAGAAGCAGAAACAAACAAAGATAATTCGGAAGAACCTATGCAAATATGTATGCTCTTACAATCATTGCCCATCTGCGCGACTCTTTAACAGTTCTGTACTTATTCTGACTTCTGTGAGGCTCCTCTATAAATCATTGTCATCCAGCTGAGTTCACTCTGGCTGAGTCACAGCAGTCGGAAAGTTGCACTAAACCTGACCCTCGTCCGTCACTATGACGCGACAATTCCTCTACAATACACCCAGCAATTCAAGATATTATATACAAAGAGAATATAACGCAGGGACCTTGTTTCATTTACAATAGCACCTAGAATTTGCCTGTCAGAGCATTATTTTATTATATTTATTGGCTAATTCTGTCGTACATCATCATCATCATCATCATTATCAACCTATGGATGCTAACTGTAGGGATTTCCACACGCCATGTCTTGCGCCGCCTGAATATAGCGACTCCCTGTGACTCGCTTGATGTCGTCTGGTCACCTAGTGGCGGTCTTCCAACGCTGCACTTTCCGGTGTGAGGTCGCCATTTGGCATCTTGGGACCCCAACGTCTATTGTATTTTCGAACTATGTGGCTTGCCCATTGCCACTTCAGCTTCGCAGCTCGTTTAGCGATATCAGTTACTCTGGTTCTCCCACGGCTCCTCATTTTTAATTTGATTACGTAGAGAAACTGCAACTCTCTTCATCAACCGCTGAGTGACTGAGCTTTATAAGGACCATAGTTAGCGTTAGACAAATAAACAAACAGACGGATAAGAAAGCGAGTTAATAACGCGTTAAAAATGGAAAAATAAAATGTAACTTAATTCTTATAAGTTCATCTGCTTCGAAATGATATTTATACGACTTCGAAATAAAAATTATCTCATTCAATGGGGTACGTTTCAGGAAATTCATCTTACATCAGTTTATTAAGAAAAATAAGAAACGAGGGCCACTCAAGGAATTCCTGGAGCGTGAAAAGGAAATAATTATTTGATTTTACGCAAAGAATATTCGTTATAATTTTGACGAAGTTTTGTGAAAGAAAACAAGTGGAACAAAATCTGTTTAAATTAAATAGCATAACACCATAAACAAATGAGTGTATATTCTGTTTTCCCATACAATAATATTAATTCCCATCAATATAACCTTGGTTCATTATGTAATAGCCTGTTCAAATGAAATACTCTATATACGATTGTTCAGTACAAGGTTGAAATATTAATACATCACGATCTTATCCAAGACGACCATGACCGTACAAAAACAAAAGCATTATACAAGTGGGTTATCCTGTACGCTGTACAGTGTTATTGTCGAATAAAATATTTGTTTTTATTCAACCGGCAACGGCGGCGAACTCGTAGCGGATAGCGCGGTGCGGCAGTCACGCGAGTGCGGCTGACTGCTACGGTGGTCGCTACGTCGTTACGTCAGTACTACGCGCTACGGCTACGTAATGTGGTGTTTTCTACTTTTGACTCTGTTCGTTACAGTCCAAGGACGCGCGGTAAGAATGACTTTTTTTTTCTTTCATACTGTAAGAACAACGCCGTAATTGAAAATACGCCATTTAGCTTCTCACGAATATTAGTCGCCTCTTGCGAGCTTTGAAAGAATCTCAAAAGTAGTAGGTACATAGAAGCTTTGTGAGCTTATTTAATTATAAGTACTTATACTTCGTAAATATTTATAGAAATGACTATAATAATATAAGATTATTAGTTAAGATATTCCTAGACCGCACAATCGTGAAGGTAATCTTTGCGTAGGTAATACTTGGTGAGATATTCATAAACTCCATTGCTATTAAAGAACAAAATTTTATAATAAACTTAGGTATATCCATGAAATCTGAAAAGTTCTAGTTGAATTCTGAAAAATAATTGTTTGATGCGCTTTAGATAAAAAAAAATCATTTTGATTCTCAATAATAATGTTTTTTGTTTGCATATTATGACTGTATATTTTATAATAATAAAAACATTTGATTTTAAGATTAAAAATTTTTTGTTAGATACAAATTGTGAAAATAGTTTGAGGCTTTTAAAATCACGTCTACAAAATAAATTTGGCTTTTCCTAAAGTGCTTAAACATTAATTCCTCGTGCCCGCCCCGAGCGGAGATAACTTTCTGGCGTCTTCTGAGAGATCCACGATGTAGATGTAATTTATCACTCCGTTGAACTTAACATTTTTTATATCTTATTTTTAGCGTAAATGGGTGAATAAGTAATTGCGTTGCAATTACAAGACGTTCGCTTAAATACAATGCAATGGTGTTACTTAATTTTAATTTTTAAGGACACAAACAATACTAATCACACTGCACACTAATATTATAAAGGCGAATGTTTGTGTGTATGTATGTGTGTGTATATTTGTTACTCCTTCATGAAAAAAGTACTGGACGGATTTGGCTGAAATTTAGAACCGAAATAGAATATACTCTGGATTAGCACATGGGTTACTTTTTATCCCGTAAAATTAAAGAGTTCCTACAGGATATAAAAAAATCTATATCCACGCGAACGAAGTTGTGGTCATCAGCTAGTCAACAGATAAATGCCCACGGCTGGACATAGGTATCTTGTAAAGACTTCCACGCGCCATAGTCTTGCACTCCCTGAATCCAGTGGCTCCCTGCGACTCTCAACTTGAGAGTGCTTGACCACTCTCAGGGAGGTGGTGAGGTGTCTTCCAACACTGAAATTCAGTCGGGAGGAAATTATATTAATACAATGGTTTTGTTTATTCATACGACGTGACGCTCGAGTTTATTTTGGTGTGACCAACATCTTTACAGGGGCCCAGCTGTCCCCTCGGTGGTAAACTTCGACTTCCGCGTGTTACACCTACGACCATAGTCGTAAATCTTAATTTAGAAAACAGTGTTATGAAAGAAATGATAATAATAATTAAATAACTGAACCTTCGTTGGAGATGGCTGTTTTGGTGCTTTTCTAGCTACTACTTTCAGACATTAAATGTTTAATCTACCAGCTAGGACTTGTCTTACAGGACTCACAATTATAATTATTTTATTCTCACTAGGTATCCATAATATAAAAGCGAAAGTGTGTTTATTTGTTGTTTTCTTGTTTCACTGGATTGTCCTTCAATCACGTCGCAACGTATTTTTTTGCATGAATATAGTTACAAACCTGGAGAGTGACATAGGCTACTTTTAATCTGGGAAATAAAAGAGTTTCTACGGGATTTTCACAAACCTAAATCCATGCGGACGAAATCACGGGCAAAAACTAGTATTATTATTATTCGTATAACGCTCAACTACACAATCACGTATATATTACTTCTATTACCATGTCAAACTAAGAGGACTCGATGCTCAAGAGAATAGTTTGTTAATTATGTTATTGATGTTACGGGACTTAGTTCTGTGCAAACTATTTGGAGTTGGTACACCCTATATCGATCTCTATCAAGTTTTAAAAGTTTCCAAAACTATGATAATAAATCTAAGGTTATGAAAACCTTTGCTTGAAAAATGACTGAGTTTCATCCCCTATTTTACCCCCTTATGGGTGGAATTTTCAAAAATTCCTTGCTAGTGAGTGGAGTTTCTATCTCCAGCATTTGGGATGTTCGTTGATAGATCAGTCAGGCAGTCAGGACCAGTATGAAGTATTTTTATGGGTATAAAACATTTAAGCGCAAGCCTATCTTGCAAATAAAAAATCGGTCGTTTTAAAGCTCATTGTTCATTGTTGTACGTCTCAAATTCCATCCGCACCAGAGTGCCATAATATACCGGAGAATTGTGGCATATTCGATATGTAAGGGTGTACAAGGTTGTGTTGGATTTCATAATTGGATTCGTAGAACAAATAAAAAAACTCGTGTCAAACCTTTGGCGTGATCTAATGTGCGAACAGTTTAATAACTACATAGTACATAGCATACCAGTATGAAAAGTGAATGGAAGGGGATAATAATAATAAAAAAAAAAGTTCTCTCAGTTTTAACTAGCAGTCCAAAAACTTACAGTTTTCATGCTACAAAATCTCAGTTTTCACTGTCAGTTTCGAATGTTCGGTCAAAATGGCACTAAAAAGTGATCGTAAGTAGCCGCCTTAAGAAAATAGTGACTCATGGTTATCACTTTTCCAGCTCCACCCTAATCGACTAATGAGCTGACCCATCATAAAGCTGACCAATGAGCTGTTTGTAATAGCGACTTACTGGTCATGTTGAGGTCATATTCATAGTCAGGGAGAGTTTGACCGTTGACGCTGAATGACATTTATTATACTAATATTATAAATACAAACGCGTGTTTGCTTGTTGGTTTGTCCTTTAATTACGCGGTAACGGAAAAACGGATCAAGTTTTTTTTGTGCAATAGATTTTGTATAATAGATATAGTACCTGGAGCAACAGTCTTTCTTAGGTGTCAACATTTATTTATCACTTTAATAATGCAGTTTGAAGCATGAACTAACAAACTTAATTTGTTTTTTATTTATTACAGCATTAAAAGCCCAAAAATTCTTTTTGTACATTAAAATTCCATGTTTAAATAAATAACTATTATATGTAGTTCACCAAAGAGCCATTAAAAACCGGACGTGTTTAACAAAAGTGCTCAACGTTCGGATACAGAAGTGAAAATGCATTTACACTAAGCTGAAATATTTCATCGGAAGTTGTTCACGGGTACTTTTGCTTCTTTTCTGTTTTATTAATTTCTTCCGCTCTTTATTTCACGCTTTCTGTACAAGCTAATTGTGCATTCATGAAAGACTAAATAATGTCTAATTACCTACATGCCTAATGTAATAAACCTTCATGCCTGAGAGTTCTTCATAATGTTTTCAAAGGTGTGTTAAGTCTGCCAATCCGAACTTGGCCAGTGTGGCGGACAATGGCCTAAACTTTTCTCATTGCGACAGGAGACCTGTACTCAGAAGTGCATCCAGCGATGGGTTGATCATGGTGACATGCAAATTCAAACAAGAAAGATTACTTATAATATATGAAAAAAAAAGCAACGATAAACTGAAACACATAAAATTTATTTTAAAATTGTATTATTTTAAAAATAAAATATACGTTGAAGTGTCCTCTATGTCTGATAAAGCAAATACAATATGAAGAAAATAAAATCAAACAAAATAGCAAATATAGGTACTTTTAATTTCGCTACGGTCGGGTGCCCGTGAACTTAGCAGAGCATATGCCAGCAGATCAAAAATAAAAAGGAGTTCCCTTCGCATGCAGAAGAGTTCTATAGTTCCTGATACTTTTTGAAGATAGTTCTGGCGTTTTTGCTAAAAAAATCGCAGTTGAAATAATGCTCTGCTAACTTCCGGTAGCAGATCATTTTCGAGCAAAGCGAAAAAAAAAGAGTTCTCTGTACGCACGTATCTCAGTTCTATAGTTCCTCATACTTTATAATGATAGTTCTGGCATATAAACCTAAAAAAAGTCAAATGAAAAAATCAATAAATTTTCAAATTTAGTCATCATAAGTAATTTAAAAAAATTCTAGCAGCTAGAACTCAAATCTCAGAACCTAGAACTCTACGATTTCTTATAGCTCATTAACTAAGCTATAAAATAAAGCTATTAATTAGCCCAGAACTCACAAAGAAGTCCCAGCAGAGCATAGAAGAATAGTTATAAACAATAAATTTTCAAACTTCACACCAAAAGTTGTTAAAAAATTTCCAGCTGCTAGAACTCTCATCTCAGGGGCTAGAACTCCTCGATTTCTTAAAGATTATTAACATACCTATTGAACAAAGCCATTAACTAGACCAGAACTCTCAAAAAAGTGCCAGCAGAGCATACAAGAAGAGTCATGATGCACTAATTTTCAAACTTATTATCATACGCCATGAAAAAAATTCCAGCTGCTAGAACTCTGATGTCAGAGGCTAGAACTCCTCGATTTCTTAAATGTTATTGACAAAGCTATAAAACGAAGCCATCAACTAAACCAGAACTCTCAAAAAAGTGCCAGCAGAGCATACAAGAAGAGTCATAAACGATAAATTTTCAAACTTAAAAATCACAAGTTACTAAAAAATTTCCAGCTGCTAGAACTCTCATCTCAGGGGCTAGAACTCCTCGATTTCTTAAAGATTATTAACATACCTATTGAACAAAGCCATTAACTAGACAAGAACTCTCAAAAAAGTGCCAGCAGAGCATACAAGAAGAGTCATGATGCACTAATTTTCAAACTTATTATCATACGCCATGAAAAAAATTCCAGCTGCTAGAACTCTGATGTCAGAGGCTAGAACTCCTCGATTTCTTAAATGTTATTGAAAAAGCTATAAAACGAAGCCATCAACTAAACCAGAACTCTCAAAAAAGTGCCAGCAGAGCATACAAGAAGAGTCATAAACGATAAATTTTCAAACTTAAAAATCACAAGTTACTAAAAAATTTCCAGCTGCTAGAACTCTCATCTCAGGGGCTAGAACTCCTCGATTTCTTTAAGATTATTAACATACCTATTGAACAAAGCCATTAACTAGACCAGAACTCTCAAAAAAGTGCCAGCAGAGCATACAAGAACTGTCATAAACGATAAATTTTCAAACTTAAAAATCACAAGTTACTAAAAAATTTCCAGCTGCTAGAACTCTCATCTCAGGGGCTAGAACTCCTCGATTTCTTTAAGATTATTAACATACCTATTGAACAAAGAAATTAACTAGACAAGAACTCTCAAAAAAGTGCCAGCAGAGCATACAAGAAGAGTCATGATGCACTAATTTTCAAACTTATTATCATACGCCATGAAAAAAATTCCAGCTGCTAGAACTCTGATGTCAGAGGGTAGAACTCCTCGATTTCTTAAATGTTATTGACAAAGCTATAAAACGAAGCCATCAACTAAACCAGAACTCTCAAAAAAGTGCCAGCAGAGCATACAAGAAGAGTCATAAACGATAAATTTTCAAACTTAAAAATCACAAGTTACTAAAAAATTTCCAGCTGCTAGAACTCTCATCTCAGGGGCTAGAACTCCTCGATTTCTTAAAGATTATTAACATACCTATTGAACAAAGCCATTAACTAGACAAGAACTCTCAAAAAAGTGCCAGCAGAGCATACAAGAACTGTCATAAACGATAAATTTTCAAACTTAAAAATCACAAGTTACTAAAAAAATTCCAGCTGCTAGAACTCTCATCTCAGGGGCTAGAACTCCTCGATTTCTTTAAGATTATTAACATACCTATAAAACAAAGCCATTAACTAGACCAGAACTCTCAAAAAAGTGCCAGCAGAGCATACAAGAAGAGTCATGATGCACTAATTTTCAAACTTATTATCATACGCCATGAAAAAAATTCCAGCTGCTAGAACTCTGATGTCAGAGGCTAGAACTCCTCGATTTCTTAAATGTTATTGACAAAGCTATAAAACGAAGCCATCAACTAAACCAGAACTCTCAAAAAAGTGCCAGCAGAGCATACAAGAAGAGTCATAAACGATAAATTTTCAAACTTAAAAATCACAAGTTACTAAAAAATTTCCAGCTGCTAGAACTCTCATCTCAGGGGCTAGAACTCCTCGATTTCTTAAAGATTATTAACATACCTATTGAACAAAGCCATTAACTAGACAAGAACTCTCAAAAAAGTGCCAGCAGAGCATACAAGAAGAGTCATGATGCACTAATTTTCAAACTTATTATCATACGCCATGAAAAAAATTCCAGCTGCTAGAACTCTGATGTCAGAGGCTAGAACTCCTCGATTTCTTAAATGTTATTGACAAAGCTATAAAACGAAGCCATCAACTAAACCAGAACTCTCAAAAAAGTGCCAGCAGAGCATACAAGAAGAGTCATGATGCACTAATTTTCAAACTTATTATCATACGCCATGAAAAAAATTCCAGCTGCTAGAACTCTGATGTCAGAGGCTAGAACTTCTCGATTTCTAAAATGTTATTGACAAAGCTATAAAACGAAGCCATCAACTAAACCAGAACTCTCAAAAAAGTGCCAGCAGAGCATACAAGAACTGTCATAAACGATAAATTTTCAAACTTAAAAATCACAAGTTACTAAAAAATTTCCAGCTGCTAGAACTCTCATCTCAGGGGCTAGAACTCCTCGATTTCTTTAAGATTATTAACATACCTATTGAACAAAGCCATTAACTAGACCAGAACTCTCAAAAAAGTGCCAGCAGAGCATACAAGAACTGTCATAAACGATAAATTTTCAAACTTAAAAATCACAAGTTACTAAAAAATTTCCAGCTGCTAGACTCTTCTTGTATGCTCTGCTGGCACTTTTTTGAGAGTTCTGGTTTAGTTGATGGCTTCGTTTTATAGCTTTGTCAATAACATTTTAGAAATCGAGAAGTTCTAGCCTCTGACATCAGAGTTCTAGCAGCTGGAATTTTTTTCATGGCGTATGATAATAAGTTTGAAAATTAGTGCATCATGACTCTTCTTGTATGCTCTGCTGGCACTTTTTTGAGAGTTCTGGTCTAGTTAATGGCTTTGTTCAATAGGTATGTTAATAATCTTTAAGAAATCGAGGAGTTCTAGCCCCTGAGATGAGAGTTCTAGCAGCTGGAAATTTTTTAGTAACTTGTGATTTTTAAGTTTGAAAATTTATCGTTTATGACTCTTCTTGTATGCTCTGCTGGCACTTTTTTGAGAGTTCTGGTTTAGTTGATGGCTTCGTTTTATAGCTTTATCAATAATATTTAAGAAATCGAGGAGTTCTAGCCTCTGACATCAGAGTTCTAGCAGCTGGAATTTTTTTCATGGCGCATGATAATAAGTTTGAAAATTAGTGCATCATGACTATTCTTGTATGCTCTGCTGGCACTTTTTTGAGAGTTCTTGTCTAGTTAATGGCTTTATTCAATAGGTATGTCAATAATCTTTAAGAAATCGAGGAGTTCTAGCCCCTGAGATGAGAGTTCTAGCAGCTGGAAATTTTTTAGTAATTTGTGATTTTTAAGTTTGAAAATTTATCGTTTATGACTCTTCTTGTATGCTCTGCTGGCACTTTTTTGAGAGTTCTGGTTTAGTTGATGGCTTTGTTCAATAGGTATGTTAATAATCTTAAAGAAATCGAGGAGTTCTAGCCCCTGAGATGAGAGTTCTAGCAGCTGGAAATTTTTTAGTAACTTGTGATTTTTAAGTTTGAAAATTTATCGTTTATGACAGTTCTTGTATGCTCTGCTGGCACTTTTTTGAGAGTTCTGGTCTAGTTAATGGCTTTGTTCAATAGGTATGTTAATAATCTTAAAGAAATCGAGGAGTTCTAGCCCCTGAGATGAGAGTTCTAGCAGCTGGAAATTTTTTAGTAACTTGTGATTTTTAAGTTTGAAAATTTATCGTTTATGACTCTTCTTGTATGCTCTGCTGGCACTTTTTTGAGAGTTCTGGTTTAGTTGATGGCTTCGTTTTATAGCTTTTTCAATAACATTTAAGAAATCGAGGAGTTCTAGCCTCTGACATCAGAGTTCTAGCAGCTGGAATTTTTTTCATGGCGTATGATAATAAGTTTGAAAATTAGTGCATCATGACTCTTCTTGTATGCTCTGCTGGCACTTTTTTGAGAGTTCTTGTCTAGTTAATGGCTTTGTTCAATAGGTATGTTAATAATCTTTAAGAAATCGAGGAGTTCTAGCCCCTGAGATGAGAGTTCTAGCAGCTGGAAATTTTTTAGTAACTTGTGATTTTTAAGTTTGAAAATTTATCGTTTATGACTCTTCTTGTATGCTCTGCTGGCACTTTTTTGAGAGTTCTGGTTTAGTTGATGGCTTCGTTTTATAGCTTTGTCAATAACATTTAAGAAATCGAGGAGTTCTACCCTCTGACATCAGAGTTCTAGCAGCTGGAATTTTTTTCATGGCGTATGATAATAAGTTTGAAAATTAGTGCATCATGACTCTTCTTGTATGCTCTGCTGGCACTTTTTTGAGAGTTCTTGTCTAGTTAATTTCTTTGTTCAATAGGTATGTTAATAATCTTTAAGAAATCGAGGAGTTCTAGCCCCTGAGATGAGAGTTCTAGCAGCTGGAAATTTTTTAGTAACTTGTGATTTTTAAGTTTGAAAATTTATCGTTTATGACTCTTCTTGTATGCTCTGCTGGCACTTTTTTGAGAGTTCTGGTTTAGTTGATGGCTTCGTTTTATAGCTTTGTCAATAATATTTAAGAAATCGAGGAGTTCTAGCCTCTGACATCAGAGTTCTAGCAGCTGGAATTTTTTTCATCGCGTATGATAATAAGTTTGAAAATTAGTGCATCATGACTCTTCTTGTATGCTCTGCTGGCACTTTTTTGAGAGTTCTTGTCTAGTTAATGACTTTGTTTAATAGGTATGTTAATAATATTTAAGAAATCGAGGAGTTCTAGCCCCTGAGATGAGAGTTCTAGCAGCTGGAAATTTTTTAGTAACTTGTGATTTTTAAGTTTGAAAATTTATCGTTTATGACAGTTCTTGTATGCTCTGCTGGCACTTTTTTGAGAGTTCTGGTTTAGTTGATGGCTTCGTTTTATAGCTTTGTCAATAATATTTAAGAAATCGAGGAGTTCTAGCCTCTGACATCAGAGTTCTAGCAGCTGGAATTTTTTTATGGCGTATGATAATAAGTTTGAAAATTAGTGCATCATGACTCTTCTTGTATGCTCTGCTGGCACTTTTTTGAGAGTTCTGGTCTAGTTAATGGCTTTGTTTTATAGGTATGTTAATAATCTTAAAGAAATCGAGGAGTTCTAGCCCCTGAGATGAGAGTTCTAGCAGCTGGAATTTTTTTAGTAACTTGTGATTTTTAAGTTTGAAAATTTATCGTTTATGACTCTTCTTGTATGCTCTGCTGGCACTTTTTTGAGAGTTCTGGTCTAGTTAATAGCTTTGTTCAATAGGTATGTTAATAATCTTAAAGAAATCGAGGAGTTCTAGCCCCTGAGATGAGAGTTCTAGCAGCTGGAAATTTTTTAGTAACTTGTGATTTTTAAGTTTGAAAATTTATCGTTTATGACTCTTCTTGTATGCTCTGCTGGCACTTTTTTGAGAGTTCTGGTTTAGTTGATGGCTTCGTTTTATAGCTTTGTCAATAATATTTAAGAAATCGAGGAGTTCTAGCCTCTGACATCAGAGTTCTAGCAGCTGGAATTTTTTTCATCGCCTATGATAATAAGTTTGAAAATTAGTGCATCATGACTCTTCTTGTATGCTCTGCTGGCACTTTTTTGAGAGTTCTTGTCTAGTTAATGGCTTTGTTTAATAGGTATGTTAATAATCTTTAAGAAATCGAGGAGTTCTAGCCCCTGAGATGAGAGTTCTAGCAGCTGGAAATTTTTTAGTAACTTGTGATTTTTTAGTTTGAAAATTTATCGTTCATGACTCTTCTTGTATGCTCTGCTGGCACTTTTTTGAGAGTTCTGGTCTAGTTAATGGCTTTGTTCAATAGGTATGTTAATAATCTTAAAGAAATCGAGGAGTTCTAGCCCCTGATATGAGAGTTCTAGCAGCTGGAAATTTTTTAGTAACTTGTGATATTCAAGTTTGAAAATTTATCGTTTATGACTCTTCTTGTATGCTCTGCTGGCACTTTTTTGAGGGTTCTGGTTTAGTTGATGGCTTCGTTTTATAGCTTTGTCAATAATATTTAAGAAATCGAGGAGTTCTAGCCTCTGACATCAGAGTTCTAGCAGCTGGAATTTTTTTCATCGCCTATGATAATAAGTTTGAAAATTAGTGCATCATGACTCTTCTTGTATGCTCTGCTGGCACTTTTTTGAGAGTTCTGGTCTAGTTAATGGCTTTGTTTTATAGGTATGTTAATAATCTTAAAGAAATCGAGGAGTTCTAGCCCCTGAGATGAGAGTTCTAGCAGCTGGAAATTTTTTAGTAACTTGTGATTTTTTAGTTTGAAAATTTATCGTTCATGACTCTTCTTGTATGCTCTGCTGGCACTTTTTTGAGAGTTCTGGTCTAGTTAATGGCTTTGTTCAATAGGTATGTTAATAATCTTAAAGAAATCGAGGAGTTCTAGCCCCTGATATGAGAGTTCTAGCAGCTGGAAATTTTTTAGTAACTTGTGATATTCAAGTTTGAAAATTTATCGTTTATGACTCTTCTTGTATGCTCTGCTGGCACTTTTTTGAGAGTTCTTGTCTAGTTAATGGCTTTGTTTAATAGGTATGTTAATAATCTTTAAGAAATCGAGGAGTTTTAGCCCCTGAGATGAGAGTTCTAGCAGCTGGAAATTTTTTAGTAACTTGTGATTTTTTAGTTTGAAAATTTATCGTTCATGACAGTTCTTGTATGCTCTGCTGGCACTTTTTTGAGAGTTCTGGTTTAGTTGATGGCTTCGTTTTATAGCTTTGTCAATAATATTTAAGAAATCGAGGAGTTCTAGCCTCTGACATCAGAGTTCTAGCAGCTGGAATTTTTTTCATCGCCTATGATAATAAGTTTGAAAATTAGTGCATCATGACTCTTCTTGTATGCTCTGCTGGCACTTTTTTGAGAGTTCTTGTCTAGTTAATGGCTTTGTTTAATAGGTATGTTAATAATCTTTAAGAAATCGAGGAGTTTTAGCCCCTGAGATGAGAGTTCTAGCAGCTGGAAATTTTTTAGTAACTTGTGATTTTTTAGTTTGAAAATTTATCGTTCATGACTCTTCTTGTATGCTCTGCTGGCACTTTTTTGAGAGTTCTGGTCTAGTTAATGGCTTTGTTCAATAGGTATGTTAATAATCTTAAAGAAATCGAGGAGTTCTAGCCCCTGATATGAGAGTTCTAGCAGCTGGAAATTTTTTAGTAACTTGTGATTTTTAAGTTTGAAAATTTATCGTTTATGACTCTTCTTGTATGCTCTGCTGGCACTTTTTTGAGAGTTCTGGTTTAGTTAATGGCTTCGTTTTATAGCTTTGTCAATAATATTTAAGAAATCGAGGAGTTCTAGCCTCTGACATCAGAGTTCTAGCAGCTGGAATTTTTTTCATGGCGTATGATAATAAGTTTGAAAATTAGTGCATCATGACTCTTCTTGTATGCTCTGCTGGCACTTTTTTGAGAGTTCTGGTCTAGTTAATGGCTTTGTTCAATAGGTATGTTAATAATCTTTAAGAAATCGAGGAGTTCTAGCCCCTGAGATGAGAGTTCTAGCAGCTGGAAATTTTTTAGTAACTTGTGATTTTTAAGTTTGAAAATTTATCGTTTATGACTCTTCTTGTATGCTCTGCTGACACTTTTTTGAGAGTTCTGGTTTAGTTGATGGCTTCGTTTTATAGCTTTGTCAATAATATTTAAGAAATCGAGGAGTTCTAGCCTCTGACATCAGAGTTCTAGCAGCTGGAATTTTTTTCATCGCCTATGATAATAAGTTTGAAAATTAGTGCATCATGACTCTTCTTGTATGCTCTGCTGGCACTTTTTTGAGAGTTCTTGTCTAGTTAATGGCTTTGTTTAATAGGTATGTTAATAATCTTTAAGAAATCGAGGAGTTCTAGCCCCTGAGATGAGAGTTCTAGCAGCTGGAAATTTTTTAGTAACTTGTGATTTTTTAGTTTGAAAATTTATCGTTCATGACTCTTCTTGTATGCTCTGCTGGCACTTTTTTGAGAGTTCTGGTCTAGTTAATGGCTTTGTTCAATAGGTATGTTAATAATCTTAAAGAAATCGAGGAGTTCTAGCCCCTGATATGAGAGTTCTAGCAGCTGGAAATTTTTTAGTAACTTGTGATATTCAAGTTTGAAAATTTATCGTTTATGACTCTTCTTGTATGCTCTGCTGGCACTTTTTTGAGGGTTCTGGTTTAGTTGATGGCTTCGTTTTATAGCTTTGTCAATAATATTTAAGAAATCGAGGAGTTCTAGCCTCTGACATCAGAGTTCTAGCAGCTGGAATTTTTTTCATCGCCTATGATAATAAGTTTGAAAATTAGTGCATCATGACTCTTCTTGTATGCTCTGCTGGCACTTTTTTGAGAGTTCTGGTCTAGTTAATGGCTTTGTTTTATAGGTATGTTAATAATCTTAAAGAAATCGAGGAGTTCTAGCCCCTGAGATGAGAGTTCTAGCAGCTGGAAATTTTTTAGTAACTTGTGATTTTTAAGTTTGAAAATTTATCGTTTATGACTCTTCTTGTATGCTCTGCTGGCACTTTTTTGAGAGTTCTGGTTTAGTTGATGGCTTCGTTTTATAGCTTTGTCAATAACATTTAAGAAATCGAGGAGTTCTAGCCTCTGACATCAGAGTTCTAGCAGCTGGAATTTTTTTCATGGCGTATGATAATAAGTTTGAAAATTAGTGCATCATGACTCTTCTTGTATGCTCTGCTGGCACTTTTTGAGAGTTCTTGTCTAGTTAATGGCTTTGTTCAATAGGTATGTTAATAATCTTTAAGAAATCGAGGAGTTCTAGCCCCTGAGATGAGAGTTCTAGCAGCTGGAAATTTTTTAGTAACTTGTGATTTTTAAGTTTGAAAATTTATCGTTTATGACTCTTCTTGTATGCTCTGCTGGCACTTTTTTGAGAGTTCTGGTTTAGTTGATGGCTTCGTTTTATAGCTTTGTCAATAATATTTAAGAAATCGAGGAGTTCTAGCCTCTGACATCAGAGTTCTAGCAGCTGGAATTTTTTTCATGGCGTATGATAATAAGTTTGAAAATTAGTGCATCATGACTCTTCTTGTATGCTCTGCTGGCACTTTTTTGAGAGTTCTGGTCTAGTTAATAGCTTTGTTTAATAGGTATGTTAATAATCTTTAAGAAATCGAGGAGTTCTAGCCCCTGAGATGAGAGTTCTAGCAGCTGGAATTTTTTTAGTAACTTGTGATTTTTAAGTTTGAAAATTTATCGTTTATGACTCTTCTTGTATGCTCTGCTGGCACTTTTTTGAGAGTTCTGGTCTAGTTAATGGCTTTGTTCAATAGGTATGTTAATAATCTTAAAGAAATCGAGGAGTTCTAGCCCCTGAGATGAGAGTTCTAGCAGCTGGAAATTTTTTAGTAACTTGTGATTTTTAAGTTTGAAAATTTATCGTTTATGACTCTTCTTGTATGCTCTGCTGGCACTTTTTTGAGAGTTCTGGTCTAGTTAATGGCTTTGTTCAATAGGTATGTTAATAATCTTAAAGAAATCGAGGAGTTCTAGCCCCTGAGATGAGAGTTCTAGCAGCTGGAAATTTTTTAGTAACTTGTGATTTTTAAGTTTGAAAATTTATCGTTTATGACTCTTCTTGTATGCTCTGCTGGCACTTTTTTGAGAGTTCTGGTCTAGTTAATGGCTTTGTTTTATAGCTTTGTCAATAACATTTAAGAAATCGAGGAGTTCTAGCCTCTGACATCAGAGTTCTAGCAGCTGGAATTTTTTTCATGGCGTATGATAATAAGTTTGAAAATTAGTGCATCATGACTCTTCTTGTATGCTCTGCTGGCACTTTTTTGAGAGTTCTGGTCTAGTTAATGGCTTTGTTCAATAGGTATGTTAATAATCTTTAAGAAATCGAGGAGTTCTAGCCCCTGAGATGAGAGTTCTAGCAGCTGGAAATTTTTTAACAACTTTTGGTGTGAAGTTTGAAAATTTATTGTTTATAACTATTCTTCTATGCTCTGCTGGGACTTCTTTGTGAGTTCTGGGCTAATTAATAGCTTTATTTTATAGCTTAGTTAATGAGCTATAAGAAATCGTAGAGTTCTAGGTTCTGAGATTTGAGTTCTAGCTGCTAGAATTTTTTTAAATTACTTATGATGACTAAATTTGAAAATTTATTGATTTTTTCATTTGACTTTTTTTAGGTTTATATGCCAGAACTATCATTATAAAGTATGAGGAACTATAGAACTGAGATACGTGCGTACAGAGAACTCTTTTTTTTTCGCTTTGCTCGAAAATGATCTGCTACCGGAAGTTAGCAGAGCATTATTTCAACTGCGATTTTTTTAGCAAAAACGCCAGAACTATCTTCAAAAAGTATCAGGAACTATAGAACTCTTCTGCATGCGAAGGGAACTCCTTTTTATTTTTGATCTGCTGGCATATGCTCTGCTAAGTTCACGGGCACTACGGTCGGGTTCTCTGTTTGCTTATCATATTTTTCACAATCGTGATTGCAGAGTAAGTTTGATAAAAGAACAAAAACTTTCGCGAACCATTTTAATTTTAAAACGCTTAAAAACTTTCTTAACTTTTTCTCTAATGGTGTAATATCTGAAAAGGTTGGATTGGAAGGTGATCTATGTATGCAAATTAAATGCAATAAATGAAATTCTTCAATTTATGCCATTACTTTGCTTACTTTTCTAGTATATGGTCAAGATTTTAACTTCTTGCCTCGCAAAGAAGATGGAGTGGATTTTATGCAATTTTTATAAATGTCATAACAATGCAAGTCCTAAGTAAGTATGTAAAGAGATTCCACGAAAGAGTGTAACCACGAATTCATGGTTTTCGGATTTATTCTTTTACTTGGACGGACGGACGGGCGGATGGATCGACGGATGGACGGACAGACAGACAGACAACAAAGTGATCCTATAAGGTTCCGTTTTTCCTTTTGAGGTACGGAACTCTAAAAACAGCATCGGAGCTTCCATGGAGGAATTCCAGCCGTTATTAATGTTAGGTAATGTTGATTTGCAGTTCATTGCAATGAAAATGCATCAGGTAGGTACGGTAGCGCATTCCAAAATTAATTTCTCGGATTGATTTCCTAAGAAAGTTTTGATGCTTTTAAACCACCCTTCCGCGCATTGGGCGACCACGACCGCGACCATGGTCGCTGCGACCAACGTTTTACGTTATTATATTCGTTAGTAGCCGATGCCGGTGATTTATCCCGGACCTAAGGCCTTAAGGCCTATAAAAATCCCGCGAGAACTCTTTGATTTTCCAGGATGAAACTAGGCTAACCGACTCTCCAGGTCTTATACCCAGGCAAAAAATTACGTCGATCCGTTGCTCCGTTGCGACGTGATTGAAGAACAAACCCACAAACCAATAAACCAACAAACACACACATTCGTAATTTTTAATATGGGTAGTGATTATACAACGCACACTACTCGACCGCGGCAAAGTTGGAAAACTTTCGTTCAGTTTAGCGTAACTCATTAGAAACATAATAATTATATGTCTAGGCTAGGTCATAGAACTTCTTACGCCTACATGCAATTAGGGCCGTCTTTATTCTTCGGAAAAGCTTAATGTATGAAAGTATATGTCTATGTAGCGAGCAACAGTAACAGTTTTAAGTTTTAATAAAGTTTTCTCTTTGAAGAAGGCACCTTTTAATTTGTGTCGAACTGGTTTATACTATTCTCTCAGTGTTGTAATTCACATCGCTAAGGTTGGCGATCCCTTCCATTATCATATTATGTACCTAATGATAAGGGTTAATTTTGTTTTTATAGAATATTTTTGAAGAAGCGAAGACATAGATTCTGTGGATAATTCCAACTTTTATTAGAGTTAATGCAAACGGAATGTAGTTCATTAGAAAGCGTTGGCACATTCTGAGACAAATGTCTAGCTTTGTACCGAACTTTGCAGCTTATGCATAAAATTAGGGAAGTGTTGGGAACTCTTCCCTCTGTTGCAAGTTCCCTAAGAGAAATAATTTTTCATTTTGTAGTACATGTAGTTGTTGTACCCAGTAAAATTGTATGAGTTGCAGTTTATTTTTGTCTGTTTTTCTTCTTTTTTCTTCCTTGATGATCAGTGTCATAATAAAGTTTTGACATCTTCATAGAATACGATTTATTCTTGGAATATCCATCAGAACGTAATAAGAGAAATAGTTAACAAACATAGGAGAAAATTAACGAACTCACTATATCAATCAAAATGTCATTTGCTCGAAATGAGGGATAAACGAACTTTTGTACTATTACTATGGACTGCTTTATGTTTTTTATCATACATACAATATGTCTATTCTCAGGTAAACATCAGCAACACATGGGTGCTGCCAGAGGAGGGGTTCCCGGTGTTCTACCGCTATTTCAGGGACCGCATCTCGTGGTACGAGGCCGACGCGGTCTGCCAGTTCCATCATGCGAACTTGGTCACTGGTGAGTTATTCATCATCATCATCATCCTTATTATCAACAGCTGAATACAGGTCTCGTGAAGGGACTTCCACACACCACGGTTTTGCGCCACCTGAAATGGTGAGGTGAGTTATTAGTACATTAAACCACAGAACACTCTAGGTGACGCTTTTAACATCAATGTATTAGTTGACTGTATTCCAAAAAAAAAACTGTTTATTCTAAATATATAAAAAGGAAAAGGTGTCTGACTAAAATTGACTGACTGAGTCATCTATCAACGCACACTCAAACTGTGCTCAAACTATTGGACGGATCGGGCTGTTTGGCATGTATGATGCAGATATACCTACGCTAAGAAAAGATTTTTGAAAATTCCACCCTTTAGGGGTTTGAATAGTCCATGCGGACGAAGTTGCGGGGATAAACTAGTACTTAAACAATATGGCGCTCGAGGTCGTTACCATATTTTTGTCATATCATGCGGTTGTGTGAGTAAAAATGCCCTAGGGTGTGAAAAAATTCCAGGCTAAAAAAGACAAGCACAAAGCCTGTCAACTCAAGGCTATAAGCTAAATAATACAATGTACGAAATAATTCACAGTCACGCCTTTTTATGATATTATTATACCCACAAGGCACCCTTGTTAGGAGTAATCGAGTCGACCCAGCGAGACCTCCATTACTGTTGATGTCGCCCCGACCCCGATACCGGCCACCGCAGACAAATGTACCAACGATAAAATAATATAAATATACGAGCTGAACAACCCAAAATTATGTTCATAAACAAAATACGTTCCGGCCCGTACGTGAAGACCACGAAATGCATTTTTTTGGTGTTTCGTTTAAAGTTAAGTAAATGTCGAGGTCCTAAATGGTGGAAACGATATTTTTTAGCCATCTAATATTACAGCGGCTTATGAAATACTAGATGATGCTTGCTACCACGGCGAAACTGCCACACTCCTTCCAGGTTAGGCCACGTCCATCTTAAACCTCATTATCACTTGTCACCAGGTGAAATCGTCAAGGGCTGACTTGTATCTGAATAAACAAAAAGATTTCGTCCGCGTGGATTTAGGTTTTTTAAAATCTTGGGAACTCTTTGATTTTCCGGAATAAAAGTAGACTATATCCTTCCCCGGGATTTAAGCTAACTCTGCACCTTTCATTAAAATCGGACGTACCTAATCATTCAACTATTGGGGCGTGAAAAGCTAGTAGACAGACAGACACACTTTCGCATTTATAACATTAGTATGGATGTATAGTATGGATATGGATTGAAATTAATTAAGTAGAGAGTAGGAGCTAGGAGCCTCAATAGCGGACTAAAGCCGAAAGGTCGGTGGTTCAAAACCCACCCGTTGCACTATTGTCGAGTGGTCCTACCTACTCTATGTACAAGCTTTACGCTTAGTTGGAGGAGAAAGAGGAATATTAGCCATACAGAATATCCTTCTTTAAAAAATGAGTGCGTAGAGTATCTGCTCCAAGTCTATACTGAGCGAAAAACAGCATAATATATCATCACCTGCTAGCAGGTCTGATTGCAGCCAAGCGCTACTGAAAAATAAAAAAAAACGCTTTTCGAAGTTGCTTTCGGATACGACTTTGCTTTGACAGTTCTCTGCAGCCATTTTCAGGTTTATAATCCAACTAGAATCATGCTCGCGATTTCGTTCGAGACAATAATAGGTTTTAAAAATTGTATGCTTTGATTTTCCGGGATAGTAAGTACATTGTGTGTTAATTCAGGGTTAAACTACCTCTGTTTTCAGTCAAATCGGTTGAGTCATTGTGGCCTGAAAAAGTAGCAAATATCTAAACTTTAAAAAAATATTATTTTAAAGTTTAGATATTTGCTACTTTTTCAGGATACAAATCGGTTGAGTCATTGTGGCCTGAAAAAGTAGCAAATATCTAAACTTTAAAAAAATATTATTTTTATATTATTAAAAAAGTAAGATGAACTTGGTCTCAAAATATTAACTTTTGCCCGAGATATTTTTGGACCAACGAAAGCAAAAGAGTTGTCCGACGTATCCCAAATGCTTTCCATTCTAACATATAGAACTTACGTTTAATCAAACCTAAGCGAAAGCCATTAACCCAACCGCAAATGAGTTGTGCGAGCCCTTTGTAATTACAATTGGACAACGAGCCTGTTCACAGATTGCTAATTTTGTCGCTAATGTCCTTTGGAACAGACACAAGCTTGTTTCCAAAGATTGTTCAGTGTTATGGACATTTAACATTAGGTATTTCAGTAGAAAGAGAGGCGAGCACATATAAACTGTCGAACTTGTTTAAAGTCAAGCAAAATAGTTCAGGCAGGACCATCGGAAAAAAAATATACCTACTCGTATTATGTTAGGTAATATTCAGACCATTAATTTAAATACAGGCAAAAAGTTTTCTTATCTTAAAAAAAAAGAAAAATGACCTTTTGTTTCATTTCACATGTGTAAATTAAAAATTTATAAAACACCGACAAGTGAAGGTTACAGTAACTAGAAAAGAGCTGATAACTTTCAAACGACTGAACCGATTGTCTTGGATTATAGCTAAGAACACTCTCGAAGCCACCTTTCAAACAAAAAAAAAACTAAATTAAAATAGGTTCATTAGTTTAGGAGCTATGATGCCACAGACAGATACACACGTCAAACTTATAACACCCCTCTTTTTGGGTCGGCGGTTAAAAAAAACAGTACAAAACCTAGTATCAGGTCCGTATTCGATGTTGTTTCATGCTCAATGACCGCGTAACATAACGTAGACATACCGACACGTAATTGGGTACCAACCTTACCTGTGATATTTTGCTTGGATAAATACATAAAAAGAGAAATAGCAAAAGAGACTCCACAGACTATTGTTTTAATAAAGACTCATTTACATGTCTTATTTGTATTTGTTGAGTGTAAAATTAATTTACTCCTCCTTCAAATTCTAGTATGTAAGTTGTATGTACGTAAAAAAAAAACAAAACTAATAATAAGTAGGTACATAAAAAATAATAGGTTATTAAGACATGCCTTGTCAAAATAATTGTCAATATATTTGTTAAGATTATAAAAATTTAAATTTATACTAATATCATGATGATCTTAGTTTGTCAGTTTGTGTATAGGGCAAGTAATAATCCAATTCTGAAAATTCTTTTACTGAGGATATCTAAGTACATTATCCCCGAGTGCTTATAGGCTATAAATTATATCACGCGGATGAAGTCGCAGGTGAAAGCTAGTTAGAAATATAGAACGTTGGTGTCTTCTTTATTTAGATTTTTGAAAATTGAAAGCGTAAAATAGAAAATACAAGTATGGAAACATCGGAAACATAGATGACTTCGATTTTAGCTGATTGGCCTACTTTTCCCAATATACCAGTATGTAGGGAGGTCGTATGTTTATTGCTCTATGTATTTCTATGTAGATAGATGCCTATATCAGTATAGGGATGAACCAATTTGGATCTTTAATTAAAACCGTCTCCATCTTCCGAGTCTCTTCCTTTCAAGTCTATAAAATCACAGAACAATACGGTTAACAGTTCCAACTTCATTTAAAATATACCTAATTATTATATATTGCTATGTCAATTTCTATGAAAATAAGTTACCTTTTCTAGAAGTATAATAAACATGGTTTCGTTATGTTTCGTTTTACTTATCTACCATATATAATAATGAAAACATGATAACAAAGAAAAGTAAAACATCTACCTAGTATTTCTGTAGTTACAAAATTAAAAAAAAAATCAGATATTTTATTCTGCAGTTACTCTGCTGCGAATGTTTTAGAACCAAGTTCCAGGCATACCTACTTACCCTGTACCTTCTTACCTTCTTAATGATATACCTAGCTTGGACCTAATTTAGAAGTACTGGGATGGCGCACACGTAGCTATGCTTGGAGACTCTCTCGAGCGTTGTGAATAGGATTAGTAATTACTGTTTAAATAAGTTGTAACATAGAAGGTAATTGTTATGTACTAACACAGAATTATGTGTGGTTATGCCTGTAATAAAAGACTATTTAGTTATTTACTTTTATGACTGGTGAACTTGTACATACATCATTGAATGAGTAAGTACATTGCCTTCTAGTAATATGATAACCCTCTGCTTCTACCTATTAGCCATTGAGTGATCGATGACGACATGATACTGAACCGTTATTGCTGAAATCCGATTCAAAATTGATCAATTTATATTGTAATTGCAAAAGAGGACAGACCCAAAAGAAATGTAATTTGTATTCAAAATGTTGCTGATATTGCCGCTAATCCTTGATTTCGTTTTCCTTTTCAAGGTTATTTCGTTTCTTGTAAAGCATCCCTTCTCAATAACTTTGTAAATTGATATTATTAAACAAACTTGAGACCGTATTGGTAAATTATATAATTAAATTATAAAAGACGAATTTAATATCTAAGAGCGAGTTAAATATAATTTTGATTGATTAAAATAATATGCTAGGTAGATACATTATCCATGAAATTTCTTAAATGAACAAATAAACGTTTACTTATTTTCTACAGTCAATTTTAGCCTTGGTAATATAAATAGGTCATATAAGAGTGCTTGTAAAAAGCTTATAAGTTATAATATAACCGAATATTATTAAGCAACCGCCGCCCGCCGGGGCTTTGGCTGGTTCCTCTCGATAGGAAAAGCATTTCAAACCAGTTGACGACTTAAAATCACTTGTAATTTCAATAAAAAGTCTTGCTATTTCTATTTCGGTCGTTTCTCATTGGTTTGTAATGAAGGAGGAAAATGTATACTGTGCCTATCCAGAATTCGGTCAAAAGATTTTTTACAAAATTACTCGTATATTTTCTATGCGAGCTAAACCATGAAAATCAACTATAGTTCTCTGTAGATGTGAAATATAGGTATTACAGGGTCGAAGCGGTAAAAAGGCAGCCGACCCTAAACCGTTTATCAAGAAAATTTATAGTCCACGGAAAGATTTTATTTTATCTCCACGAAAAATATCGACGTTCTTTATCTCGTAAGACTGAAAATGCAGCCATGTTTTGAGTTTACGGTTTTAGTTATTTAGGGGTAAAATTGTATGCAGTGTAACGACCGAAGCCATAGGTAGTATAATTTATATACTACCTAATAAGCAAATAATATATTATCGATATAAGAATACGTATAATTTAGATATTATGCTAGGGACTTTGAAAATAATATATGCTGATACACGTTGTTAATTTTTAGTAGGTACAAGTATTCATGAATATAATGTAAGGACAATGGAATTGTGACGACTAAGCGACCTTTATTACCGTTGATATACCCTGCTGATATAGCCAATATCGTCCATTACAAATGAATGTGCCTGTAGATAAGATACAGATAAGTACTTAAACTTTTCCACCTTTCTCTCTTTTTTCAGATACTTACTTGTTTAAACGAAGTTTTAATGTTTTGTTTGGCTATATACTTTAACACAGATCCGTATATATATTTCCACACTTGTGGTAAGTGTGTCTGTCTGTCTGTCTGCTAGCTTTTCACGGCCCATCCGTTTAACTGATTTTGATAAATACAGAGCATCCCGAGAAAAGACATAGGCTACTTTTTATCTCGGAGAATCAAAAACACGGGATTTTTAAAAACCTGAGTCCACGCGGACCAAGTTGCAGGCATCATCTAATTGAAATATTTTTAAGAGTCTGTTCTATACCTAACAAAGGATAACAAGAACAAAGGAGCAGAATGCAGCGTTTAATTTTCTTTTATAAAACTAAGTTTGGTAGGTATGTGTGTAATTAAAAACATTGTGTAGTTTAGTTTAAGTAGATTTTCTGAACTTTCAATCAACCACTAGACTTTTTAGGATAGACATTAGACTGATTATTAGATTAATTATCTTCGGCCGAAACGCACGCACCGCAAAGTCCGCGCTGAACGCAGCAATATTTCAGTAACGAACATAAAACGTCAACTACAACTAACGATTTGCAGAGCCCGACCGCGCTGAATATGTACGTGGTCCTGCTGATAAAAATAATATCTTTAGCCCTCCCGTTGCGGTACGGGGGCTTTGAGACTTTTGTAAGCAAGAGTCCTGCTATTATTGTCATTCTCATAAATACTTACGTTACATTGTAGTGGAATGTGTGATCAACTTGAGGGAATCACTATCCATGTCATAAGTGCGAAAGTGTGTTTGTTTGTTAGTTGTTTTGTCTTTAAATTAAACCGCAACAGCAACGGATGGACGCGTTTATTTGCATGGGCATGGTTAAGGACCTGGAATGATTTTATCTCGAAAAACCGGAGAGTTCCCACTAAATTTTTAGAAACCTGAACTGCAGATGAATCCGTGAGCATCAGATAGTATAATAGAAATTTCATTTTGATAAACATCTAATTACGAACAAACAATAGGAGAAATTAATTTACGTACGTTCAAGTATTATTTGGAAACAAAACAACGTTGGGCCCATCGTCCTTGACGCCTCGTCTCGAACTTCTTCAATGATCTTATCGAACAAATCCTTTGTGCCGTAAAAGCTTCCATCACGAAAATGAAAACTTAAATTAGACTGTAATGCCATCATTCATTTATTCCGCCATTCGCAACTTGGCTTGATAAGTTATTTACTGACCCGCCCCTACTTTGCTCGAAATAATTTTTGCAAATCAATTATTTTGCGAGTAATTTTCAAAATTTTGAGTGGAAACCCTAAAACACATATTTCTTAATAGTTTTCAACAGAAACTCCAAAATACCAATTTTTATAGATCAAAATATCGATGGATATTACTCGTAACTTTAAAATTGACGGATTTTCATACAAACGTGCATCCCCTATTTAACCCCCTTAGGGGTGAAACTTTCAACAGCCCCTTAGTGAGTGCCAACGTCATAAATTTTCAAGGCTAGGTTGTGCTTCTGCTTTAAAGTTTAGGCGGCGTTGATAAATCAGTTAGTCAAGAAAAGATTTTAATTTGTATAGATAGATAGAGATAGAAGAGTTATCTACTAGTACCCGGTTATACTCAGTTGGATGACGATAGTGACGCTCTTACCACGCGTGTACGATACGCGGTTCAATTTGCAGTAAACTAATGGAATGGTATGCATTCATGTCAGAACAAGGTTATATTAGAACTTCTAGAAATTCTAGGTATTATTGAAAAATAATAAAAATTCTTCGCATCCCATCCCTACAGGGTAGACTGTAAGTTTCTGAAGAATTTTAATTTGTAGGGATTACAGCTAATTACTTACCTACTCGTAAGGTATTTCCAATAATATGCAACTCTTCTTTATTAAATTGTAGACTTTTTGCAAGCACTTTTCAATTTTTTGAAGGCATCTTTATTGAATTTACTACCAATTTAACGAACTTTGAAATGTTTCTATTTTTTTATCTAAAAAACCCCATAAGAATTTTTGTTTGCTTTATTAATTAACCGGTGGGTGACCCGTCTGCTCGTTTGCGAAAAGGCTTGCACTTGGCGAAAGCGTTATCAGAAACGGAGAGTAACGATCTGTGATGGAAGGTGGAAAATAATAATGTCGATAACATAGAAGATACTACACATGTATGAAATACCCTTCAAGCGACGCGATCGCGGCCTACTATATTATGTACTAGAGGATGCCCGCGTGGATTTCGATTTTTTTAAATCCCTTAGGAACGCTATTTTCCGGAATAAAAAGTAGCCTATGTCCTTCCCCGGGATGTATCCCAAGTCTGTACTAAATTTCATTAAAATCGGTTCAACGGTTGGGCCGTGAAAACGTAGCAGACAGACAGACAGACACACTATCGCATTTATCATATTAGTATGGATATACTTTACAACCAATGAAATTGCAGATCGGTTCGGTCAATTTCGGTGGGATTTCTAAAAAGCATTCCGTTTAGAATGCCTTTTAGAAATTTCTCGCTCTTCGAATGTGCTCTCGGCCATTGAAAATGGTATCCCACATGCGGGCCGGCATGCGTTTATCAATAGCACCCCGTATGCGTTCCCTATTGATCAATGGCAATGAGCCTACGGTTACTTGATTAAAAAATAAAATGGAGTAATTTTCATATCCTGTATCTGCATTGCGGTACAGAGCACTTACTAAACGTTTTAATATTAAAATTAAAAGCTTTTTATTCGAGTAAAGTGAATGGACGCATCATACCGAATAGGTTTTAAAAGCGGAATGGATATGTGAGAGCTGAAAAAGTTCAAGCCTTTTAATCTCTGGGTTACCTAGTAATTTTATTAATTTCTGAACGCAAATGAAATGGGTAGGTATTCCAGAAGTATTTCATTTATTTATTTACAAATCACATATATTTAGACACAGATATTAGTTTCAAGAATATGTCTGCAAAATTTCATGGACTTTGGTTGCTTAATATGCAAATGAAATTGGAACTACGATTGTATGAAGCAAGTGACGGAAAAAGCCCTGTTAATATTCAAATAGAAAATCGTTACTCTTTTATACTAGTGGAGTAAACAAAGCCGTAAAATAGCCAATCTTAGGAAGTCCTCAGAAACAGCTCCGATTTTGATGTTTTTTTTTTAAATTCTTGTTTTTTATACATTATTTAAAATCAGAAACGTTTTGAAGCGGGGAAATAATTTTTAGTATTTTTTTATCCATATGTGCGATATTTATACACGAAGTCCAGAAAAACGCTACCTTCTCTTTGAGAAGTTGTAGAGAAGGTCAAATGCAACAAATGACCTCTAAACACTTCTGGGCAAAAACCGCCCGTTTTCGAGTTATTGATCGTTTTCAGAAAAATACGTATTTGTTTCTTTCAAAATTCATTAAAAAATTTAGTAAGGCATATTGCTGATTTTTTATTTAATTTCTAAGTACTAGACATCTCAATTAATAATTGTGAATACTAAAATAAAAATAATCTTTGTAGGTTCCCCGGTTAGGGATCCAAGACTGTACCAGTTTCATAATTTCTGTTGGGTTACTTTGCCAAAAATGCTATTTTTTTTTTTAAAGTTACAGAAATTTTTGGCCTGCAAATTATTTGCAAAGCTTTTACATATTCTCAGCTATCTAATGATGTACAAAACTTTAAAATAAGTTGAAAATTAGCTAAAAAAACGATAAAATAATAGCACAAGGTTTCTTTGTTTAGAGGTAGTCTCTACTTAGAAAGAGGTAACAGTTTACTTTGAATACGTGATTTGGTCAAGTCTGATCATAAAATCGGCCACGGGATAGTGCAATTGATCGATAGGAACGATTTGTTTAAAATTTAAGCGTTAAGAAATTTCTTCCTTGTGCTATTATTTTATCGTTTTTTTAGCTAATTTTCAAGTCATTTTAAAGTTTTGTACATCATTAGATAGCTGAGAATGTGTAGAAGCTTTGCAAATAATTTGCAGGCCAAAAATTTCTGTAACTTTAAAAAAATATAGCATTTATGGCAAAGTAACCCAATAGAAATTATGAAACTGGTACAGTCTTGGATCCCTAATCGGGGAACCTACAAAGATTATTTTTATTTTAGAATTTACAATTATTAATTGAGATGTCTAGTACTGTACTTAGAAATTAAATAAAAAGTCGGCAATATGTCTTACTTTTTTTTTAATGAATTTTAAAAGAAACAACTACGTATTTTTCTGAAAACGATTAATAACTCAAAAACGGGCGGTTTTTGCCCAGAATTGTTTAGAGGTCATTTGTAGCATTTTACCTCCTCTACAACTTCTCAAAGAGAAGGTAGCGTTTTTCTGGACTTCGTGTATAAATATCGCACATATGGATAAAAAAATACTAAAAATTATTTCCCCGCTTCAAAACGTTTCTGATTTTAAATAATGTATAAAAAACAAGGATTTTAAAAAAAAATCATCAAAATCGGAGCTGTTTCTGAGGACTTCCGACGAAAATGCTTCGTTTACTCCACTATACGTCTTATTCATACTTTTTAGATATCGGAGATGACCAATCTTTCTCAAATCAAATATATCTCTGGATTTTTATATTTAATCGACATTATTGTTTAGAACTGATTACGCCACAAATACCTTTTGTAATTAGAACCGCAACCGAAAAGATCCATTTCACCAAGTAAGTCGTAAAACTACAAGTTCTAAAGTCGAGTTTACCACTTAGCACAAGTTCTGAGGAAAGTTTAGCGCGTATCTAAAGTTGTCTGCACGTCTCACGTATCAACGCGAACACGGTATTCATCTTCCTGGCATTTGTCGGTAGGTAACTTTTATGTTTCGTGGAAACAGAAAAACTTAACAGATATTCCTGGAAGCAGAAAACTCAGCAGATATAATTACCTAAATATATTAGCCAAAAAGTCAACAATATGCTGGAAAAGTGTTTGAAAACGCTAGTCTCAAACTTTACGGCGTAAATTCAAGTTTTCGAGGATACATTTGCAGCACCCGAGGATTTATTTACCAATGCGTTGCCGGCGTTTCAGGAATTTTTAATCCGCCCTTTGAACAACCCCATTTTGAAATCAAGTGGGAACACCATCGAAAGGTATTTGTTCCACAGTTTGCAAGTGTGCTACTACTTGAACTATTCCACTATACATTGTCTTTATGTAACTTTAAATAGCTAGTCAGTGCACGCCACAGATAAGCTCTCAGATGGGTTGAATTTTTCCGACTTAATTATTTATCAGAATACCGGTAGCTTACTCTCACAGAATGTTCATAATATTTATAGCCTAATCATAGATAACTCTTCTTCCTGTTTATGAAAATTGTATGAAAATCTGTACAATAGTTTCTGAGATAAGCCTAAACAAACACGAACTCAGCTCGCCGGGGGATGTAAATTTATAATATTCAGTTATAATTCAAATTAACGCCCGCGATCTCTACCTATGTTTGACCAACATCATTAATAAATAATTACGAGCCGAGTAAACATGGTTTTAATTAGTTTCGACAATCCTTACATTTATCCCTCCCTATTGTACACGTATATTGCCTACGTACCTATATTGTGAGATCCATAATATAATAGGTTTATTAATTACTGAATACCACTAATCACCCGAAAGCTTTCAATATAATGAAAAGAGACAACATTGGTAGATAACGATATCAGATTGTACTGGTATAGGCTTGGCAGGTTTAATTAATGTTATCGGGATATATGCCCAATGACTACACGGTATGTTGTAGTAATAAATTAGGTATTATGTATACGATTTTTCTCTTTCACATAACAATTAATCACAGATGAATCAACTTATCAACAGTCGTTTAGTTTTGTTCGCTAGATGTGTCTATATTCGGGACTTAACAAGTGAACTAGAGTGAGGAAACTCTCGTTTCTTTTTGATCCTGAATCGACGATATAATTTATCACACTAATATTATAAAGGAGAAAGTTTGTATGTGTGTGTGTGTGTGTGTGTGTGTGTGTGTGTGTTATAGGGACTTCCACGTACCGCGGTCTTGCGCTGCCTGGATCCAGCGGCTCCCTGCGACTCGTTTGATGACATCTATCTACATTGTGGGTGTCAGGCAACGCTGCTCTTTCCGGTGCTAAGTAAATCACATCACACTATCACACTAACATTAAAAAGGCGAAAGTTTGTGTGTATGTGTGTGTGTGTGTGTGTGTGTGTGTATGTGTGTTTGTGTGTATGTTTGTTACTCCTTCACACAAAAACTACTGGACGGATTGAGCTGAAATTTAGATTGGAGATAGATTATACCCTGGATTAGCACATAGGATACTTTTTATCCCGGAAAATCAAAGAGTTTCCACGGGAATTTTAAAAAACCTACATCGACGCGAACGAAGTCGCGGGCATCAGCTAGTGTCAAATATTTGCAAGGCTCTGGGTGACGTGAAATCAAAGAAAAATAGGTGATTTAAGGCTACCTTCCTAGCCTCAAATGTAGAGTGACGTCGACATAACTGTCGCAAACTATGGCGCTGTGGAAACAAAATTTATGGCACTCTGCAGATTTACTCACGATATTTTCTTTCACCGTTAAAGCAAATGATATAATTCCTTAAGCCGCACATAACTCGGTGCGGTTTATAAGTAACAAAAAGTTAGTGGTGCGTGCCCGGGATCGAAATCCCAACCTGCCCAATAGGAGGCGGACGTTTTAACCACTAGGCTAACACAGCTATAACAGGAAAACATTTTAAATCTGGTAAGACTTCTGTACAAGTAAATCCGCGTTTAATATAGTACGTAGGTATATAAAAACAAAGGCTTAACGTCTGTGTGACCTGAGGCGTAACACCTCAGAGTAAAGACAGAAAATGCTCGTTTTGAAGCTGTCTGGTCTGGGCGGTAGCGTCTACCTACTAGAAAATAAAATCCTTACAATGCCCGAAGCTTAATACTAAACTTTTCATCCCACCAAAATAAGCAGCAAGTATTTTACAGCCTTTTGTGTTTGTGTAGTGTTGCTGAAATGTTTCGGACGTAAAGTGAATACTTTTTGTACGAGGTGCCAGTGTACAAAGGTTGTACACTTCCTCTTTAATGCGAACCCCTCATTTAGCCTTTGAAGAGAAATATTGTGTCTGTTTTTGATGTTAAAATTTAGTACAATTTTCGTGAAGAAAACTTTTAGAAAACCCATTGTTTATGAGAATGATGACTAATTAAAACTAAAGCTAAATAATTATGTTCTTTGTGAATACATTTCGTAAAATCTACACTTGCCATTAACAAAATTAGAAACGCGAGTATGACTGTATAATATGTGTCTGTTATCTTGTCACGGATTGGTTTAACTGATTTGGACGAAATTTGGTACATTGACAGACATAGCTTGCATGCTGGAGATGGACATAGGGTGAAACTGGAAAATCAAGCAGTTCGTACGGGGTTTTCAAAATGTAGTTTCCCACTAAGAAAGGATTTGGAATAACTCCTAGGAAATGAATTGACGAAGAAAAGCTAGTACTATAATATTATTATCATAACTGAAATGTGCCTGTCAATCTGTCTATTACTTTTTTAGGGCTCAACTGCTAATCCGATTTTGAGGGGCATAGTAGCAAAGAAAAATCAGAGTGAACTGTGATGGTTTGTTATTATGATATTACTATATTATGTAAGTACTAAATATAGGATGTAGGATACTTTTCATTCCGAAAAAACAAAAGTTGTCGATGGGAATTAAAAAAAAAACTACTTGGACGACGCGCGACGTTGCGGGCAAAAGTTAGTAAGGTGTAAATTACTTCAAGTAGGAACGCTTGGCTCTACAAAGACTATTCGCATAAAATCAGAAACAAAGCATAACGAACAAAGCGGTGTCACATACTTCCTCCGTTCCTCGGGGAAGAGGTATTTAAACTTGTCTTGTGAATAACTCCTGAGGAAAGAACAATACTACTAATTGCAGGACTAAAACGCTCGTTATGCGACTCTCTGTGTATCTTGAGGAGGACGTATCTCTTCAGAGACTAGATTAAAAATTCTCTTTACGACAAAATATGTCTAGTAGGTATAATGTAGGTACCTACCCACGGAATTGTCCCAACTTGTATTTGTAAATTCTCTGTGATTGTTCTTCTATTCGGATCATCATTGTACTTGGTTATACATTGTAATTTGTAACAGGTTACTAGTCGAAGTCTCATTATACTGGCAATTTATGCAGAAAAAGTCGAACCAACAAGAACTAGTGTCACCTAGTTAGTTCTTGTATCTTGGAAACATTTTTTTGTATCCGGATGAACTTGCAAACTACCTCTATATAATACCTGTGTATTTTTGTAGGGTAGTTTGCAGAGTAGAATATCTGTATTGTAAAAAATAACGACAAATATTGAGTTAAACACTGTAAAAAAATTTAAAAGCATATTTTCAGCATACTTATACTGTACTGTAGAGTAGTTAGTCTGTTTTAATGGAAAAGTAAATGTAATTTTAATAGAGGAACTAGTATACGAGTGTTTTAATACAAACGTGCATTTTACTTTAATGTTTTAATATAAACGTGCATTTAACTGTAAAATATAGTATGTTACGTGAGGTTAAATTTATGCTTTTTGCTAACGACACGACCACAAAGTAATCATTGGCGGTAAGTAAATATAATATATAACGGGATGAACTGAACAGACTGAAAGCTTTTTAATTTGTTCAGACTCCCGCATGCATTGATCTTTAATGCCAACCTCTCATTTTTATTTTAGGAATTTTAATGTACTTACTTAACAAACATACGTTTTAAATAATATTACAAAACTCTCGATCGAAAAAACTCATATGTTCGTATTTTAAAATGTGAATACAAGTTCCTTGCACCTTTGAGGAAATATTATGTAAAGAGAAGACACCAAACCTACTTGGTTGTGTCAAAAAGAGTTACATGGCACACGTAACTCTTTTTGACAGTGTGTGCTAAGCTCAAAAGTGTTTGGAAAGTTCCGAAACTATTTAAAATCTAATAATTCAATGGGATACTCGTTTGCGCGTAGCGGCACTGATTTCATAAACACTCCGAGCAATGTTTACGCATCTTTAAAACGACAGCTACGAGTTTGCTTCAAAATATGGCGGTCCATTACCAATGTATATAGAAGTATTTGACGCTATACCGATAGTAACAGATAACAAATTAGGTATTTACAAAATTAGCATCTGAAATAAAATGTAATCATCTGCAAGATAAAAATCTATGAACATAAGATAACAATAATTACCAACATTTTTTATAAGATCACTGAATGGAACACTGCAATAATTGGGTAATTTCTGTAATACTCTGCGATTACATCGGAAATAATAGCATTGCTGGCCGTAACGAGAACATTAAAGAAAGGAATTTGCTATTGTTCACAAAAATGGGGCGTCTGCTAGAGGTATACCTACTAAGTTAAATTCGCAACGCCGTAGTGTCTTACGAAATAAAAACATATTATGTCTACCCACTACGAACTTGACTACCTACTTCTTTAGTTAAAAGATGTTATAATTGTAAAATATACCTATTATGTATTTGGCAAAATAATACTTAATTAATAAAAAATAATTTGTTTAATTTTATTGTTTTTTTTTGTTTAATTTTATAAAACATCCGATAATACGGTTTCCACATAATCTCTAAGCGTAAGGGTGGTGATAATAATGTTGATCAATTAGCACCATTGTTAAATATAATAAAATTAATTAATAGCCAGCTACTTTGTTTCAACTATTATTTCAACAAAACAAAAGCTAAGATACTACTTGACGCTCCGTTGCGAGATTCTCGAAAGATCTCGTTGAATAAATACCTATTTTGTAACACAAATCGCCTCCATAAATCCGTAAATGAAAACTTAAATTAGACTCAAAACGCCACCACCGGGAGATTTATTCTCCGAACTGGAATTCCACAAGTTCGCTAAGTTATGTACCGAGAAAACTTTCTCGAGGAGCATAATTTATAGGTATTGAGAATTGATTACAGAATTTTTTACTGGATCTAATCCGTATTTGAACGATAAGATTCTCCGTTCCTAATGTTTGTACAATAACGTTTGTTAGTGTTAAGTAGTAGTGATTAATTATTTCGCAAAAGTTATATCTATTCAGTTGTTGTCTTGATCATTTCGTATCCATTTAGTTTTTTTATGCGACTATTAAGTTTGAACGGAGTAAACTTGTGCGGTTGAATTAATAAACAACCTCATTGACCTGTGCTCGTATTTAAACGTATTTCATATGGAGGTTGTATTTGTTGTTGTTAGTTTATGCATATACGAGTATACGCTAAACGTTTTAACATCAAAATTAAAAGCTTTTGAACGAGTAAAGTGAATGGGAGCATGATACCGCATGGCTTTTAAAAGCCTGAATGGAGTGGCCGAAGCTCGGAAATGTTCCGGCTATTAAAATTTTTCGTTATGTAGATATTTATTCCCGTTTTCTATACACGGAACGAATTCGATATCGATCTGCGCTCTATATTCTGCTGGTTTAAATAAACATTTTCAATGGAAATCCGCATTTCCATTCGCAACGGCTGACATACGTTTTGAAAGAGCTCTCAAATTCCATGATGTGATAAAGAATATTTAGAATTTTGTTCCCTACACGTCATATGGTATCCCTTTTATTTCCTGTAATAGAAATAAGAGCACTGGAAGTAAAATGGAAATGTACAAGATAAAGTTTAAAACTCAAACCCAACTGCGATCGTCTTAATATATTATATACATAACGAAACTGCAACGCTACAAATAAATCAATTTTTGCATTTATTTTTTGTACTCTACCGTTCAAAACAAGATAGGTACTGTAGAAAACTTATCTACATAGCTTTTTAGTCTGATATTATTAAAAAAAAAACATTTTGCTTTTTTATCAGGTCTGCGACGAAGTTCCTTCGCCCCCATTGCTTACATTATTCAAGCATCTTCTCAACAGTTCAGTTTTATCCAACTTTTGTGAAAATTGCTGCTTCAACTTTGAATCAACTTTTCGAATCTACTTTGTCTCGACATCCGACCTCTTCACAACTTTTGTAGGTAATTATTTTTTCTATAGAATTATTCACTTAAGAGTTTAACGTCTGAGTTAACTTCTGGAATGATAAGCTAATTACCTACCCCTTTTTAGATTATTTTTTAATCAGTGAGTGAATAAAATATCTTTACAGGTAGTGGGAAAGGGCAAAAAACATACTAGGTAATACTTGTAATATTTGTAAAAAAAATTGATTGAAAATGAAATTTTTAGTAGACCTGACTGCTCAAACCATCAGCAAATTGAAGTAGCAGTGAGCAGGCCATGCTTGCCGTAGGACGTAGGAGTAATGGTTAAGCTGAAGCCGGAAATTCCTAGAGAGGAAGCCGGAAATTCCTAGAGAGGAGACCGTAAAGAGACGTATTGTAGAGCGCTCCCCAACAAGATGGACCGATATAAAGAGGGGGGCATGAAGTGGCTGGTGGAAGGCTGAGGATAGGACGTAGTTGCGCTCTTTGGGAAATAGGTCTTCCGCAAAGAGTGCCACCCATAGATGACACACTATATAGTGCCACCACACCAGTGGACGTCTGCAGGCTGAAATGATGACAATGATGAAGTGGGGAAACTCGTCTGAGTTTGAGCATACCTTTTTGGTACCTAGATTTAAAAAAAAACTTTTTGTATTATGCGTTTTATGTATGAACACTGGTCAAAGCATCTTTGCTTTGTTTATTTTTTGGAAAATTTGAAGATTTTTTAGTTTTTTCGCGTTCATATATCTACATAAACTTCATTGTTCCTTTCAGGATTGCAGTTTTACATACATTTTAGGCACTATAATTCTCTAAATACCTATCGTTTTATATTTGTCTTCTAAAGTTCATTCCCTCGCACTTTCTTTGATCTTTTATTCTTTCTTCAAATGGCGATAAAATACATTTTCTTTGAATAAAACGTTTCGACAAAAGAAGTAAGTATTAGATATTTAAATAAAATGGTTCAAGATACTCGCGATAACCTGCGTTGAATGAACTTTAAAAATCTTTTTTATTTGAAATAGATCGCAACTAACTTCTGTAATAACTTTTTGTTCTCAATTGGTTGCTTCTATTAAATTTACGTAGGTAGATACTTGTATTAGTACCTAACTATATCTACCTATCAATTACTTTCAAGATGTTATTACTAAGAGGAATATCTCGCAGGTTTACTTTGGAACCATTTAGAGATCATCATCCCTTGCAGATAACATTTGTGAATGTATTCCGTATAGCTACGACAACTAATATTACATTATTATTATAGTCTTAAGGTGCCCGAATCATCTCTACAAGTTCTATACGAAGTTTCATTCAAAGGACGGCTAGCGATTATTTATTAACCACCAACTTGCCTTCGAATACCCGCGGACCCGTGGGAAGATTAATAGACGACCTCGATCAAATTTCCTAATACCTATACCCATTACTGACGATCATATCGTTTATGATATACTCCTACGCACTCGTATCTAATTTAAATATATCGACGTTTTTCTTGTAACGCCTACCTATATATAAGTTATTTTCAGAAATTTTCATCAAGATTTCTTCACTATGTACACAAGTGAAGTGGCAAATGAAGGACAAGTGTAAATTAAAAATTTATAACACCCCCGACAAGTGAAGGTTACAGTAGAACTAGAAGAGATGGTAACTTTCAAACGGCTTAACCGATTTTCTTGAATAATAGCTAAGAACACTCTCGATCAAACCACCTTTCAAACAAAAAAAAGCTAAATTAAAATCGGTTCATTGGTTTAGGCGTTAAGATGCCACAGACAGATACACAGATACACACGTCAAACTTATAACACCCTTCTTTTTGGGTCCGGGGTTAAAAAGTGACATAGACACACAAGAGACACAAAAAATCTTTTAGACTTCTGACGTGGCACTAAACTTGGGATCTGTAGAAATATCAATTCCTCTTCCGAGCATGGTAAAAAAATATACACGTTATCCTGTTTTATTGAATCGCCAACAGCCCTACTTCTATTGCTATACTAGAAAAATTTTGCAATGCCTTTTATCCAGCTTTTCAAATTCAGCTTCGCATTTATTTTTCCCCACCGACAGCCAAATCATTGCATTGACTGCAAGTGAATACAGAAATTCGGTTTGAACTTGCTAAAAGCTATTTCAATTTGTGCCAGCCCCCGCCTGTCAACATTTTAGGAATTTTAACGAAACCACTACCTATTCGTGAATATGTGGTTGCTGATACTCTCGTTTTATTTTATTGACCTGCAAAGTTCATCAGTCGTTACATATTATTATACGTGAATACGAAAACTCTATGCTGTGTCCCCATATTTTTAAAGCCTCGATAGTTCAATGGTCAAGGTTGGTTTAAACCCGACCCGTTGCACTATTGTCATACCCACTCCTAGCACAAGCTCCCCCTTAGTTTGAGGGGAAATTGGGATATTAGTAGTGATTAACATGTCTTATATTCTTTTTTAGGGGAAAATGGCGGAATAAGAAATACTATCAGTTAATATTAGTAGAAGTAGTAGTAGTAGTATCAGATACTTCAAAAGAGGAGTTTTTGCCAAAAAAAACATAGACTATTCAGAAAAATAGATGTTTCTAAAAAGTTTTCTGCGCGCAGGACAAAACTAAAAACCAACTATGATCCGTGGTGCTACGAGTTTTTAAAAATTTCCAAGTTTTTTGGCGATAACTCAAAAACAGTAGATATAGGCCGGAAGTAATTTTTATTTTATATGTATCTTACCTATATATAGATTTGGTTCACTTTATGGTAATGTTTTGAAAGCGATGTGCTCATAACAATGATATAATACACACTTAAATAAAAAGAATCGTAATTATTTAAAAAACTAAAAAAATGGGTTTAACCTAAAAATTGTCGCCAATTCGATCCCGAAACACGCTGTATAAAAACATTAAAGTTCATGTATTTTCGAGGTTGGTTGAATTTAAAACAACCACACAATGATCCCATAGATCGAAACAAGTCCACAAGCACGACGTAGTCCAACTGGAAAGCTTTCCCGTTCAGCTGAATTGAGAAACGGGCTTTTCCATTTTATTTTAGGCTTTTAAATAAAGCCATCAATTCGCATTTCATTACTTTCGAAGTTGGATATGCATAAAATATTGTACTGCTGAGTATTTGTTTGTTTGTTGGTTTTGTTCTTCTATCATGTCGCAACGAACCAATGGATCGACGTAATTTTTGCATAGGTACCTAATAGTTAAAGATCTAGAGAGTGACATAGGCTACTTTTTATTCGACATAGGCAACTTTTATCCTGGAAAATTAAAGTGTTCCCACGGGATTTTAAAAAATCTAAGTTCCTATTTTACCGTCTTAGGGATTGAATTTCCAAAAAAAAAACTGAACGGTTGTCTGCGTAATAATAGCTATCTGCATGCCAAATTTCAGGCCGATCCATCCAATAGTTTGAACAGTTCGTAAATAGAGAAGAAGTTAGTCAGTCAGCTTTTCCTTTTATAAATATAGATATTTCAGTACTAACATATCTAATATCTAACAGTTTAATGTTATTTAATAAAGGCAAACAATAGGTGCTTAGACATTTTACGATTATGATATTGTTTCGGTCTTTTACTACGACGGCGATGGTCCGACGAGGTGTGCCAGTATCGATCGCGATAGCTATTTTTGTACGAGTCGCTTCATTTCTAATATAAGTACAACTATCTATCTTACACAAGCAAACTGCATGCATTACTCGTTTGTCTACTATCTTCTCTAGGTAATCATCTGTTCACGGCTAGACTTAGGTCTCTTGTAGGGACTTTCACGCACTACAGTCTTGCGCTGCTTGAATCCAGTGGCTACCTGGGACTATTTCGATATCATCTGTTTTCATAGTGTCTGGTCTGCCAACGTTGCGCTTGCCGATACGCCGTTCTAGCACCTGTGTGCCCTGCCTAGCAATGCGCGATTTTGAGATGTTTTAACAATCGAAAGAATAACAATCGAGATATTGTTCGATTGTTTCGATTTTGTCGAGGCAATGGATTGGTCGCTCGCGCCAAGCTCAATGCATCGTCTTACTACATCATAAACGAAATACATTGTATACTTACCTATCTATTAGGAAATAGCAAAATATACCTACTATTAGTAATGTATACCTACTTATAAATGATCTATAATGTATAATAATATGTACTTATACTTACTCTGTGAATATACTGTCTAATATAAAAATAAAGAATGCGAATTTTGCAAGTTTGTGTGTATGTAAAAAGTAATCTCCGAAATTACTACACTTATTTGAAAAAAAATCTTTCATTATTTGAAAGGTATATTATTTCAAATGTACAAACTACAAAGGTATATAATACTTGTCTTCCAACCCGAGAGAAGTCAGGGCAGGCCCCTAGTGCTTGGATAAAGTACCTATACTACGTTTGTGAAAAGATACGTTATTAGTAGAAAAGTATCGTTTCAATTTTATTTTGCTTAAATAAATACAAAAATATATAAAAATATAAATATATATGTATATATATGTGCTATGTATATTTATGTGCTTAAACATTGTATTCAAATAAATCTTATTCAAATAAGCTAATGTTAAACTATAAATCGCTTAAATCAATGCTTAAATGAAAAATATACGCTCTAACGTGGGCAAGAAAATTTCCAGAACACTTTTGACGTCTGTAAGCTCATCTTGTAATTTATTCATCAAATATACGTATTGGCGTCACTCAGAAAAGCAGGTATTATTTAAATATTTTTATCGAATTATTGGAATGTCCTCTCCAAAACCAACACAAAAAAACACAAGTTTAATGTGTAAGGTTATCCGAGAGTTTTAATCTAAACAAACTAATGCCAAAATAAATAATTTAATTAGAGCGTGATTGCTATCACAACATCTAATTATTCAGTTCACAATCCAAATACCGAAAATATGCGATATCGCTCCGAATCTCAGAAGGAGACTGAACTAAAACCTTCAAAACACCCGTATTTATGCAAGTTCAATCTTGTTGGCCTCCTAGTAACAGATTGTATGACATCGAATGAGCCAAATATCGATTTTACCAAACTACCTTCATCAGCTAAATTAATAATTTTATATTATTTTTGACAACTCAAATCAACTTTTTAAAAATAACCTTACATACGTAATACAATAAAAATAAGTATTTGAAAAGCAAGGTTTCTCGTTTCTATTCAGAATCTGGAGATATATAATAAGCCAGTTTGCGCAATTTGTCACGGGTTCCTTTACTAACATTATGTATAAGAGCTTAAGCGCCCCCTCAAGTTATTATTGAATGGCACTATAACTCATCAAGAAAGACATTAAGGATCCGTTGGACTTATTACATTACATTAATTCCATGACTAGTATTAGGCCCTAATTTTTACGTTAAACAGTCATTTTAAAAAGTAAATTCAGAGAGTTTCAGAATAGCTGAAATTGAGGTTCGAGTATGTGGATAAAGTTTTAAAATTAGTTTAAGATCTGAAAAGTTTTGTATACTACCTACTCTAAAGAAACGCCGAATGTAGCAAGTCTTACATAACAGGGTACAAGAAGTAACGTTTAGTAAAAAAATGCCAAAAACAATTTCATAGTATCATTTAAAAAAAATCGCGTTTCTAGATTTTTTCTTAAACGTAATGAAAGAAAAAAAAATAATGCTATATTTTTCATAATACTTAAAAAATATGGTACCTATCTTATTTTAAAAATTACTACCTACTTATACAAAAAATCAAAAAAAAATTGTAGGAAAAATCTGTCTGCGTTAAATCATATACCTAGTTCTAAATTACGTATTTTCCTTATTGCAAAAAAAAGAATTGCTGTAAAAGTCTGCTATTTTTAGGAAACATTAAGTCCATTATTTAATTAAGCTATGAAATTGTGGGGATGTAAAACAATTCACCGCGAATTTACTCTCTAATTACTTAGGTAGGTACTGCTCACAAAATTTTATGCGCAATTCCGTAGAACGATATAACCATTAGGTACTCCAGCGTATTTTATTGCTATCCTAAATCATAATCATAGCACCTACCGTGATGGATTCCCCTAAAGTAAAATTTTGCCGCCAATATGTGCCGGGTTCAATAGGCTTAGTACAAGATTCAACATTTTTTTAAATTCAGATATAAGTTAGCCCTTGACTGCAATCTCACTTGGTGGTAAGTGATGTTTGATGCAGTCTAAGCGGGCTACCCTGGAAGGGGTATGGCAATTTTATTAAACTCATACCTCTTTGATTTCTACATGGCATCGTACAGGAACCCTTAATCCTCCAAGCAGAAACGTTGCGTAATTAAAATCGATGGTACTGAACTTTTGACTTTAAATCAAGGATATTTAGGCCCACTTTATACTGACGTTTCGACACTCAACGTTCATCATCATCAATGATCAAACCATCGCCGGCCTACCTAAGAACGGGTCAGTCATGCAAGTTTTCTCACGATGTTTTTCTTCACAGTTAAAGCATGTGATATTTAATCACTTAATTCTTAAAACACAGAACTCCGAAAGATTAGAGGTGCGTGCCCGGGATCGAACCCCCGACCTCCCAAATATCTACTATATATACTATATTATCCACTAAGCTATTATGGCTTATCTGAACTATCAACGTTAGTGAAATGTAAATCTCATACTAAGCAGTGCATTTGGGTCAACGACGTTACGAGTTTTATGAATCCAATTTCGTAAGCTCCCGAATTTCACGAAGAAAATAACCGTTGGGTAATCCAAATATGAAACGCGGTTAAATTAAAATATTCTTTGATAAAACTAAAATTAACGTTTTTACTGTAAAAATCTAATGAAGAAGCTAATGATTTTGTAGACACTATTTTCTCGATCAACCTTGTCAATTTATTTTATTATTTTATTTTATTCGTAGACAAGTTAGCGCTACAGGCATACAACACTTTACATAATAGGTTTTTTTTTTTTGAATTCGCGGTTTTCATGTCTAGGAGAAGATAGCTAGTAGGTAATGAAGTATCCTGATTTTTTCAAAATTTAAATAAACCGGGATTAGATTTCTATAACTGTACCTACTAAATTTCGACCGTAAGTTATTTTTAAAATGGCTGTGATAGACAGATAGACTTATATAATATAGACTGTATGTGGTTAGGCACTTATTTTAACTAGGGAACCCCAAAAATTGATCCACACCTCATGTTTTTTGCCCAGTAACGAAATTTAACACTGTTTGTGTACTAGGTAAGTGATTTCCTTTTGTTTGCCCGGACGACCTCGTCCAATATCTCGTTAGGCCCCGTCACCCGGACACTCGACACCGGGACGCAAACAGCGTCCCCTTAATTGCTGTCAAACGGACAAGTGACCTGACCTGGTCTGGTATTTTATTAATTTATATTTACATACGTGGGACCTAAAGGATATTTTTGTAACGTGTCTCCAGGGCACTTTGGGGCTTTTAGAAAATAGCGCTACAAATACTTAATGGAGGGCAATCGTAGGCCTGTCATAAGGAATGTATTTAAAGCTTAAACATAATATGGAAGTAGGTACTGGATGATGCTCGCGACTTAGTCCGCGTAAGTTTCGGTTTTCAAAAACTCCTTGGGAATTTTTTGATTTTCCGGTACTAAAAGAGGCCTATTGCCGTCTTCGGGAATCAAGTTAGGTACTCCTATCTCTGTACCAAATGATGCTAGCGATTTCTTCAGTGTGAATTTAGGTTTTTTAAAAATCCCATGGGTGCACCAATATTCCAGGACGAAAAATAGCCTACATCCATCTCCGGACTGCAAGTTATCTTCGTGTCAAGAATAATAGAATAAGAAGTGTTTATTTGCTAGAATATGGTATAATATACATTGGTCTTAAATATTAGGTCAATTTTTTGTCAAATCAATTAAAGGGCTGGCACTAGCAGCAGACAGACACACTTTTGCTTTTATTATAAGTCTGAATAGTACAGTTTCACAAAAATGCCACATGCTATTATTAAAACTCTATTATTTGATTTATTTTCATAACAAATAAACTTCCGATTGATATATTCATTACTGAAATTGTGAGTAGGTATTATTTAGTCTTCGTTTATCTCAATCACCATTTTCATGTGAAAAGTAGGTAGCTTCATTTAATATTAAACCACCGCATTTAATTAGTATACACACGCATGTTGCAGAAATTATCTGTGCTGACGGACCTCGTGTGTAAAATAATTTAATAAAATGGGGTCAGTTTTTGATAGCAATTAAGTAAGTACAGTTGTTTACATACGATATACAATTATTTTCATTTAACCTGGTTAAGGCGTCTCCATGGAGTTCGTGGTATTTTTGAAACTCATATCGACTTGGGCACGCCTAAAAATTATGATATTCAATTTTTAGAAATTTTGTCTCCAAACCCACTAAAAATAAAGAACAAAATTAAAAGATTTATCGAATATTTTTTAATCTTATTCTTAATAGTAGCTTATACCCGCAACTTTGCGCTACACAAATTTCAAACCTATAGGGGTTGAATTTTCAAAAATCCTTTCTTATCGGAGCCTATCTGCATGCCTTTCAGCCCGATCCTTCCAATAGTTTGTGCTTGGACAGGTCAGCCAGTCAGTCAATCAGTCACCATTTCCTTTTTACCCTACTAAGGCAAAGCCGACGACAGCAAAAAGAAAATATTCTAATTTGGTAGACAAATAAAATCATTGGGAATGCCCTCAATCAAGGATAAGAAATACGCTGTCGACAACGCACGACCACGGCCTTTGTATTGAATCTCAATCAAGACGATGATACCACTAAGCACAATCTTGTTTCTTTCTTTTTAGTTTATTTCACTTGTACCAAGTCGGGTTCAAGTTGTCTCATTTTTTCCGTAGTCGGGTTATAGTTTTTTCAACTTTTTTTTTATATATTTAGATTTTGTTTTTTATCTTATATGAATTTAAAATTAAGTATCTTTGAGGAACTGACAGACTGATATATCAACGACTGACTGACTATCATATCATTTTAAAGTGGCTGTGTCACACAGAAAGATGGGCATACGGACAGACAGAATTGACATAAAAGTACCTTGTTTTACTATGGAATCCAAAAACCGGCATTGTATGATAAAAATCTGCCGCAGTCAAAAAGCAGCCATCGTTCGCCTGTATTTACGTACGTATTTTCACGGAAACATGGCGACAGGGAATCGCAAAGTAACCGCAGCAAAGCGTCTCATCCGATTAAGCTTACACCCTCATTAACAAGATGGAATTACTTTGCCGTGCGATAAAATTTTAATGGTTTTTACTTTTCCTGGATGACATAAAAATAAAACCTGCATTAAACAGGTTTAATGGTAAGTACAACATAAAAAATATGAAAGCTAGAAGATTTATATACAAATACATGTTATGTAAATACTTCTTTCTCTTCTATAAAATTTATTTAATAGTAAGTATAAAACTTGCATTCCCCATTTGTCTGTGACATTAAAACTTTTTAAAATATTTTTTTCATTTATAGACTAGCTCACTATAGACCTTCTGGCAAGTGATGATAAGTTGTAGCATTTGCCTGAATGATGCCTATTCACTCTTAACTTGAAGGCACCCTTATTGGAGGGGAAAACTCAAAGAAGGATTACCTAAGAAGGTTATGCCACAATTTTTGAACACTTAAAAGAAGCTACCGGTATGATCCCATAAAGAGTTAGTCATGAAAAATAAATATACCTATTACCTATAGCATATAGAATAGTTCCTTTCAAGCTACTCGTGCGAAGCCAAGACGAATCGCTAGTTAAGTAGAAAATAAATGTTTGTACATATTACAAAAATTGTATTGTTCTTTGTATTTAATGTATCGAAGTCAATATTGGTAACATTGATATAAATAATACTGCGTTCAGTCTTCGATGGTACTTTAATGATCAAAGGCTCCAATCGTCGGTTAACTTTATCAATATTGATTAACTGGATACTCAAGAAGGGCAAACTTAACTCAATCGTGTCAATCTAAATAACGCGTCTATTACGGAGTAGTGAACGGTTCAACGACCATCCTTTATCGCTTTGACAAATTATTATCAGATGGACCTTTAACATTTTGAAGTGAGGCACGTACATATACTTGAAAATATATTAGTAATTTTTACGTTAAATTTTACGTAAATTAGTGTATAAATTTTTACATAAAACGAAAAACTTTTGCTGAAAGATGAAGCCTTTAGCGCACTGACGCATTTGTACGCGGTAGGTGAATCTAAGTATAATAGCTTTACATCTATGGCGTAAGCATTCCACTTACTAATTACTTATAAAAAAAAAAATTACCGCATGCAAACTTGTTGCTGTAGGTTACAATGTGGATACAATAATGAAGACACTTTTGACTCCAGAGCTATCGTTCATGAGAAGCGGTGCCTGATTTTCACCTACTTTTATTCCACGGTCTATACTAGCCGATGCCCGTGACTTTGCCCGCGTGGATTTAGGTTTTTCGAAATCCCGTGGGAACTTTTTGATTTTCCGGGATAAAAAGTAGCTTATGTGCTAATCCAGGATATTATCTATCTCCATTCCAAATTTCAGCCAAATCCGTCCAGTAGTTTTTGCATGAAGGAGTAAAAAACATACACACACATACTTTAGCCTTTATAATATTAGTGTGATATTGGTCTGCGAAATGCGAAGGCACCTGTTATGTTACGAGTACTTTGTCTTACCTAGAGCATATTTTTTAGTGTAAAAACATACTACTTAGAGGTTGTCCTTAGATTAGTCTCTTACATTCCCACAAGTCACTTAATTATCTAGAACCTACAGCTAACACAAATAGGCATAGCGCCAACAAAGTTTACCAATGTAATACTGGAGTTCAACCCCTTAATTTTGTGGCATGTCGCATAACGTTTCATAGGTTATCTCTTCGAGGATATATTATGTAGATCATGTATTATACATATGCTAGGTGTTTATATAAACTGATGAAGTTAATCCTCGCAATCTACATAACAGCGCCTACTATTGGATTACTGAACGGTTCGACGCTCCCAATTTACCGCTTAACAAATTTTGGGTGAACTCTGAGCCTTCTGAATTTTGGGACTTAATTTTAAATAATCAGGCTGAGGTCTATAGAGCGTGCTTTGACTTTACTCAGACTTAACAGGACTCCTTCCGTCACTAGTTCCCTAGTCGTCTAGTTCCCGGAATGTTTGTACAAAATTCCATTGAGTATGATTGGTTAGTATTCCAATGAGAGACGAACTACGTTTGTATGGAGTGAGTGACGGAGAGACCCCGCGAATTTTTAACCACGCGACCCGTGAAAAAAAAAGGAAGTATGCGCGAATGGTTGGAATACAATTTCCATGGCTGGGCTGCTGAGCTGAGATGTATACCTTGAGTATATGACTTTGTTCTTATTCTATCTAAAACAAGACAGTTTTTTGTCTCTCAGATACACCTATCTCGTTTTAATTCCGTCTTAAACCATAGCAAAGTCAAAAATCTCAGCCTAAGAAAAGTCTGAGAAAAGTCCTAAGACTATGTAATGGACTTTATGTCAATGTATATGATGTATATGATAAGGCAATGTACGCTCTATAGGAAATCTCAGCCTCACTCACCAATTGTGCTGTTAAGCGGATTATAGTGGCTTTACTGAAATAAATATGTAAAATATATAAGACGGGTATTCAATGTTAAAAATTTACACTACAAAATTAATAAACAAGAGATGCTTGAAGTTGCTATAGCAATATAAAACATCTACTCATATGTATTCGTAGCATGAACTTCACAATAATTCACATTCAAATATTTTTATTTCACGTAAACCAACCTGTGGCTCTTACACTGAGAGACTACGTTCCTTCTGATTTTCTCCTTCCAAAAGCATTTTCATTCAAGAGGAAGAACTTTTCCTTTCCGGTTACGGCAGGAATTTTGCAGTTTTCCAATTCAGTAGTTCATCGATAAAGGAAAAATTCACCCTTTTAAGAAAACGCTTTTGGAAAGAGAAAATTAGAAGGAGATTGCTCTCAGTGTAGTTTAGTCTAGACTTTATAACCGGTTTGGAATGTAAATTCTACTGAGAAGACAGAAAAAGAATAGGGTTGGACACAGGGCACGTACATTGAATTTTTCTTTGTATTTAACAACACTTTTTAGCCTTTAACTATCACATAACATGAAATCCAACGGGTGAAAACATTTCTGATTTAATGCTGTGATTAGGTTTTGAGAGCACTATTTCAATTTATATTCTTCAAGTGGATCGCGTACCACATCATTAATTAAACCCCGTTTGACGGCCGCAGCTGTTTAACGACTAATTTCACCACAGAATGGAGCCTCCGGCATATTTTACGGTCGATTCAAGATTCTTGGGAAGGACTAATTAAGTTTGGGAGCGTATTGTTTCTTGATTTTCTTATCTCAATTACATCTTATACTTGTTAGATATATAATTTAATTTACTGTTAATTAACTATTGCTGAATCTATACAAAAAATAAAATTAGACATATTAATAATAACTGCATTTTAAATCAATGAAGACTTATGTCTAGGTATAATTAAGTTTTTGTATTTACTATATGTATACGTCTCTGCAAAGATTTTGCTGAAAAGAGAACACTTTGGTTTGATTAATTCGATTATGTTGTTATTTATACAATTTAATTTCCGTAACAATATTTATTTTTACAAATGTGTGCGACATTATACATTTTGTATATATATCCTTATTTCGTATCCAAAACTTACTTTTAGATTTAAGTTAACAAGCTAAATAACGAATCAAATAAATTCGTAAGTACAGTAAGCCGTAAGCCATATTATATTTCTATGTGCCAGAGTGAAACATACGGTGTCTGTCAGAAAGAAGTTTGGATTGGCTTTACGTGTTGGGAAAAGCCTGGCTCGGAGCTTTATCCGGTCTCTCTGTCGATACGTCGACTTACTGGGTGCCAATAATACTCAATAGCTTTGCACCGCATCAACTGCGTAAGCTTTGTGGATGGCTGAGGATTACAATAAATCCTATTTATTCACGGCATTAGACAACCACAAATTCATAGGCTTACTTCCTTGATAATTTTGAAGCTTTTATTCATGTACTGTGTTAGGTGGAGCGGTATACCTTTTACGATGGTACGGAACCCTTTGCGTGTGAGTCCGACTCGCACTTGACCGGTTTTTTACTCTTCCTATAAAATTTCATGCAACAATACCGATTGTTCACCAACTTCTCACATGTAGATAATATTATGATAACACAAACACCAAAGTTTTCTCTATTTACAATATAGAAATTAGAAACCTGGTTAATACGCCTTCTGCTCATGATATTATGTAATCCTAAAAGTTACGCTGACTTAAATTGGCAAAGTTGTATTTAAGTTCGTACACATACAAAGCTTATCGTACGAACACTTATCAGTTATGGAAGTAATTACATTAAGTATACGTACAACTAAGAACAACAAGTAAAACTTTACTCACAGGAAATGTGGTGAATGTTTCCGTTTTATTTAAGTAGGTAGTCATTATTGTATGCTGCATTCAGATGTAAAAAATCAGCCAAGTCCGAATCAGACTCGCGTACCGGGGGCTCCGTACAACATACAGTCGTATTTTTTCAACATTTTGGACGAAAAATCAAAAACTATTATACATAAAAATAAATAAAAATCGGTTTTAGAATGTACAAGTAAAGCCCTTTCGTTATGATACCCCACTTGGTACCTATATCAATCTTACTTAGAAAGTTGAAACCAATAAATATTTGTTCATGAACACTTTTTTTTGTGATATTACAAATTCACGGTTTTCGGATTTTTCCCCGTGCGTGTGCTATAAGACCCTGCCTTTCATAATTCTAGGTTAACGAGAAGTACCATATAGGTTTCTTGACATTTACAACAGACATACAGACAGACAGACAACGAAGTGATCCTACAAGGGTTCCTTTTTTCCTTTTGTGGTACGGAACCCTAAAAAACTAATAAGTGAGTAACAAATACGTTTCGCATGTTAGTTGATCTGGATAAAAGAGTTAACTACATAAAGATTTAATTAAACCTTTCAAAATAAACATTTGAACCTGTGCTAATCCAAAAGGTTATCTCGCTTTTGTATGCACCGTCCAACGACCTCTATGTACCTAGCTACTACAAAATTAGAATGGGTCATTCCGAACAAAAATCTATGTCAAAATATACACTTGCCATCAAATTATAATATTGTATCTGTGAATTATATGCAAGTTGCTGCCACAAAATATTTTGCTCGGTATGACCCATACCTAGTATAGTAACCATTCCACAGAGCAGAAAAGGCAACTTTATACTTAATTAAAAATGTTGTTTTTATTTATTTTCCCTGCTTCTTCCGATTGTAGGTATTTACTTAACTGAAAAGCAATAACAAAAATACACATTCCAAGAAAAGGTCTCCGACAGTGTAAACATAGGAGTATGCCCGCAGGAATTGATATAAGTAGTTTTGCTGGTTGCCAGTCCCACGGGTGTCGATGTTTGGCGTATTGCCAGCTGGAATTATTGGACCCGTTACGAATTCACACTGGGCCGTATTTATTACTATTTAGGCTGCATCGCTGCATGATATAAGTGTAAATTAAAAATGTATATCACCCCCGACAAGTGAAGGTTACAGTAACTAGAAAAGAGCTGATAACTTTCAAACGCCTGAACCGATTTCCTTGAATTATAGCTAAGAACACTCTCGATCACACCACCTTTCAAACAAAAAAAATCTAAATTAAAATCGGTTCATTAGTTTAGGAGCTGCGATGCCACATACAGATATACAGATACACACGTCAAACTCATAACACCCCTCTTTTTAGGTCGAAGGTTAAAAAGACTATGGATCATAAAATATCGTATTCAATTCTTCAATTGACTGACTGACTAACTGAGATTAATTAAGTATCGTGTAACCTTTCAATATAGCAATCGAATATTTATTTATTTATTTCTAGAAAACATAATATTTTAATTTTTGTCTATTAAAATAAATATTTACTGCTATTTAGTCTTGCTATTTTAATACCCTTCTGCCCCTCTATGAGATAATGTTTAAAATTTCAAGTCATTAGGGAAAATACGCGTTTTTTTTATTAAATATTACTTACAACGATCGATGTGCGGTCGCAGTCAAGGACTAATTAATAATAAGAATAAGATAAATAATATAATTATAATATAGAATAAGATAAAATAATAATAATATAATTATAATATAGAATTAATAATATAGAATAAGATAAAATTAAATTCTCTTGGATTTGGATCTGACTACTAGTTACTATACCTAAGCAGTTCAGGATTTGAGAGACGCCACTTTCAAATATTGCATACGAAAGGTCTGTACACAATATGCAAAGTTTTATATCTTTTCAATACTAAGTTTCAATATTATTTAGATCAAAAGGCCACGGAGAGCACACACCGTTTAAATTCCCTGGTAGACGGAGTTATGTAAATTACTAGCATTACCTTTATCACGTTACATTCCCAGAGGCTTAAGTTACCTTCAAGGTAATCTCGTATGAAGGGATTTTGGAATGTTTGAGGAAATTGAAATGCAAGGATCAAGTTCTCAATCTTAAAAGAGGTTATACTTTTCTCGCTACTTTATTAAGGCTTTGTCAGACAGGACGCGTACTTAGCGCGCGTCAGAGCGTTAACTTGACGCCGCGCTATGACGCTAAAGCGCCCAGTACACAATGGTCTGTGATGGGCCACGCTTTGCAATGCACAATTGTAGGCCACGATCACTTGGTGTTCACACAATGGCGCATGGCTCATTGCTGCCTGGCAAACCACTTGCGATGGACGTCGAAGTAATTACGGCTGCGTACTATCCCGGTCAGCGGCCGGTGACGAACTAAACAATGGCCGATTGTGTAAACACCACAGGCCACGCTACGCCACGATTCCTTTGAAGTGTGCCCAAAAAACCGACAACTCCCCGATTGCGCGCCACGATTGACAATTGTCCGCCATCATATACCATTACCCCCTGTACACAATGGCGATGGCCTGTAGTGGGCCCGCATGGGCCATTGTGTACTGGGGCCTTTAGATGTGTTGTACTACCATCGTACAATACCGTCAAACAGAGCGCCGGCGCTAGCAGTACGCAACGCTCTGTCGCGGCGTTAGGACGCTTTTAACGTCGGGTGTTGTATTTTTTTACAAATTTTATTTTAGCGTCGGAGTGAATAGGCGTAAAATAATAATAAAATACTGCATAATGATCGAAAATTTGATAGAATTGGTTAGAAAATATCCATGCTTATATAATACGAAGGATAGTTCATATAAAGATATATCAATGAAGGCAAAATTGTGGGCACAAATCGGAAAAGAAATTAATGAAACTGGTAAGTAAAAAAATTCGTTTATTGATTAAAATAAGACACAAATTGTTCACGAGTTTCGAATGCTGCAGTCGTTGATCTTCTATTTGTTGGACGATGAGTTATTAAAGCACGCATAGGTGCGTTTTCATCTTCCGACTCCGGAGTTAATATCGCTGTACCTTGTTTTGTTCGCAAGTAATTATGTAAACAACATGCAGCTTTAATAATATCAATTGATGTGTCCACATCACAGTCAATAGGTCGTAAAAAAATGCGCCATTTTTGTGCTAATATTCCGAATGTATTTTCAACCACCCGACGTGCCCTGCAAAGTCTTTTATTAAAATTTGTTTTTCTTTCGTCTTGTGTGGCTAAGGCTCTTGGGAATGGACGCATCAAATATGTTTTTAAAGCAAAACCTTCGTCGCCGATAAGTACATGAGGTACGGGCTCCTCGGTGCCTGGAAGAGGTTTATCTGGCAGCAGAGATTTTCCGTGGATATATTGCCGATAAAATATTGAGTTCTCGAATATACCACTATCACTTTGCCGCCCGTAACTACCGACATCTATGACGGTGAATTTGTAACATGGATCGACTATAGCAAGAAGAACTACAGAAAAAAACTTCTTGTAGCAAAAATATTCTGATCCACTATTTTGGGGACACTTTATAGAGACATGTTTCCCATCAATACTACCGACACAATTCGGGAAGTTCCAGGTTTCCCTATAACCCTTCTCTGATTGTTTCCATGTCTCTTCAGTAGGCGATGGCATATATTCTGGTTGTAATGTATTCCAGATTTCTGTACAGACTTCTTTTACAATACCACCGACTGTTGAACGACCTACTCGGAAGGAGAAGGCTATGGTCTGATGTGAATCACCCGTAGCTAAGTACCTGAAACAAAATAATACAATTTATGTTTATTTTATAGGTGAAGTAGCTAAAAAAAAATGGAAGAGCTTGAGGGACAATTATATGAGATACAAAAAAGAGGTTGCAGGTACTACAGGACAAGCTGCAAAAAAATTTACAAAATGGCCTTGGGCTTCCCAGTTACAGTTCCTTGACTCAACTCTGACAGATCGAGAAAGAACTTCAAATATTCGAGAACCTACACCAGAAACATCGTCAGCTATAGAAACTCAATCTCCAGAGACGCCTCCACCACAGACACCTCCACCAAGAACACAAAGCGCACCCCCGCCAGAAACACCTCCGCTAGAGACGCCCCAAACAAATGACACAAATAGTTCACGAGCTAAGAAAATAAAAAAAACTGACAGCGAAATGGATAAAGTTATAAATTTTCTTCAAAATAAGAAAAAACAAGAGTATGATGCCATAGATCACCTATTCCAAAGTTATGCCCAAACATTTAAAAGTTTTTCCAAAGACAAACAGATAAAAGCCAAAGTAGAACTAGCCAAGTTATTTGCAAGCATAGAAACAGAGGAACTGCAAGAAAACGTCCAGATATTGAATTCACCACACTATTCCATTATTAGTACCGAAGACTCCGTCTGCTATGCAGTACCCAATTCTGTTCCCGAAGATTCATCCCCAGTAGCTGTTATAGATTTATCTAACAGTACTTCATCATACCTGCAACAGCCTGAGCAGCTACGTCAACCACTACGCGAAATCGATATTCTACATGTAACTAATTTTGGAGCATCGACTTCTGATTACAACTCAGCTGATTTTGATTGATTTTCATAATAATAACGCAATGAACATGTATTTAAAAAAATAAATATTTCTTACCTTAGACAGATTACAAGTCTTTCTCTTGTAGAAATAGGTGTCCTCCAGTTTGTGGTACATTTGCTTATTTTTGGGATGAGCAGTTCATGTAGTTCTTCGAATAAATCTTGAGACATACGAAAGTATGTAAAAAAACGATCTTCATGTGATGCAAGCTCACGACACAAACGATGATACTCTCCTAAATCCTTTCTCTTTTGATTGATGTCGTGCACCCATACTCTTTTTCTCTGTGACCGTGATAAAGCATATAAAAGTAATAATTCTTCCACATCTGAATCACTCGACATCTCCATAACGAACAAACTCTTCACACTGCTATCGATCTGCACTACGCTTTGGCGAATGGCGAAATGGCGGCGCGGTGTCGTCGAGTCAGTGCCCTAACGCGCGCTAAAGCGTTCTGTTTGACGAAGCCTCGCGCGACGTTAAAACGGGACGCTATAACGCTACTACGCAGCGCTAAAATACGCATCCTGTCTGGGAGTTTCTCTGAAGGATAAGATTCTAAATTAAGTAATTCGCATGAAAAATGACCTAGCAACTGACATAGCCAAGCAATCGAGCCAAACAGATCAGCGAAGGCCTCTGGAGCCGGAAAGTTCTAGAGTGGAGACTGCCAATTTAAGTAAGCGTTCTGTGAGGTGCCCTCTAGCAAGATGGACCGACGATGTAAACAAGGTGGCGGGAAGCGATTGGATGAAGAAGGCTATAGATGCGCTCACTAAGGAAGGCTGTTCAACAGTTGACATCCGCAGGCTGATATAATAATGATGATAATGATAGTACCCAAGCTCTGAATCGCTTGATGGCAAGATTTGCCAGCAGGGTTATTACTAGCCATGGCGAATCTGCTAAATAAATCGGACCTGAGCCAATTTAGGAATAATAAATTCACAATTTGAACAACCATAAATAGATCCTCCCTACTTCACTTTTAACCTAAAAATTTCGTCAAGAGATTCAAAAGAGCTTTATAGTTTGTAGAGTTCCGTACCTCAAAAGGAAAAACGGAACCCTTATAGGATCACTTTGTTGTCTGTCCCTCTGTCAGTCGTCCGTCTGTCGTGTCTGTCAAGAAAACCTATAGGGTACTTCCCGTTGATCTAGAATCATGAAATTTGGCTGGTAGCACTAAAAGAAAAAATCCGAAAACCGTGAATTTGTGGCTACATTACAAAAAAAAAAATATGTATCAATTTTCAAAGTAAGATAACTATACCTGGTGACGCCACCTATTGGCTATTTATTGGTTAACGTAATGTGATAAGGTGTTCCACATTTATTTCCTAACTACCCTCCATTCTCCCTTCGTGCACTTTCGCCTATCTTCGTGGTGTTAACTGCAACGCCACGATGTTCGCGTCTTTATGACGCCAGTATGTCATGCACGCTCCGCGAGACGCACGTACGACAATTGAGTCGCGTCCTCGTGTTCATTCAACCCAAGATGGTGGATAAGCGATCGCCGCTGTTCGTCTGAGATACGCCCCTGGAGTGTCCCGTGAAGTGAATTGTGCCTGTGCGAAGGACTGCGAGTGCTTGTGCGTGCCGGTTCCTGCCTTCAGACTATCGAGGTTAGTGCACGAGTCCTTGTATCCTTCATGTGCCCTTTGACCCGCGTGGACACCTTCCAAATTCGAAATTAACATCCAATACAGTCCACTCAGTCTCTCGCCGTCGAAGGTGGACAGTGGCCTCGGAATTGACACCATTCTTTCTTGTGTTCCGTTCGAAGCCGGATCTTTCGAACTTTGTTTCGTCAACTACGTGGCGACTGCGATCTAAATTGCTGATCCATCCCTCTGGTTTGACCTAACAAACGCACCCGCTCTTATTAGAATTGCCTAATAAGTCTATTTTATATTATATATCCTATATATGTATTTTATAGGGCGTGGCATAATATTTGTCACGCATTTACAACGATCATATATCGTATCTACGCCACAATAATTGAGTTGTAGGCATTCCCCATACGTATATAATTATAGATTTGTGTATTTAATAATATATTGCATATTTATTAAATAAATTATACGTAAATTCATAATATTTCGTCTCGCAAATCGCAACCGACCTAGGTACCCACATATTTTACGGTCGGATCGTGCGACGTTGCATTACCGCTTAGTTCACTAACAAGCGATATCCACCCGGTTTACGCGTTCAATTAATTTATTCGTGTAAACATGGCGGACAAGAATAAAGGTTTAGGAACCGCTTCCTCGATTCCAAAAGATAGGGAGTTAACATTGTTAGAGGCTAAACGAAACGTTATTTTCCAAAGAATCCAAAATATTTATGATTCTTCGAAAAACGTACATACAAACGCGGATGTAAAGGAAAGTTTTCTTAGCTCGGTTGTCACATTAGATACGCTTCGTACTGAGTTTCAAAAACTTGTAGATCAATATAATGACCGTTTATTAACGATTGATCCTGATGCGACACCTCAATATTATTGCTTAATTTCCTTTGACGAGTTGTATGGTCATATTAAATTAGTGAGTTCGCAGATTAGCCCTCAAACTCAAAGCAAAGAAGCGTCGTTACGTAAAAATAAGCCAACTTTGCCACCTATCGAATTGAGGTCATTTGACGGTGATATTCTTTCATGGCCTTTATTTTATGCCAATTTTAAATCGACTATACACGATAATACAACTCTTACTGATTCGGAGAGGATGTATTATCTTCTCGGTAAACTGACGGGGAAAGCGCTTAGCGCATGCTCAGGAATAACACCCTGCGCCGAGAATTATTCTTTGTTGTTGCAAACTCTCATAGACAAATATGACGATAAACGAATGATAGCTGCTACTTATTTAGATCAGTTGTTAGAATTTAAATCTATAAGTGCCTCTGCTGATAACTTTGATTTATTTATAGAAAAGTTTGTGGCGGCCTATAGGGGCCTTAAAAATCTTAAGCTACCTGATTTGACAGATTTTATTGTATTACATATCGCGCTTAAGAAAATAGATTCAGATTCTATACGTACTTTCGAACGGCTAGGTGATTCGTCTTCGATACCTACCTTCGAAGATTTAGTTAATTTTATTAAAAATCAATCTAAAATAATGCAGCGCTTGTCTCCAGCGTCTCCGAGCAGTGATACAAAGAAGGTTGTCGATCGTGGAAGCACAGCTAATAAGAAAAATGCTTCTACTCAAAAACTAGCCTTTGTAACCACGGTTAACAATAATAAACCCGCTGTTAAATGTTTGTGTGATAATATAACTCATCAACATTTATTCAAATGCCCGCGATTTGTGCAAGCTTCTCCAGAAGAACGCTTCCAATTAGTTAAACAATGCAACGCGTGCGTAAATTGTCTTTCCAATAAGCACAATCAGGTTTCGCGCTGCAATTCAAATACGAATTGTAAAAAGTGTAACCTAAGGCACTCGACCTGGCTCCACATTACTGCGTCAGATTCGAACCCCACTACCTCCAGTGGCATGCCCGACACTGTAACCACTGAGCCGCTAGGCACCGCGCCCGCCGCGTCGAGCGATGCGCAGGCGCCGCTGCCGGCCGTCATACAGCCCGTGCGCTCGGCCGCGGTCGTTAGAACCGGTCCAACGGTAACTTTGAATGAGAGCGTCGTATTATGTACGAGATCCATTGCCGCGTCGCAAACATCGTGCAATGATAGTTCATCGGTACCTCGCGAGCAATGTAATATGCCTACTTCGGTTTTACTCGCAACGGCTCAAGTCATAGCCTACGATAGTAAGGAAAACACTCACCTATTACGTTGTTTGTTAGATACCGCGGCTGAAGCTAACTTTATTTCAGCTGATTGTTGTACGCGCTTGAATATTCGCCAAAACGATACCCTACACACAATTGTTAAGGGTTTCGGTGGCTCAGAAAAACCTACAAGTAAGTCGGTGTCCGTGCAATTACATTCTAAGTATAATACGAACATTAAATTCGATATTTCAGCACTGGTCGTAGATCATATAACAGAAAACTTGCCTTCGTCGCTTATAAATAAAGACGCGCTCGCGCATTTAAGTAACTTACACCTCGCCGACAATGCGTTCGCGAGTCCGAGCCCTATTGACATGTTAATAAGGTCTTCACTGTTTCCGCATTTATTGCTTCCAGGCGTCGTACTCGGAAAGCCTTCCGAGCCCTCGGCTATACATACCGTATTCGGCTATGTTCTCATGGGCTCGGCGCCTGCACTGAAGCCTACTAGTGTTCAGTCAACTACGACTGCCTGCCTTGCCTTAGTGCGTAGTTCGTCGACTTCCGCTACTGGCAATCTAAATAATCTTCAGGAGCTTACCTGCACGTCCGTTCAAGGTTCCGTTGGCCATGAATGCGAAAGATTATCTAGCACTATCACTGCACGAGTTTCCGTCGGTGATAGTCATTCAGTTGCATTACCTTTCCGCAAAAATATATTTGCGATTGGTAATTCTGCTAAACCTGCTTATGAACACCTGTTGTGTTTACAGCGTAAACCTAAAGCCCCCTCCCAGCCGAGGCTGGCTTATAATGAGGTTTACCGCCAATACTTACGGAATAATTATATTCCACTTGCACCTCGCGTCGAGTCTGATCGTTCGCGTATACCTACTCATTTTTTCCCGCATCATGACGTCATTCGCAAGGACAAATCTTACGCGACCAAGTTGCATGTCGCCGCCGATGTTGCTGGTATGCTTAGTAGTTCAGCTAACCATTCCGTGTCGCTCCATGAGCCTCCGCGAGCATTGCTCGCACCATCCCAGCTGCCAATTGAGGAACTGGATGGTATCTCTGTTTCTGAAATACCAGAACAGAAACTTCTGTCGGATAAGCTAGCGTCTAAGCATAGAATATATTTACGCACCGAACTAGAACTTATTTTGTCTGCTCTCAGACCTAGGTTCCAAATGTTAACCGACCGACGTTTAATATTAACTCGCGTCAAAAATAATTATAATACGCGCGTTAAATTAAAGCCGCATTCTTCTCTTCTAGAAGTTGATCTGCCGAGCAGTAAAGACTCGCGCGCTCTCAAGGGTTTTATGCAGACAAGCTGCAATTACGCAGACCATGTAACCCGTACACCAATAAAATGTCGCGGCACTCGTAGGCGTAAATATTTTCTCTCATATAATTTTACCTATCTGACTACTCGCGCCGTTCACGTTGGAATAGTTGCGGGTAAGAATACGAGCAGTCTTCGTAACGCTAAAGCAACTCGTTCGTATCGCTATAAACCTTTTAATTTTTTATTTAAAAATTATCGCTCGCGCTTTAAGGAGAAGTCGACTGAAATTCATATTTCATACAAGTTACAACCTCCTGCTTCCCAACGTTGCGTTGAATGTTGGGAAAGCTTAATCATAAAATTTAATTTTCGCCGTTCTTTTATAAAAAAGATTGCCCAATGCATTAAGAAGCGATGGACAGGTGTTGTAGACAGGGTCCATCGTTCTAAAGACGGCGTTGCTCATATAGCGTCCATTAGGCCGGCTAGGAAGACTTTCCTACGTTTGGCAGTTCTTACCTAATCGTTGAGCCGTTCTTTTACTTTAGTTTAGGTTAGATTAGGTAAGGATAATTAATTAATATTTCATGATTTCTATTGATAAATTTAATATTACCGCCATGTATATTTAGCATATATTTATGTACTATATATTGCCTATTTATACATACAGTTTCTACTGCTTGCTGAAAGCAGTCCGCTATTCAAGTAGTAGTATTTCTATTAAAGGCAACCCTTTAAGGGCGGGGGAATGGTGACGCCACCTATTGGCTATTTATTGGTTAACGTAATGTGATAAGGTGTTCCACATTTATTTCCTAACTACCCTCCATTCTCCCTTCGTGCACTTTCGCCTATCTTCGTGGTGTTAACTGCAACGCCACGATGTTCGCGTCTTTATGACGCCAGTATGTCATGCACGCTCCGCGAGACGCACGTACGACAATTGAGTCGCGTCCTCGTGTTCATTCAACCCAAGATGGTGGATAAGCGATCGCCGCTGTTCGTCTGAGATACGCCCCTGGAGTGTCCCGTGAAGTGAATTGTGCCTGTGCGAGGGACTGCGAGTGCTTGTGCGTGCCTGTTCCTGCCTTCAGACTGTCGAGGTTAGTGCACGAGTCCTTGTATCCTTCATGTGCCCTTTGACCCGCGTGGACACCTTCCAAATTCGAAATTAACACCCAATACAGTCCACTAGTCTCTCGCCGTCGAAGGTGGACAGTGGCCTCGGAATTGACACCAATACCAATTGGGGTATCATATTATGAAAGGGATTTACCTGCCTGTACATTCTTAAAAAAAAATTCATTTATTTTTATGCATAATAGTTTTTGATTTATCGTGCAAAATGTCGGAAAAGATACCTGTCTACGGAATCCTCGGTGCGCGAGCCTGACTCGCACCTGGCCGGTTTTTAAATGAGTAACATCAAGGTCCAAAAGTAACATAGTCAAAATTCCAAAAGCATCATACCCTTTTCTTATAATAATAATTTAAATAACGTAACGGTTTAAATTGTTCTAACTTAATTCATTAGTGCCAGTGAAGTGGCCACAGATATTTAACAGCTAATTTCAGTACGGTTTGCGAAAACCTTTTCCACAATTTGCGGGTGTTTCAAGAGCTGTGAATAATAAGCGTACGAGTTAAATATTATGGTCCCTTGCATATATTCTGCACTAAGAAAAGGTCCACTATTATTATTCAGGGATATTATAATAATGATATAGGGATATTAGAAATTATTTATTGATAATAATCATCATGGTATTGGTATAACGAGCTTTTCCGGTTAAAATAGAGAGAAAAATACCGTTTTAAAACTACCATAAATTAGCCTAATCTTCCAGTGAGTTTTCCCTGAAGTGAAAATCAGCTTATTAGGTTTATAAGTTTGCAAATTTTCCGCTTCAAACTCAATACATTGTTCCTATTACTCTTTATTGAGTGGGGAAAAATTGACAAAATATTTCGTTATTTGTTTAAATTATAACCTCGCTCATAAAGGTTTTATTTTCATATTTTTAACAATATACTTTCCATCAGCATTAAGTTATTACTATGTAGACCTGCCATCGACTGACTATTATGTTGAAAATTTCCCGAAACAAAAATATCGCTATATGCAAACAGACAGGTCACTGGGGATTTTCGTGTGGTATAGAAACGAATCCAATTTAAATTTTTAATTTGACACACAAGCCTTGGACTATTTAAATGACCAAAACACGCACCGCAGTATCATGAGATATGTTTTGTTTGCCTCCATTTTATGACCAAAATGAGGGTAGGTAACTACCGGTACTTCTTTAGAGTTCCGTATACGAAGGGTGCCAACGGAACCTTTTTATTAAGGTCCTGTCCTTCCGTCCGTCGCTTCGTCAATCTGTCTGTCAGCGGACTGTATCTCGCGAACCGTAACAGATAGAACGTTGATGACACACATGTTGATGTCACGGAATGTGTTTTTCTATTGCCGCTATCATAATAATTTATTTTGCCGGAATATGCATATGAATATGGTACAATGCATATTACGTTGCCATTATTTAATTAAGTAAAATAAAATTATAATTAACATCGTTCAAATAATTACTTATTTATATTTACATAATAATTTTGTAGGTACATATATTCACAATAGACAAAAATAGGTACGTACATTGAAATCAGAGATTTCATTGACTGTTTTACAAAACGGTTTGGAGTTAACAAAAAAAAACAGTAACCCGTAGCTAGCAAAATTGGATTCATAAAATCTCATAACGTCGTTGACCTAAATGGCAAATGCACCCAAATCCGCTTTATGTAAGGGACAATATGGTTTGGTTCGGCGGAATCCATCTCGGTCGATTCAGGGCATCCATAAAGTTAATACGCTATACGATTCGATGTAATTGTGCGTAAAGATGACAACGTTAAATAAATTCGTATCAAGTCGCAATAAATTGTATGGCGGTCGTATTATACTCGTATTATCAATATGCAACGTAATGATTTTTCAGGTTTTATTGCGTTAAAAGTCAAAATTGAAATAAAAAAATTATTATCTGTTATTTGTGTCCTCGACCGGGCGGAAAAACTAGCCGATTTTTAGAGTTCCGTGGAAAACTGAGCCCTATTACCCTATTAGTCCTTGTCTATCTGTCCTGGTGTCACGGGTCTTTGCTCGTATAAAAAATTAATTGCGAACCTGAAATTTTTGGTAGGTATTTGGTGTAGAGACGTCCCAAAACCGAATATTGAATTAGAAATTCAATTACCTAATACAGACCAAGTGTTTAATACGGATAGGTTTTGGGCTTCATTATCGCGCAAATAAATATCACATTATAAAAGGCAGTTATTTCCACATTACAGACCAGTACTACTTCAATTTTATTTGTATGTAGGTATGGATTCAGTATTCTACTTAGAATTCTTTACGTCACATTAAGTGAAGGCATCTGGTACATCTTTTGGTTATTTATATTCCCTCATTTCCGTTCTTAGGTGTTCTTGCTCAACAATAAGGTAGGACCCGATTCGTGTCGGTGAATTAATGTCCTGTAATAACTTCTAAGGGAACTTAATGTCTTAGCTGATGAGTTATGGAGCCATTTAATAATACCTTGATGGAGCTTTTCTTTCTAAGGAGTCGTGACAAATTGCAGAAGTGGTTTTCTCATTTAAATGTCGTTTTGAGTTACTTCTGCCGATTAATATTACTTCCCTCCGTTTCCGAATATTTTTTTTCTTCTTTGAGACCTTGATCTACATTATTGAAAAAATCAAAGACGGTGGCAAATTCTGCAAGACCCGGAGGCGAAGGACTTGATTTTCACTGCTGAAAACGCAAATAACGTCTGTCTGTCTGTCTGCTACCTTTTCACGGCCCAACAGTTTAATCGATTCTGACGAAATTGGGTACAGAGTTAGCTTATATCCCGGAGACGGACATAGGCTATTTTTTATCCCGAAAAATCAAACAGTTCCCGCGGGATTCCTAAAGAGTTAAAGACCCATCTGCTAAACCGATTTGTATGTAATTTGGTACCGAGGTTGCTTGCGTGCCTGTAATTGATATGGGTGCCGGAAAATCAAACAGTTCCCACGGGATCTTTAAAATCCTAAATCCACGCGAACGTAGTCGCGGGCATCCTCTAGTTTTAACATAAAATCTTTAAACTTATAATACGAAAATTTATGTGAGTTTTAAAACATGGTACAACAGATAAGTAGATACGCCATGCCAAAATTTAAATGGCTGGAGGTTTCAGTGCTCCCGCCGCCACTCCATTCAGCCTTTTAAAAGCCATGAAAGGTATGTGGTATCATGCTCCCATTCATTTGACTTGCATAAAGGATTTTTATTTAGGATATATAAAGTTAACCAGACGTTCTGAATATAACGTCAGTTCTATTATAATATTTTGAATACCTAAATGAGAAACTAAGGATATTATTAACCCCCGACCCAAAAAGAGGGGTGTTATAAGTTTGACGCGTGTATCTGTGTATCTGTCTGTGGCTTCGTAGCTCATAGACTAATGAACCGATTTTAATTTAATTTTTTTTTGTTTGAAAGGTGGCTTGATCGAAAGTGTTCTTAGCCAAGAAAATCGGTTCAGCCGTTTGAAAGTTATCAGCTCTTTTCTAGTTACTGTAACCTTCACTTGTCGGGGGTGTTATAAATTTTTAATTTACACTTGTATTAGAATAAAAACCTTTCTATTTCTATTTTCTGGGTCTCTTGTAGATGTAGCCGTCTGCTATATGTAATGAGAAACTGTTTGCAATATCAAATTGTGGCTTAGGGGAGAAAATAATGATTTCGTCCGTAAAATCTCAAAACACAAGTTTAAGTAAAATCTTCGAATAGGTAGTTGTACTTGATAAATTGAATCTAAGCAAAAGTGCTAGTTACTTAAGAAAATATTAAACTACCTACAGCTAATTTCTTCATTTATCCTACTAATATTATAAACGTGAAAGTTTGTTATGTATGGATGGATGTGTGGATGTTTGTTACTCTTTCACGCAAAAACTACTGGACGGATTTGGCTGGGAATTGAGATAGATTTTACCCTGGATTAACACATAAGCTACAGTTTATCCCGGAAAATCAATGAGTTCCCACGAGATTTTTAAAAACCTATAGCCACGGGAACGAAGTCGCGGGCATCATCTAGTTAGGTAGTTACTTATAAATTACACTTCTGCGGAAAGTTTGAGTCGAACATAATGTTGCGAAGTTACGGAATTCAAGATCAGAGAGGAAATCTCCCAGCGGCGGCATTTCGAGACTAATTTAAGTTTCCATTTACGGGATTGAGGCGTTTTATGTAACAAAGGGTTTGTTCCGCAGGGTCTTTGAGGGAAGCCCGCAACAAGGCATCAAGGATGACGAGCCAATAATTGCTTTGTTTATGATTATGAACAATACTTGTGTTTTGAGTAACCTCGTCTATTTTGCTGGTACAAGGACTCAACAATCTTGAGGTCTCAGGGTTTTCAGTGCCAGACAAAAAGACTAGGTAACAAATACGTTATTATAAAGGCTGCTAATCCGCACTTGGTCAAGCGTGGTGGACTATGACCTATACCCTTCTCATTCTGAGTGGAGATCCGTACTCATTAACGAGCAGGCGATGGGTTGATGATGATAATGATACTAAAGCAAAGGATTTGAAGGAAAAAAGCTTGCAGTCGGATAAGAAATTTTTTTATATTCGAGTGTTACAGTGAGTTTACACTAACGAATCATTTATAGAATAAACATTTTGAAAACTTTCTCTATTAATATTAATACCTATATCAAACTTAAAAACAAAAATTTATCCGAATTTCTGCTGTGTGAACGCAGAGATAAATTCAGAAAAACGAGTTATGATATTCGTCGCATAAGACAAGATATCAAATATTCACATAATTCGTCCTTTATAGATTTGTTTTTTGTCGACAAAACCTACCGGCTACCAACGAAATTCACAACCATTTCCCGTGTTTACGTCGTTCAATTTGATAGGCACTTGGCCTTTTAATACACATATTATTTGAATAGTTACATTGTGGTGCTAGTGACATTTCATACTCGCAGCTGAATTTAATCTAAATTTCCCCAAAGCGACGGTCGAGTTACCTATGTACATTATACACCTGAGTTGGCCGTTATTGTACATCCGAGCAGATTCAATGAGTAAATTGCCAATTATGTTAGACTACAAACATGTTGATCGATGACTTGCTCTAGCCATTCCGCTTATTAGATACAGAACAAAAAATAAATAAATTGACTGTTATTCCACTTTCTTGAAACATTAGTCATTAATTATTGTCCGGTTTGTTATAGAAATCATGATATTTGTGGTATTTATATTTGTTGAAAATCTCACTAATTTTTTTGAAAAGAGAGGACCAGACCAATACTTCTAATGGATAAGAGTAAATCACTCGCGATCAGTAAGTACCTATAATAGTTTAGGAAACTGAAATTTTCATACAAGCATAACCGATTATTATTATTTATCATATCGAAGTCGGTTGTTTTTTAATCGGATTATTAAATAGTATAATTAAAAAAACCGATGAATTTTCTCAATTCGCCGGATTTTTTTTTTAAGTCCTCCTCCTCTTTCTTTTTCGAAGTCCTCCTGTTTTGAAGTATTTTTGATGAACCGTAAAATCGCATATATTACGGACACCACAATAACCATATTTTATTCTAGTCACAGATTTAGAGTACCTAATAAAAACTACCTACATGATTTATTCCCAGCAAGTTCTCTACGAGAAATGATAAATTGCTTTTAAGCAAAAAGTATTTCCTTTCACGTGTTTTGTACGCAATTCTTTTAAATGTATACTTTTTCCTTTGTCATGTGACTGGGAAGATTTATTGAGATTCTTTTCACATTTATTTTGCCCGTTTTCGCTTGGACTTTAAAGATTTTGCTATTCAAAATTTGCCAACTACAAAGTCCTATTCGTAAACATGGATAATGTCTGTGCATAAACATGTAGGTAGAATAAACGTGCTTTTGAATTCATTTCATTTTTAGGGTTCCGAACGGAAAAGGAATCCTTATAGAATCACTTCGTTGTCTATCTGTGTTCTCTCTATCCTGGAATGACTCTGTGACCTAGAATCATGTTTTGGCAGGTAGCAATGTCTTATAGCACAAGTAAAAATCTGAAAACCGTGAATTTGAAATATCACAAAAATAGCTAAAATGGCATTGATCAAGAAAAATTAGTTTACTAAATCATTGTCCGTTATTAACTTGCGTGTTGAACATAAAAGTGTTTGTTATATCTTATACGATGTTACGGAACCCTTTGAGCGCGAGTCCGACTCGTACTTACCGGTTTTATAAATAAAGCTACACAGTTTCAACTTGCAATGAATAATATCAAACCGTTGCGCGTTGTAAGCATTAGTATTCGAATTCCATTAGTTGTCTTGTTAAGAGGTCACTGGAGGCTTCGTCAGAAGCTCGTTAGGCCGCGTTCCCACTATGTCGCAACCGTTTTATCGTTGGACGACTGTCGTCGCTAGCTATTCCCATTATCGCGACAATCTGTTGTCACAGCAAAAAAAGTCATCGACAGTATCAGTCGTGGCGTCTTATTTGTGAACCAATTCCAATTGTACAAGCCATGGCGCTTTAAACTGCACGACTATATTCTGTCGTCACGACCGAATAGGAACACACTCTAACAGTCCGACATCCCTTCCAATACAATGACTAGAGATCATTAATGTTCATGGCTGGTACATCCATATCTACATTTTAAATGGGAAAGTTTCTGTCTGTCTGTTTTTCAAGACCCATTTGTTTTGACGACATTTTTGATAGATACAGGAATACAGAGATAACATGCATCTCGGCGAAGTATTTAGGCTTTTTAACCCGGAAACTTAAAGAGTTCCCACGGTATTTCTAAAAATCGGTTAAGTGCGAGTCAGACTCTCATACGTGGATTTCGCAACATCGTACAAGAAAGAACAATTTTTAATTTTTTTATTTGTTGTTAAAGGGGCAATAGAAATACTAATGTAGGTATTTCTATTGTCCCTTTCAATACATTCAACATTCAACTCTCTACGAGTATCTATTACGGTTCACGAGATCACGAAAGACGCATTTTTCGTACAATAATAACATAAAATTTTACGTTAGCTATTACAAGACATGGTTATTTAAACTTTCTACATCTTGAATCTTTGTGCTTTAATTAAGAAACGCGCTAAACATATTGTAATTAGCAGCCCTATTGTATATTCCGTATGCAAGCTCGCAAAATCAACATTATTTTCGTAGAATAACATCTACCTAATTAACATAAAATATGTTACGTAGCTATAAAAGCAAAATAGGTACCTACTTGTTATTTGAGTACTTACTACATTATTAAAATGAGAACAAATGACTTAATTACATACCATTTGCTGTAAACAAGTGTAAATTAAAAATTTATAACACCCCCGACAAAGTATCTGAGTTTTCCAAAACATCATATTTTTCAAATAAATAATTATGTATCAAGGCAACGTCCATCTTGACAGCTTGACATATTTTGTCAATTGACATAATATTATGAACCTAACGGTTATGTAACCTTCTTTTCTACAAGAAAACTAGAAAAGAGCTGATAACTCTTAAACGGCTGCACCAATTTTTTTGAATTATAGCTAAGAACACTCTCGATCAAGCCACCTTTCAAACAAAAAAAAGTAAATTAAAATCGGTTCATTCGTTTAGGCGCTACGATGCCACAGACAGATACACAGATACACAGATACACAGACACACAGATACACAGATACACACGTCAAACTTATAACACCCCTCTTTTTGGGTCGGGGGTTAAAAAATAAGGTTCAGCGCGTACTTAACACACTGCTAATCACAAAAACTCTTGTATAGTTTCATACATTTTTCATGAAACGAACATCACGAATTAATTATTATGAGTGATTTTTACTAACTGTGTACTGCTATACGAACGCTAGAGACTTAAATTTTTTTGAAACATTATGTATATTTTATTCAATGTGTGATATGGCCTATTCATATTATTTTGTTAAAAAATTGTTCATTATCTTGTTTTCCCATTTATTTGATAAAATATAGTTCAATCCAGTTTTTTTTTCTTTTTTTTGGCATATTCTCCTTCAGCCTGCAGTGCTGATCTGACTTATCTACTAAGACGATAAGAGAATTTAACTGGCATGATTTAATGCCCAAATGACAAGAGGATTTGCTCGGTTATCGCGAAAAATCCGTTAGAAATTCAACACGGATTTGGAGCAATCCAAGCATCTTTCCACGCGGGCATAATTTATCCATTACTTAGCTCAGAATTTTGCAGTTAAGATAGAATTAAATATTCAAAAGACGAGACGTTCTTCGTTCACATAAAAGACGCTTGCTCCATTTAATAGACCTAATTTGAACGCTGACGTAGAGGGGCTGTCTCGGCTCGAAATCAAGTAAAAATTTCATCAGATTCGGGATGCCTGTCGAGTAGGTAAATGTACCCACCTGCGTTTCTCTTTTTGAATCCTTTGTCACTTGTCATATTTTAGTATTTGAATTAAAATGAATACCTTACTTATATATATTGCCGAGATGGGTGGGTCAGTGTCTTTATATTTACGATTATTTACTACGATTATTCTACAATCTGTTTTGAAATTCAAGAATTCATCTTGTCGCGCTTGTGTGCGGTGTACAAAATCTTTCCTGTACCTATTTGCTCTTTTTGTAAGGCAATTAAAAAGTAGTCGTCAGTATATTGTAGCCATCTTAAGACATGAAAGGCACGTGCTTTGCTTAATCGACTCTATTTGAATACTGATATAGGGGTGAAATCTCGTCTTAGAATTTAATGCAAATTTCCCCGAGCGATGTCGTAGTTTCCTACTATTATTACCCACCTGAATTGGCTGTCAGTCAGCTTTATTGAATTGAGAGCGATTCCAATGCTCCGTGTTCCAAACATGGCAAATACTTACTTAGTTGGAGAATTAGTCAATCGTAGAATCTTGTAGGTATGTTATCTGTTACTAGTAATCGTCTGCGGCTGTGCTTTTGTGGTGAAGAATAGAAAGATTTTTTACTCAAAATTTACTGAATCGTCAAAAAATTAAACCGTCAAAATCGACCATAGTTGAAAAATCTTGTCCGAAGTTTGGCTGCTATCAGACTTGGTGGCAAGTGATAGTACAGCCTAAGATCGAGCGTGCTTGCCTAGAAGATACCTATTCACTCTTGACTTGAAAGTACCCATATTAAAATTGGAGCGGAAAGCTGGAAGGCTTGTTTTTTCAGAAAATTTAAAACCTATAAAGTATAAACAGAAATAATACATAATGCGAATGTGGACAGCTACCCACCGCGTTATTGTGTTCGCAGACTGTCGTTTACCAGCGTGCCAGTCCCGCGGGTTGCGATATGGCACATTGCCAGACACTTTTTGTGAACTTGCAAATAAAGCACACTTATTCATGAAGCAATATAAACCATCAATAAATATTCTGTACCCAATGTCCCATAAAGAATTTACAACAACAATAATATTATTATTTCCATTTTATCATTGTGAAAGAAAATGTATTGAGATGTAAAGACAGCAACAGAATACGGACAGGTATTAATAGATATGTGTTGCAATTGCAATTTGCAATGCCATAATGTTATGCCATGCCATAATGCCATAAAAATGTCACATACATAGAATTAAAGATACGTAAATTTTCATATCATATTGATAAGGTTGAGACCTGGTTCCGACATCAAGGGTTGAGAAAGCTTGGATGGATCTACTTATTAGAGTGAGGTAGAATTCTCAACAAACACTCCTCTCAATTACATTACCCAAGACAAGCTGATATAGAAAGTATATTTTTATAAGAGAGTGTAATATGTGGCATGTCGGGAAAGATTAGAGTCTACCTTCTAGTAAAATCGCGTCTGTTCAGATAGGTATAAAGCCAGTACAATATGTTATCACAGCCTCACTTTATCTTCCTTTGTTATGAGTGTAAGAGGATTTATCGGGACTCTTTTCATAGTGAGCACACAATGATTTGATTTTGGTTTAAGTAATAGGCATTACTTAGAGGTTTCGGACAGTTACAGTTTATTTAATACAAGTGTAAATTAAAAATTTATAACACCCCCGACGATCCAAAGTATTTGAGTTTTCCAAAACATCAATTTCAAATAAATAATTATGTATTTAGGCAACGTCCATCTTGACAGCTTGACATTTGTCTATTGACATAATATTATGAACCTAACGGTTATCTAACCTTCTTTTCTACAAGAAAACTAGAAAAGAGCTGATAACTCTTAAACGGCTGAACCAATTTTTTTAGATTATAGCTAAGAACACTCTCGATCAAGCCACCTTTCAAACAAAAAAAACTAAATTAAAATCGGTTCATTCGTTTAGGCGCTACGATGCCACAGACAGATACACAGATACACAGATATACAGATACACAGATACACAGATACACAGATACACAGATACACAGACACACAGATACACAGATACACACGTCAAACTTATAACACCCCTCTTTTTGGGTCGGGGGTTAAAAATAGTATTACATTAGAGAACATTATGGAGAACTCTCGAGCATAATTATTATTATACATGTTCCCTCACGATGTTTTCCTTCACGTACATAAGTAATAGTCTCTAATCTCTACTAAAAGCTAATTCATACCTCACCATTATCATTATCTTTTCATGTAACTTATAAAGGTTTTATTGACACATCATAAGTGGTTTGCGGTCTCGTGCCGACAACTGTAGAAGGTTATATATTACAGGAATGAAGAGATGGATCTACGAAGCGTCTCGGTGGCAATTCGAATTTCCTGCGGGAATTCTTGAGTAATGTGGTTTCCAAGTTAGTTCAATATTTGAATTGTTACAGTAACTACTGTCTTGTATCTGCATGATTTGGTTTTAATTGCAATCAAAGCGACCTTTCTAGTTTTAGTAGAGTACTTTGCTCTGTCTTGAGGTCCTGTGTCCAATTTCTAACTTTAGATCGTTTCAACGAATAGTTACTATGGCGTTATGTTGGCTCTCCTGTCTGATAAATAAACTGCTAATGGTCAGCGCAATTCCATCAGACAGCAACAGATCGATAGTGTGTCATTGAATTGATTATTATCTAACAAGTTCAATATACTTCATTGAATTAATACCTTTATTTAAAGAGGAAGATGATACACAGGCACATACAAAAACAAACTCCGAAGTAAAATGCAACAACAGAAGTCAGTGTTTATACAAAATATACATAGAAATCGCGGGAGAGCTACTCGTTTCTTGCTTACAAATATACCACAAATGTTGTAGCTACTCGAGTCTCTTGGGGCTACGAGTCGGCTGGCTGGATACTTTATAATGTAATACAAACTACATTTCGTATTTCCTAAATCCACGTTATACGCAAAGAAATTGAAGGAAACGAGCTCTGTATAAATACCTATGCCTTCGCGCTCTGGGTTTGGCAACGAAATTAATAAGTAATCTTTCGAAAGCTTCGCAACTTCGTTTTATTTAGCTACCAAAGGCTTTAGATGTTAATGAATTCATATAGCGGCGTATGAAGTGCTCTTATCTCAAATCTCAATCTATCATCATCATCATCATTTTGAACCATTAATATTGGAAGCGCGACCAGTATATGATAGTGTGCGAAGTGGCTCGCGGGGTTTTCATACAAAACTGATCTTATCAGCTTTCTATGGTATAAGAGTGTTCTGTTCTGTTTCGATAGACGTCCAGCCCTAGACAATCTCTGGTAGAGACTTTCACATACTACGACCTTGCGCCACCTGAATACAGCAGCTCCCTGCGACTCGTTTGATCAGTTTAAGGCCAATTCACACCAAGCACGTACACGTGACAAGTGCGTAATGACGCGCGTGAATCCGTAGATATAACTGCACGCATTACGTCTACTCGAACGTTCACGCCACGCAAGCGGCATGCCATGTCTCGTACAGTTCCATACATTAAGTACAACGCAATGGTACGCGCTACGTCTAAGCCGCAACGCTTACGCAGCCTGTGTGAACGAGATGTCAAACTATTTCAATGCGTACTAATATTATAAATGCAAAATATGTCTGCCTATTTGTTATTTTTTCACGGTTCGATGTTGACGATAGGCGACAGGCCGCTTTTAGGCACAAAGGGACTGCGCGGCTCTACTATTTATCCTGGAAAATCGAGTTCCTTCGAGATTTTAAAACCTAAATCCCTGCGGATGAGGTCGCGGGCATAGTTTAAAAATATATGAGTATTGTACATGACTCTACTCCTAGTAATAATATCCTATAAAGTGTCCTATTTAGAATCAGTATAAATATTTAAAAATTTTCTCTTAGTAAAATTTATTTGTCTGTTAATACATCACAAAATATTGAGTTGGTGGTTCGCCAAGGTTTCGCTAGTTGCCAGTCCCGCTGAGCGACGCCAATAGCTGGCAATATGCCAATGGATGCTAAAGTATATTGTTTGCGTTAAAACATGGATCTGGCACTGATGTATAGAAAAACTCGTTTTACATCAGGATTTTAAGGACAAAATATTATTTTCAAATTAGTCTTTACTCTTTATTCTCGGTATTTGCTCAAGTGGGGATTATCGAACATGTATACCTATATCAGTATAATATAACAGACCAATCAGATTATAGATTGATGACGTGACAAAATCTAAACGTTTCTATCAATAATGTGACTAGTGTGCTAAACATTTTCCGTCCATTTTCGCTTTGGTGGATACCGGACCTTATCAAGCCAACGGTTGACGATAAACAAAAGCTTCGATTAAAAAAATAGACACGGGAATTACATTAGGTTAACCCTAACCTCCCTTCAGAGCTCCGTGCTCGTTGAATGAGCATCGTTTTCCTATTATTGTTAATTTAGCCACTTAATGGGCCTGTCAATCAACCTCAATCGAAGCCTCTTAAATAGCTATATGGCTTAGGTGCTTAATACGAGAGCATTGTTTTGATTGCTATAATTTTTCAAAATGTAAATTGCTGTCTTGCCTCGGTTTCACTATTAAATATCACTTATTTTAACGGTAAAGGAAATTTCGTGAAGAAATTTGCAAGCAAGAACTCTCAAGTTCTTCATAATGGTCTCAAAGGTGGGTGAACTGCGAGTTTGACTTAGATATTTTATAATGGATGGTTTACGTGACAGAAAATTCTGCGAACTTTAAAACTATAAGGGCTCATCGATTTAGAGTGGATGGAGAACTTTTCCAAGAATATAACATACTATAAGCGAAGAACTTTCCGGCATACTGCGGTAAAACACCCATACCCATCAATCTTACCTTCCTAAGTTCCTTCGCAACGGATAAACCACTTCCTACTTTTGCTTACTTACTGAAATCACTTACCAATGAGTATTCCAAGATTCGTCTACCAAAATTATATAATAGGAAGGGATGAAGACTTTTACTGGTGGTCTGAAATCTATTTTCCTATTTGGAAATCCGTTTGTTTGTCAGTTAACACCTCAATTGCAACAGATATCAACAAAAATTAACATGACGCGTTATTGTAACTAAGTTATTTACAGACCAAACATTAGAGAGACATAGAGATCACGGGAAAATAATATTATACTTACAGGATATTAAAAATTAAGGAAATAAAGTTCTGCTACCAATCTGAAATTATGTCAACGTAGTTTTAATCAAAGCAATCTTGTAACTAGGCCATTGGAGGAATGTTTTAGCATATTTTGTGCATAAATCACCGAGTATTTAATGGTAAACTTGTTTCAGTGGACACGACGGCGCAGTACGACGCTGTTCGGGCATATCTTAAAGAGTTGGACATCTCAAGTGCCGTGTGGGTTGGTCTCATACGCAGCAACCCGGATGGAGACTTCACTTGGACGTAAGTATTAAAAAACTAGCTATTTTTATTTTATGTATATCTTTTGTAAATCGATATTCTTACCATGAACATCGATAGAAAAATTGACATGGTTTTTATTGACTTTGAACTGAAAAAAAATTATCTTTCCAAGTCTTGTCTCCTCCGTAAAACCTCTCTTTGAGATCATGCTGATCCTTCAATGTTTTTGTACTCAATTCTTCTCAAATCTCAAATCTACTCAAATCTTCAATTGTACATTGAAGGATCAGCATGATCTCGAAGTGAATTTTAAGGGAGGTGAAATAATATTTTCAACACTATTTTAGTGATTTCATTAATAAATAAAAGTAGAGATGAATGTTATATCATCATCATCAACTGATGGGCGTCCACTGTTGAAAAGTTAGATAATAGGTCTGAACCTTGAAAGCACCTGCAAGAGTACAACGAACTACAAGTCGAAGTTCTCTGCAATGTTTTGGCCGGCTACGCATCAGCGGTACCTCTGATGCTGCAAATGTTGACCTGAAATGACCCCCCTGCTCGTTTGTTCGCTATTTTATTGTTTAAAAAAACTCGTTAAATGTCGTTTATCTACCCAATGGGGGATTAGCCAAAACTTTCTGGTCCGATCTACCAGCGAGTGAATATAGAGGTATGGAATGTATAAGTAAGTCTACGTGGTAATCTTTGTATGGTTCTTGTCCCTTAGAGACTACCGCGGTTTGAGCGGGGACGGATACTGGAGCGCGGCGCCGGATGCTCGGTCTGCGCCGCTGTGCGCCGCAGCCGACCCGGCCGCAGACTACCGCTGGGAGGCCCGAGCCTGCGGTGGACCATCCGTCGCGTCGTTCATCTGCGAATTACCAGGTATCTTAAAAAATCCATACTAATATAATACCTAAATGCGAAAGTGTGTCTGTCTGTTTGTCATCTGTTACATTTTTACGGCCTAACAGCTTAACTGATTTTGATGAAAGGTACAAAGTTAACTTACATCCTGGGTACTATCCCGGAAAATCAAAGAGTTCCCACGGGGTTTTTAAAAAACCTAAATCCACACAGACGGAGTCGCGGGTATCAATGCTGGCTCAATACTTGTAATGTGGCACTATCGTTCAGTGCAACTATTGATGCACTGAAGGATGAGATCTGGTAATTGTGTCCTCGCATAATTTAGACCAATTCTCTCATGAAGAAAGGGGGTGCAACCCTAAGGTACAGACTTTATCTCGTGAAAAAGTACCTCTTACAACGAATTTAAATGCTGGATAAATGTCATTTTTATAACCATTCGATGCGGTTTCATTTGATGGTGAGTGTAAAATTGCAGTCTAAACGCAAAAGCGGGCCAATCCATAAGGGGTATGACAGTTTACTTAAACCAGTATAATTGTACCATACCAGACATGAGACAATTTGGCTATTGACTTTACAGGGTATCCAACCCGGTACTTCACACTTAAAATATTTACAATAGAGATGGGCTAGTCCTATATTTACAAGAATCTTCATTTCCAGTACCACAATGGGCGCTTGGAAATGAAGGCTGTATGGTACGAGCACTACCAGCACTGACGGTGCTATATTTACCTGAAAGCGCCGCTGTACAACTCACTGCAGATTGTGGCTTGGCTGGAGTAAAGAGAGTTCAATGCACCGGAAACGTGGTATGATATTTTAAATAACTTTTGTTGAGACCAATCAATTATAAACTTTTGTTGAGACCAATCAATTTCATACGTTTTTCATCTCATTTCAATTTGCAGAAACGGGAAGATCTTCTTCAAGAGCTTTCTTGCGCAGAAGAACAAACGACTACTTCGCCAATTGTAACAACACCACTGATGTCGTGGCAGACTGCCACAGATACAACGTATTCTGATCAAGATACGAGTAATGAAGTCAATACAGATGAAAATACTACTACTGAACATGAAGATGACATCAATCAATCAACCTCTAATAAACTATTGCCTACGATTCAAAATGCTCTTCTAAGCAGTACACAACAGGTACTGTTGACAAACCCACCATTAATAAACAAACTTTACAAAGTTCCGTTGGAGAAAAATATCAACTTGGATATAGTAAATAATAACTTGCTTAATGATATTGTAAAGATTCCTAACAGTGAAGATTTTTATACAAATACTCAATCACAAAAGTCTGAAGATGAAAAACAGATGCAACACAAAAAATTACACGCTGAACTAGCTCGTCTCGGAAATTTGGAAACAGTATTTAGTCAACCTACTGATCATTTCGTGCCGCCGCTGGTAATGGCTAAGGCTAAAATTAGTGATGACATGACTGCATTATCAATTGAAGAGAAATTAGCTCAACAACTTTCTGAACATCAATTCACAGATCACAATAGTATGCAAAGAGATACTGAAAATTTCAAAGAATCCGAGAGCACTGAAACATCAAACAAAGATGTAACTACTGAAAATGGAATTAACAATTTATTATTTTCAACAACAAAAGTAAGTGACAATCAATATTCCGGTCACACAAAATATCTTTCACCAAAGAAATATACCAAACAGGATGAAATGAAAACAAAAATGTTAAAGAATATTAAATTAATCAAAACTTATAAATCGTCTGTTGGTACGTATTCGAATAATTCTAACGCAGAAGTATTTGACACAACAACAGTTAAATCATATACACAAAACTTTCACGCTAGTAATAATAATCATCAAATGGAAGAAGATACATCCCTTGAGCTAACTGTAATCATAAAAGAACCTAGAATCTACGATGAAGATAATAAAACGCAAGGAAATTATTCTGAAACTATATTTTATGGACGAAAAGAACACAATTCACCAACAAATGCAACAGTCAATAGTTTATCACCTGTTGAAAGTTTAGTAGCATCTCCAACTACAGAACATAAGGTTGTAATGAATGATGAAGTAATAAAAATAGAAATTATTAACAATAACAATAAACATCCTAATATAGACGTGACAGTATTTGAATTAACAACAAAAGTTCCTGCTTCTGACAATAAAGCTAGTAAGAATAATTATTCAGAGCAATATAATAAAGAAACCACAGCGGTCACTAATTTACCATCTACATCAGACAAAGTTCAATCTCCCGATGTAACTGTCAATGACTTGATAACTGCCTCTGTTCGGACTAACATTGAAAATATCACATCAGACTCTTCAACTCATACAACAGAAGCAACTTTGATAACGGTTATAGCAGATTTGAATACTGAAGTGGATGAAAATTCAACAATTAACAGTAACAAGGACAAAAATAGTACGGAAGAGCCTATAGTGTACAACGTATCAATAGCGGAAAATAGCGATGAAACTAATGAAACACATATTACTGATGATACAGAAAGAAATATGACCGACATAACACCGGAAATCGAGGACTTCCAATCACCATTACTTTCCGCTGCCAACGAACCTTTGCACAAACCTAACAGGTCAAGGCGGCCACAATCGTTGAATCGAGCTAATAAGTTCAATCCGTTTCGTATATTAGGTTAATTAAAATAATAATAGTAATCCTATTTTGCAACTGCCACGAAATTAACTCTACTACTAAATACAATGACTGAACCAAATGAAAACATCTGATCAAACTAGAATTAGTGTGTATTTTACAATCGCAAGTATTGCGATGGCACAGTGCACTTAGTTGATTCTCATATTATATAACTAGCGTTTTCATAGAGTTTTAAGTATGGACACATCATTACCATAATAATATTTTTATGTAAATGCACTTCAAATAATAGTTATTGTCTGTTCATATTCTGATATCATTAATCATCTTTAATCTTAATGTAGCTACATTATAAATGAAGTAGTCAATTCTTATATTTCAAATAGCATAGCTATAGTTACTGTTATAATTATTAAATTTCTAAGTGATAGGCAACTTGATGATGGTTTAAAGAAAATATTATTTACTACATAATAGGTACATCTAAATAAATAAAGAAATATCGTTCAAAATATTTCCTATAAATAAGAATGAAAATTCATAAATCATATCATTTTAGAATAAGAATCTTAACGGTCCTACCACAAAAAAATAACCAAGTTTAACTAATGATAGTAACTGATGATGATTGAATTGTCATTTTGATAGTTTCTGCATGAGAAATCTGCCAGCTGTTTAAAATAAGCACGCGTTTAACGGTTGTTTAAATGTTTTGTGGTAAGATCGTAGGTACATGTTTTATATTTAGTTTTAAGAAGTAATTTTAAATAAAGATTTTGCACAAATATATTTGTCGAAAGGAACAAACCACAAGCCATATGTCTAGTCATATTAATTACAGAGATACGTCTCACCTCCCGTTCTCGCAACATCCATCACGGAAGACAAATTATTAAGACGAAGATAAATTCACGGTGGTAAACGGATATGTGGGTTGTTTAACCATATTTGTTTAAAGAATTATTTATTTATCATAATGTAGTATACTAGAAGTTAAGCGTTTTATAAATAAAGATTTAGACAAAATATCTAACTTTTTTTTATTCTACCTTTCGAAGATTTGCGTTTTAAGCAATTAATGGGAAACCTATATGCCTGAAAGTGCTCTACAATTGTAACAAAGATGTGTGAAGTATGCCAATCTGCATTTGGCCAGCGCGTGGTGGACTCTAGCCAAAACCCTTCTCGTTCGGCGAGGAGTGGGCCAGCGATACGTTGATAGTGATTTGAAATTCATGATTTTCATCATTCTTTACAACAAAACATTTCCGTATTTTCATATTATTCTCTCCAAGATTAAACAGCGGAAGTTTCTCAGAAAAATTGCAATTTTTAAAATATTCGCTCCCGTCAATATTTGTGAAACACTTCAAACCCGAAGCGCTCGACTTTCAGTCCCAACTTCGATTCAATTTATTTTTCCTAAAATTCTCTTTAGAAATCTTTTTAACAGAACATAATTTGTTTGCATTTCTATATTTTAACGAATACCTAATAAAGAATTGACACATCAAGTTTTAATGTTATGACACTGTTTAGAACAGAAAATCAAGGCTATACAACTATCATACATTACCTACTATCTTGTCGTGCCTTCTTGTTACAAAAAAATCTGCTAACCAGCAAACCTTTGATCAAAAATCAAGAAAAGAAAAGTATGTTTAATGTTTTTACATATTTTAACTACTTTTGCCATAGCTCAAAATTTAAAAAACCCCCAACACAAAAACCTCTATAATTATGAAAACTAGAAAAGAGCTAATACCTTTCAAACAATTCAATTACAATCCGGGTATCTTTAAAACAAGAGTGAATAGGCACCTTCTAGGTAGACGCGTCCCATCTTAGACCACATCACCACTTTCCATCAGGTGTGATTGTGGTCAAGCGCTTGCCTATAGTGAATAAAATAAAAAATAAAAAACACTGAACACGTCAAACTTATAACACCCCTCTTTTTGGGTCGGGGGTTAAAAGCTATTTATCTTCTTATTTAAAATAATTTTCCACGTATAAACGATTTATTTGCTATATTTAACTTCTTATTTACTAAATTTTGACTATTACGTATGTATGTACATTTCTTTCTCTATTTTCCCGAATTGTAAAATTTTCAGCATCAAAGTTCCTGAATAACGTTTCAAGTTTTGAAGTGTAAGGTTACTTTTAAAAATTGATTTGAATTGTCAACAATAATACAAAATTATTAATTTATCTAATGCAGGTAGTTTGATAAAATCGATATTTGGCTCATTCGATGTCATACAATCTGTTGCTAGGAGGCCAACAAGATTGAACTTGCATAAATACGGGTGTTTCGAAGGTTGTAGTTTAGTCTCCTTCCGAGATTCGGAGCGATATCGCTTATTTTCGGTATTTGGATTGTGAACTGAATAATTAGATGATGTGATAGCAATCACGCTCTAATTAAATTATTTATTTTGGCATTAGTTTGTTTAGATTAAAACTCTCGGATAACCTCTACACATTGAACCTGATGTTTTTTGTGTTGGTTTGAGAGGACATTCCAATAATTCAATAAAAATATTTAAATAATACCTGCTTTTCTGAGTGACGCCAATAATTCAGAAGCGGGACGTGTCTCACGTTGCCTTAATTTCGCTTTGGTATCTTTTTGTAAACAACCCACATTTGATTAAAATTTTTATTGAGTTTGATTTGGTGATTAAAATTTTTAGTTTTTTTTAAAGAATTTAGTCTTTTGTGAAGTGGAAAGTAACTTGCAGTAAGTAATTCAGATTTCGTGTACATCGAATGAGAGGTTAGTCGTTTGGATTTATTATTGATTTGATATTAAAACTGATAGTTCGGCAGTTCATGGATAGGTTTTAATGATTTGACGGAGGGCAGGATAGCCCATGATTTGACTTAGGGCAGGGAAGCCCGCGACTGACATGGCAAGATTGATTAGAAACACGAGGACGTGTTAAATTCAGGACGGCCGAACTGTAAGGTTACTTTTAAAAATTGATTTGAATTGTCAACAATAATACAAAATTATTAATTTATCTAATGCAGGTAGTTTGATAAAATCGATATTTGGCTCATTCGATGTCATACAATCTGTTGCTAGGAGGCCAACAAGATTGAACTTGCATAAATACGGGTGTTTCGAAGGTTGTAGTTTAGTCTCCTTCCGAGATTCGGAGCGATATCGCTTATTTTCGGTATTTGGATTGTGAACTGAATAATTAGATGATGTGATAGCAATCACGCTCTAATTAAATTATTTATTTTGGCATTAGTTTGTTTAGATTAAAACTCTCGGATAACCTCTACACATTGAACCTGATGTTTTTTGTGTTGGTTTGAGAGGACATTCCAATAATTCAATAAAAATATTTAAATAATACCTGCTTTTCTGAGTGACGCCAATAATAGTTTCCTGTACAACTGCAAAACTAATGTTATCAGTTGTGAAACTTTATTACATTAAGTGCAACGAACAATGTGAAGAAATATTACATAAGTTCATCCATAGACTTCATATCTTCTTTCCACTAGAAGCACTCCGCCTATATTATATGCCATTAAACTACCTACCTAAGTAAATAACTCTCACCATAATTTAGGCGGTCAAGTTTTACATATTGAGGCTAGACACATTTCAACAAAAATCTCTTACATCAGAAAAATATGTAGAATCAGCGATTCATTATACGCTGGTGCAATCGAAATGCGTACCTAATAGGTACTTACTACTTACTGAAGCATGAAGAGGATAAATAAAATAAACACAAAGTTAAACAAGTTTGGTGTAGTATGGTTTGAAAACTTGTATGGATCTCGAAAGATTTCATCTAGTAAATGACACAATATAAGATTTTTTTAATAAAAAACCTACAACAATTTTATAGCTACGAGTACATTCAAGCCCATACCTACCTATTTTATAAATGTTGTAAGTACTTTAAATAGGAACGGTATTCCGTGGAGTTAAGTACTATTCGTAAGTTTGACCCAAGTTATTTAAACTTTGCAAACAGCTACGATACTTTTCCAGAAAATTTTCAACACTAAAACATTCCCTGCTGTCAATATTTGCGGAACACTTCAACGCCGCCCGCCAAAGTTTTCCTTTCAAGCTGCAACTTCAATTCAATTTTCTTACAGATAAATATTCTCTTTGAAACTCTCTGTAGCCTAACATTTTTTAACACAAAATAACATTAAAGCCGCACTTATATGTATATTATAGTATAGTAATATTACGGTCTTATGGATGAAAACTCAACAATTCAAAAAATATTTTTGAAATGTTAAGCTTTTAAAAGAAATTCCTCATAAAGAGATACACATCATTTGAGTATAGAAATGGAACTCTCTGATGTAATTTTAAAAACGCGAGAGACGGCTCTTTTTACTTTTGATTGACGTTCCTGAAGGCTTCATTGTTAATTTCCCTTACTTTATTTAAAAGAATGAATGCTCTGTTAAAATTAAGTATTATTTTGATTTAGATAGGTACCCAGTATACATTTTGATGTACGAGTAAGTAGCTCTGCGAACTGCACTTTACAAAATATGAATTGTTTCAAACTTGTATGTGAAAATCTCGTAAATCAGTTTGTATCATAAATTGGAATATACTACAGTTCCTATTAAAAGGTACATCAAAAACCTCTCGGTAAAGAAGGTAAAAAATGTGATGTGAATAAAATTAGGCTACCGTTTGCCACATAACGTGTTAAAGTTAGACCAAGAAAATGTTTTGCTTATTCGATCCCGCATCGGTCTTCGAATAAAATATCACATATTATTGTAAGTTTTGCTTTCGTCATCAATTTAGTTTAAAATCTTTAAATACAATTAAGAAATAATTTCTTAGTCATTACTTACTTAACTCCGTTACGAAATAAATCCGTTTGAATAGGGCCTCCTCAGTTTCTTATTCTTTGTTGAAAACTTGGCGATATTACTTATTGTTAATTCCACGAAATATTCTCTCTATTTTATAAATAAAGTAAGTTTGAATCAGATATAGAACTTGTCACATTAAATACAACAAACAATGAAAAGTTTTGCAGCATCCGACGCTTAAATGTTTCCTCTTATATTGTATTGTTATGTGCAGTATAATTGTTTTTGATACAAGAGTTTGCAAGTGTTTGCGATAATAAATATTTCTTCAACACAATAACATGCAAGGACGGAGAACTTCATTAAAGTCTATATTTATCGCAGGCAAATTATAAAATATCTCGACTTTTTGTAATATCCCTACCATAAAACTTAATGATGATTCAAACACTGTTTATAATGCCGATACATATAATTGATCTTTAGGAAAATCGATAGTGGAGGTCCAAAAGTGTTTTCAATGCCATATACCAATGTAATTTTTTTTAATAGGCTACGTGGTATGCCAGAAGACTCGCTTCATTGTCTCTATATTCCGTCAAGTCACTCGTGGTTTTTTTTTTCTCCCTAAGAATGCCAGCAGCTCGCTCAGTCGTCTCGGCCTCGTAGGCTTGCTTCATTCAGGACCTCCTTTGCGAACTTCTGGTTTCAAGCTTCAAAAACCAAAAACATTTTAAAGACAAAGAAGACAAGACTACGTGGAGTTGGGGAGCATACTTCGCTCTGGGCAATTTGCTGAAAATCGCTTTCATCAAATTGGGGATTACGTCTCAAGCATAACGACATTTCGCAATCTAGCGAGAGTGTAGAGAGCCAACGCCGTATATACATTACAATAAAGATATTGGGTAATTTATAATCTTCACTTATTAATAATACATGTATTATAAATCCGTTAGGTTATAAATCAAATGTATTATTGACATTAAGTTACATTTTAAAGGAAATGTTTACAGTTTAAATTGAAATCTTGAAAGATAGGTACCTACTCTAACTATTCCTCGAATTCAATTTACTAAAGCATAAATAGCTCGTAAGTAGATCTAACTGTTTGTAGATAATCAATAAGAGTTCGTTTGATACGTGGAGTGAAAGCTGCAAGTATCGGAAGGTTTGTTTATGGTTCAGTTATCTAATTTTACGAGTATCAATACTCGTAAAATATTATTAGCGATTGCATTGATAGCGAGAGTGCTAAGAGCTGTAAGTATAAATGAATAATAGATTGCGGAAGTCTCATCTGCATAATATTAAGGTACCTACCTACTTTAGCTAGGTAAGTCGAATATGTGAATAGTACATTTTGCAAGGCTGTTAGAGATCGCCAACAGTTTTAAAATGGTCATGCTTATGCATTGATGCCTTAACTAATGTCATCTTTAGGTACATTATAATCGGTCTCACTAATTCTGTTCTAAACACTTACAAGACAATCTTCTGTTTGCGACTAGAACGTGCTATTTTGGAAAAGTGTAATTTTGAACTTACAAAGTTCAAAACTATTTATCCTAAATTAAATGATAAAACTTACATTAAATTATTGTTTCTTAATCTATGATACTGGCCGGCTAATTCCACAGAACACACCATCCAGGTTCTAAACTCGGTAGAAACTAATTTACAGCCATTGCTTTTTTCTTAAAAATCAAGGTTTTGAAATGATACGTTGTAGTCGCAAACAGGCGATAGATATGTACTAACCCATGTGGTGGAGACTCCACACCACAAAGATTTACATACAAATATTTGAGTCCATGTACCTTTGAAATTACATATTTTATGGTGAAAAACCACAGACACATATTATATTAATTTGTAGAACGTGTCTACAAAGTTTCATTAAGTTTGATTAATATTCAGATAGGAATTGAACTCTGTTTGTATGGTGAGGGCTCCTAGTTCACTCCTCTTAAGGCTAAGTAATAGGCAAGCGCACTCCATCTTAGACTGCATCAGTACTTTCCACCAGGTCTGATTGCAGCCAAGCGATAGTCTACAAATTAAAAAAAACTTTGAAAAATCACTGTGAATCGGATTCATTCAATATCAATTAATCTAATCACATAAGCCATAATCTCTGTCCAGCTGCACCTGGGACCAAACATGACAAATGTAACAATTAATGGCATTTGTGAATTAATCCGGTAATTGGGGCAGTGATTAAACCAATTAAACCTATTAACATGGTCATTTGGAATTTATATTTGGCAGCACGGTTAGCTGATAGCTATTAAAAGTACTAATCTGCTCTAAATGAATGAATGAATCCTTTTTGGCGGCCTTATCGCTACCTAGCGATAAGGCCGCCAAAATGGTGCAAAGGTACATAACTTCCAAAAGTTAGAGTTGCATGCCCAGGATCGAACCTTTGACCTCGTCTTGACTACTAGCCTTTTACAGCTCTCAATACATTGGTAGGTAGGTCCTAATTATTATCAGCTCGCGACTCAGCGCGATTGAAGACCGCGTTACGTCCCTGTGAAAAAGGACCCCGGATAGGTTCGAAACTAGTCGGGCTTACGTCGAATAATCACGTACGTACAGCTGGGATCTATATTTATAGTGGAAATCACACGACAATTTAAACTGCTAAAACATTGGTGAGTACTAAATAAATTAAATAGAGTTAAATCTAGGTACCTCTGTTTGATAGAAAGAAAATATTTTGCATTTGGTACCAGCTACCAACGAAAGTACAAATTATTAATATAGACTGAAGCCGAAGTTCGTAAATATAGTTCAGCTCGAATAAGCCCAGGCAAAGGATCTTTACTTTGCATTTTACGTTCACCTGTGTACGATCAAATATTTACAGCAAGGTGTACCGCGCTTTGGGTTATAAAACGTGGTAGGTACGGTGTGTTTTTTATTTATCGAAGTTTTTATTTATGACTAGATGATCCCCGCGACTTCATCCGCGTGGATTAAGGTTTACGAAAATCCCGTGAGAACTCTTCTTTCCTACAGGGGTAAAAGAAGCCTATGTAACTTTCCAGGACTTTAACTATAAACATGCAAAAAATCAGATTGACCAATCGCAGGGCACAGAGTTCGAAAAACCGATAAACATTGGGGACCCAAGATGCTAGAATGGCGCTCTCGAACCGGCCCGCTGCTTTGGAAGACCTCCTAACTAAGTGGGCAGAGATATCAAACGTAGGGAGCCGCTGGATTCAGGAGGCACATGACCGTGGCGTGTGGAAGTTCCTACAAAAGGTCTATGTCCAGCAGTGGGCATTTTTCGGTCGGTCCGAAGTAAGTTAAAGTAGTTTAGTTATAGGTAGGCTATAAATTCTAGATAGGATACTGTAACTTATGTAGAGCATTATGAATGCTAACAGGCCCTTCACCCAATTGCCATACCCTAATTCTAAAGCACTTAAAGCGGGTAACAATTCTCATTATGCAAATAGCCGAGTTCACCTGCTGCCCGCCCGAGACATGCCGGTCCGTGTCAGACATTTGAGTTTACGGAAAAGGGATAAGTAACAGGGAGCTCAGATTTTTCAGAAAGAAAAATCATTTTGTGGATTCCATAAACTCGTGTTCTGTACGCCTTGATTGGCTGGCTTGGCAGATTTGACTGACTTTTTCTTCACTCCATGATTCGTCCGTAGCTGTGTCCATACCTGGTTCAGTTCGTGTTCGCTGGCGTACCAGGTAGACTTTAGGCTAGCCCTATGGCATGCCTCAAGTCACTTTCATAAGCTATAATTATTATTATTTAAAATGTAGCCTGAACCTAAAATTCTACGCTGCAAGCACGATATTGTCGTAGTATAAAATATACTGCCGCATTGTTGCATCTAATTGTTACAGCATGAAATAACCTTCAGAATATTAAGTACGGTACGACTGTCTTTTTTTATCCAGATACAAGTTAGCCCTTGACTGCAATCTCACTTGGTGGTAACGATTCTTGCTACATTTTAAATTATTTCAGCATGCAGTCCTGTGGCATGCCCTGTCACATTTCGTTGCACGGGGGTAAAACTATCGTAACTCTAGCCCTATGAGTGGGATTTGAACTTTGAAACTCTCGTATTTCAGCCCATCCGACGCCTAAACCACACCCAATTAACATAAAAACCCATTAGTTTCACTTTATTCAAATTCATTCAATAGTTAACAAACGTTTGACAACGATTCTGAATAGCAAAACTCTTGGAATAATCCATAAGATTTATTCACCCGCGCGCTGCACTGTCTCGATAGAGTGCAGTGAATCGAACTAATTTTATTCGAATCCAACTCAAATCTAATGAAGTCTTCAGATATTGTATCTACATAAGTCAAGTTTATTTCGCTGTCTATCTTTTAAATCTATAGAGTCCGAATTTTTACGGAAATCCGACGAACCACAAACGGCCCTAAAGAAAAGTATAGGTATTCATTTCGACTGCGTGTTTACAAAATTTCATTGACTTCGGGTCTCGAGAGACACTTCAGAAATTTTGTTTTATTTATTCCAGTAGGTATCATCTTTTTAGTACTACGCTGACTGGCAGATAAATAGGTATTCATCTGCTAGTCAGCGTACCTACTACTAAATAGCTAAATGTTTTCCTTCAATTAAAATTAAATTGTATAGGTTCCATAATATTGATAAGTGGATCATAAAGAAGATCGCACACAGCTGTAAGATCCGCAAGATTCGCATACCAAGCGACGACCAAGCAAAGATGTCAACAACATTGAGGACAACGAATACTTAAAAGTGTACATCTGGTGACAGCATCAGTAAGTCTTGTATCTGCCTGATATTGACGTCTCACGCATTTTTACTATTGTAAACTATAGTTTAGTTTTCGTTAGTTTACTCAAAAGGTAAACAAGTGGCTGCTCGGTAGAATGCAAACTGGCAATGAAATCATGGGACGAGTGAAAAAACTTAACTCCAGAAGCTCTTAAAACTCCGGGCAAATCGCGCATCTCCGAGATGACTTCTACAATTTTTTTTTATCTTTTAAACAACCTAAGGAAAACTACCGAATACGTGAATTGCACCCCTTAAGCCTCCCGAGGCTCTTGAGTATCATTCCTCGGGTTGAGATCTATAGAGCGAACTTTGACTTAGCTCAGACTTATTTTCAGTTAAAACGAGACAGATGTATACCAACGATATAACTTTGTCTTGTTTTAACAGTATCTTAAGTCTCGAGAACGTCGAAGCGCTCTATAGTGTGCGATCACCATTGGATACTCTTAAGCGCGTATGAAATGATCCACTTCGCTTGCTGTATTGATAAAGCGCGGTTCCTCGAGCCAATTTCCATTCCCATCGCAATCAAAGTTGATGAACTCGCCATTGAAATCTTTTCCTCTTCGTATTTATTTTTGTTGATTTGATTTATCGGCTGCGTTTACCTGTTTTTATAACGAATTGAAGAAAGGTTTGTTTACGTAAGGGTTATGTTTGTTTTTATAAACAAGTTTTGCTTCGCTTTGTCAGTAATTTCCTATATTTTATTCAAAGGAAGAAAGGATCGATGAAGCGATGGATTTTCAGTTACTTCTACTCAATTGTTAGGTATTGATATGAACTTAGCAAGCGATTGCGAATTTCATTTCCTTGGCAAGCCAATATTAGGTATGTGAACTGTTTCCAAAGATTCAATCCTGTTGCTGCAGGAATATTGCAAACCAGGGTTAGAAAAAATACAGTGTTAAAACAAAAATTTTTGTTTTTTGGTTTAAAACATGATTAAAACTTGTTGAAACAGTGGAAGACGATAATGGTGATGTTTACAACGCTTGTTATAAACTGATTTAATGGAAACTGTTTGACTTGAAAGTTTTTATTTTTAAATTAAAAAATAATTAAATAGGTAGGTACAACCAAATGTGTAATATTATATTATTCATGTTTTGTTATACCTATTCAAATCTAGGTAGGTTATACTAATATTGATATCATCTGGATCTGGATGGCATAATTTTCTCGGTACATTGACCAGTTGCGTTCAATCATCCAGAATATTGTGCTCATGTAGACGCTTCTATGCAATTATTTACACTTCGCTGCAAAACTGATTTATATTCTTATTCATAAAATCAATATTATGTGATGTTCCTCCCGTAAGCAAGTACTCTTATAATATTCTGCAGCAAACATTTATTATCATGCCTACTTCTCGTTCTTACAAAGCTTTTCTGGAATTTTTACTTTAGGTATTTAACATAAGTAAATAATGTATTGAAATATTATGTTAGGTATTTATCATACGATTGATTGAATCTCCGGATCCCCGGGATTGAATCCCCGACCTCCCGAGTCGGCCGACACGACGTCTTAACCACTAGGCTATCACTGCAGTATTATTCATAACTAGATGATGCCCGCAGCTTCGCCCGCGTGGATTGGTCAGATCTCCTGCAGCATCAGGATTGAGGAGTTGGAATCCAAATTTTTTATGGAACAATGTCGAAAAGTTCCTATATCGATTAAAAAAAATTACGCAAATCGGTTCAGAAATCGTGGAGATATCAGTGTATAAGTAGAAAAACACAACTCCTCTATTTTTGAAAGTCGGTTAAAAAAGTAGCCTATGTTACTCCTTGTTTAATCCTCTCCTTGTCTGTGAAAGTTCCGTCAAAATAAGTTCAGCCATTCCGAAGATTAGCCTGTTCAAACAGACAGTCACTTCAATTTTATTTATTAAGTAGTATAGATTAGTTTGGATTCATTATATTACTTCGTAGCGAACCTTCTAAAAGATAATGTAAATTCAAAGGTAGATGCTCTACAAGAGACTAATCGTAATCAAGTTCCTAGTTATCCTACAAGTAGAATCTGACAATCTGTCGTCTAACCTGGAGAGAGAGTTCAAGCTCCGCGACAGGTGCAGCTGACAGGGAATTTCTAACATGCATTTGTTGCGTTCAGACTTACAGCTACGACGCTTTTCTAACATTTTATTTCTATTCGAACAGCAACTTTAATTTAAGTGATATTAATATCACAGTCAGTACCACAGTTCGTTCAGATATCCACTTGTTATTTCCTTTTGTTAAGAAATAAATGGACTTCAATTTCAGAAGTCTGCTCTATTGAAAAGACTTTTAACTTGACTTTTAAACAATACAGTAGACTCTAATGCATTGTACAACTCAATGGCAAGTTTTGTTTCAACCTCTAGTCAAGTAAATACACAAACGCGACGACATACGCGACAATATGTCGTGCGGTTGTATGCAAAATGTCGCGCGTCGTAGTTGCTTAGTACGCTTTCTATAATTAATTTCTATCTGCTGCGTATAGAAATTAACTATGGAATAGAAATGTCGCCTTCATAGTATCACGCCTTGGAAGCGGGAGTTGTTTCAAAAAAACGTTCGTTCCATTTTAGAGATACAATGACGAGAACGGATGCCCATTCAATCATCATCATCATCATCACCATCATCATTGTCCGATATACGTCCATTGCTGGACATAGGTCTCCTGGACTTCTACAACGCAACGCCACGGTCTTGCCGCGCCATCTAAATCCAACGGTTCCCTGTGACTCGTTTGATGTCGTGTGTCAATAAATAAATTGCGGGTCCTTTAACGCTGCGCTGAGCTGAGCTTTCATATGAGACCCATAGATATTACCCATGTCTCGGACCCATAATGTCATGTAGCTCATTCAATAGCACAGGATAAACAGGACATCTAGAGTTCTATTACGAATTTGTCTTAAAACATTGATAGAGAAGTTCACTGGAAATCGTAGATGTTACGGTCTATATCTACCTACGAATAGTACTTATTGCTACACATTATTGCGGAAACACTCTCCTTGTACGGAAATGAACTAAGTTTCTACTTTTACTCGTTTATTTTTGCACTCAAGCTATTTCATTTAATTGCAATTTCGAGCATGTTGGTAACCTCTATTTATCTAAAGTATTTTTTAACTTGCACATTACGGGGAAATCCAAAATTACAGGAAAGCTGTCTAAAATCTTTAGGTCTTTTATCAACATGATGGAATTATATTAAACATGCATCATAGGTAGTATACCTAGCGGGAAGTGACTTTATACGTATTATGCTCCCATAAATAGAACGTATTGGTGGCACTTGGTAGTGCCGGTGACATTTTAATTTTCTCGTGACGAGGCCGAACTCGTTTGCGAGTGGGGAATGGAGGTACCGAATATGTCTTTGACAATTCAACCGACAAATTACCCTTCGTGATTGGAACTAATTTCAAATTTTCAACCGAAACAATATGTCAGCAGAACTTTCAAAAGCAATTCAAACAAGTGTAAATTAAAAATTTATAACACCCCCGACAAGTGAAGGCATCTTGACAGCTTGACATAAATTTGTCAATTGACATAATATTAAGAACCTAACGGTTATCTAACCTTCTTTTCTACAAGAAAACTAGAAAAGAGCTGATAACTCTTAAACGACTGAACCATTTTTTTTGGATTATAGCTAAGAACACTCTCGATCGAGCCACCTTTCAAACAAAAAAAAGTAAATTAAAATCGGTTCATTCGTTTAGGCGCTACGATGCCACAGACAGATACACAGATACACAGATACACACGTCAAACTTATAACACCCGTCTTTTTGGGTCGGGGGTTAAAAAGATATTTTGATCTTGTCCAGAGATCTTCTCATCGTTCTTTTATAAAAATTATAATTTATTTATCGCTACGCATATTATTATTACAAAATTTGTACCTAAGGGTATTTGTTTGTTGGTTCGTCCTTCAACCAGTCCATTACGGAGCAAAGGATCGACATGATTTTTATCGTATTCTTTATTTTATAGTATTGTATGGATATAGGTACCTCGTTAAAAATGGTGACTAGGCTCGTTTTTATCCATGCGGACAAAACTGCGAGCATCAAATAGTGATTCCATAATAATATTTTATTTTATTAGTTATAATATTACTATTTAGGTAACTGAAGAACAAAGATTTTTAATACAAAACCGTCAAAACATCAGATTTATTGGCGATTGAAAAATCGTTTATAAAATGGTTTCATAAGGGATATTCAGCCTGAAAATAAATTGGTGACCTGAATTATTCAATTATTTAACCGAAAGCACCTATACTGAACTTTGCTGTTACAAGTAAAAATATGTATACGTATTTCCCTTATAATTAATGCCGAGGCACAAGTCCATTACCCTGGCCATTAAAAGTTGTAAAACAGAATATTGTACGTTGTACAGAGGCATGGCAGCTCTAAGCTAATGAGACATGTGAGGTCGTTAGTGCCGAGTGCAGGTGAGCCTTTTGTTTATGATCTTAATAAGCTGACCTACTTAAACATGTGAGTTTCAAAGCAACGCGCGGGTTCTTATTTTTAATGTACCTACCTATTAGGTGGGTGAACCTGAGGAGCTTTACATACATAAAACTTGTTATTTTCTTATACACACTATACTAATTACGCTTTACTTCACCGATATAAACTGAATGTGTGGCCATAGTTGAAATTTGGAACACGTCTAGAGGGTACTTTCTACTCGAAAGTTCAGTCGGTCTGTTTAACCAATTTTGCCGGGTGCTTACAGAGATGGACGGATATTGGTTACTTTATGTCCCAGAAAATCAAATAGTTTCCACGGGATTTAAAAAAAAACCTAAATCCACATGGACGAAGCCGCGGTCATCACCTGTTTGATACAGAGGTAGCTTGCAACCCGGGGTTGGATATAGACTAATTTTCGTCCCGGAAAATCCAAAAGTCCCCACTGGATTTTATAAAACCTAAATCCACATCATCTAGTTATGAATAAAATAAATCTTACAGAAACCCTTTGTATATAAATAGCAATGTGGTTACATCGAAAATTTTATTACACTCCGGCTAGCTGTACATAAATTCCTCATCAAAACGCTCTGAAAGTTCAGCAAAGTTACAAACGCGGTCATATAACTTTATTAGTTAGAGCAGCCTTAATGTTGGAAGCGGACATCATTTGCACATAATATGCTAATTTATTTTAAGAGTATACGACCACGAAATAGTTATTAACATTAATGTTAGAGTGTATTTTAACCCTCTGAATATTACGGTAGGTTGTATAAATCGTATGTAATTTAAACAGTATTATTTCATAGTGGCTGTATAACATAACTTTATTATTTGGATCAGCTTTAGAGGTGGAAGAATTCTTATGAAATTAAATTTTATGGGTTTTCTTTTTCCAGTTGATTTAATACAATTATCACTGCAATACAAAGACATATTTTAATTGCTGACTAAGTATTGAAAAAACCTCTAAAAATGCCAATTATTTTGATTGTCAGATGAAATAAGGACCCCGGACGGGTTCAAAATCAAAACACCTTAAACCGTGGGTTGAACCGTTTTACAATGTTTACTCTGATTCTGAAATACTTCTTGTGGTTAAATTATCTTTCAATTAGCTGGTTACTTAATTTCTATCATCTAGGTAACTCCACAATTTCCAGCCCTTTATAATATTTAAATGACAATATTTAACCCTTTTCAAATATTTAATGTGGAAAAAGCGTGTAAGTAGAGCTTTTGCGTAGGCAACGAACCGTTCATTAGTGTGCTGGTTCACGCTCCAAATACCAATGCTACGTGTATAAATGCACTTTTGCTCCAGTTGCAATAGTGCTAACAACTCGATTATATGAATCGACTCGAATGCAACAAAAATGTAGAACCCTACCTACTTCAATAACTGATTACCTCAACTTGAGATTATATTGAAGTTGGTTGGAACTTGGAGGAGATTGATATCATCATTATCATCATCGTCAATCGATGGACGTCCACTGCTGAACTTAGATCTCTTGTAGTGACTTCAACACGCCACGGATTTGCGCCATCTGAATCTAGCGGCTTCTTGCGACTCCTTTGACGTGGTTTGTTCACCTAATGGAGAGTCTACCTCTACCAATGCTGCGCTGTTCGTTGCGAGCTCGTCATTCTAGCATCTTGCGACCCTAACGTTTATCTGTTTCTCAAACTAAGTATATGCTCTGCTCAGTGCAACTGCAGCTTCGCAACCCCGGTTACTCTGGTTTTCCTACGTATCTCCTTATTTCTGATTTGTGTACCGTATACTCCCATAATACTTTAAAGATTTTCGAAGTGACTGTGCCCTACATTCTCTAGTTATAAATGCCGAAATTGGGTGTATGGAGGAAAAGATGCGTCCGTGCCAAGTCTCTGACATATCTACGACAATTCCGCTGGGTTTTGATTTTATTTATATTAGGTAGGTATAATAAGATAGCTTGCGCTTAGCGACAATCATGCTTAATGGAAGGTATTGGTTAGGTGAAGCTGGAACACACACACACACACAGGTTTGCCTGAATAGGAAATGCATACTTATTCACTCCTGTCTCGAAAGTAGGTACCTACTTAAATATATGGCAGGGACGCTCTTCCAGCGCGCTGGAATCATCACAGAAACTGAACAAAAAAGCAAAAAAAAAAACCTTGTCATTTTGCATACTCATAGACATATTGCCTCCAGCACAGACTCCATTAGGAAAAAAAACAGAAGCTCTATAATTCACGTGAGTGAAACCGAGGGCATATATTAGTCTAGTGCTAAAACTTCGTTTGAAGAAATTAATGTAGGTATGCAAGCAAGTTTCCTTTATGTGGTTTGGTCTCGGCTGTTAACTTGTAAGGACGTCAGTGATAGTGCCATTTATATGATTAGGGTAGAGAAGGGTTACACTAAATACCTGACATGCCTAAATTTTGACATTAGATCTAAGTAATCTTGAACAGTATCATGCGTGTTCATAATTATGTACGGAACCCTAAAAGAGCGAGACCCGACTCGCACCTGACCGGTTTTTTTAGTTTGTCATTAATAAAATGTTTGCCACATCATATTCGTTAAGAAGTTGACTTCATAAGTCGACGCTTGAGTCAATATTTGTGGCTGGGAACAAACAAGGCGAGGCAGTAAACATTCACCCTGAAACGTCGTAAGGCCAAAGTGAATTACGACTCTGGTATCTGGGTCTTAAATATTTCATACTTGGTGTTTTGTTTTTCTGAACATTTTTCATTTAAAATTATAAGTTATTTATTTTAATTTATAAATCGACAGTATCACAATTATCCTTTTAGTTAGTGACATAATTTATTAGAGTTCCAGAATTTCCCTCTTCGGAATATTTCCATAATAAATTGTTAAAAAGCATCGGAATTGTGCCGCAATTTTCCAGTAGATCTATCTCTGTGTGAATGTAGTTAGATCATACTCACTAAATAATATAATTACAGCTATAAAACCCAAATATTCTCAACCATATTTGCATGCATACACAACACACGTCGCTAGTAGATGGATCATAACCGGGTGAGAGGGTGGGTGCTAAGGCTAACGCGGCGTGACGGAGTGTCGGCTAAGTGCTGCTAAATTGCTCACAGCGAAACAAGTGGAACGACGACATACATCCGTCTGCTATCTCTATATGCATGCATTTACACTTGTTTCATATGTCACTCCGTAGCCTGTATGATATTTTCTCAAGAGCGTATGCTGAAAGTAATCTTGTGAGGCGTTTTCTGACAAGTTAAGACGATAATAAAGGATCATCATCAACTCAAGCCATCGCCAGCCATACTATACTGAGAGTTGGCCATACTGAGAACGGTTCACTTCTCAGAATGAGAAGGGTTCAGGGCCAGGGTGCAGGGCCATGGCTGGCTAAGTGCAGATTGGCAGAATCTTTGCGAACATTATGAAGAACTCTCAGGCATGCAGGTTTCCTCACGGTTCCTTCACCGCTTAAGCAAGTGATATTAGCTTAGATCGCATTAAGTATAACTTAGAAAAGTAAGAATTAGATGTGTTCCAAAGGTTTACTAGACTTTCAATTATTGAAAAGCGTAGCAAAAAACATAAACTCGCTAATTGTACCAAGAGATTTTCTTGGACTATGATGTATAAGATAAGTGGGCATCACGAAGGCAGTACCTAAGTGCCTACTATTCAACGTCACACGTGGAATATCTTAAGGAATATCCCTGCTCACGCTGTAAACAGACCTGTTTAGTATAGGTAGTTAGTAGGTACTGAAAATTAGGGTGACATAAGAAAGAGGAATGTTACAGAATACAATTATTCAACTACAAACTGAGGCCCAGTAACTTCTATATTAGCACAAGTCGATCATGCCAAACAAAAATTTTTGCGAGCTACTTACTCGGTTTTGCTTCCAATACTAATTTTTACAGCTTCATAGAACACGATTTTTGTATGAAATAGCCCTTGTATAGGTACTAATTTTAGTTCAATGTACAAGAAAATATTCATAGGCGTCAGTAATATATCCAAGGCCTGTAGGAAATTATTTTCAACTATAGAAATTATTGTCTACGAAAGATTTATTTTAAGTTACCTGAAGATTTGCTGTGTGTGTGATATTTACAGTTGGTACAGTGAAAATTCTCACACACCCAAACATATCATAGTACTAGTAACTAGGAGATCATAACCGGGTGAAAGTGGAGGGTGCTATCGTAGCGTGACAGACTGCAGGCTAAGTGCTCGCTAAATTGCTCGCGACGACGCAAGTGGAACTATGCACTACTCATTAGATATACGTGTACCAACATCGCAATAATACTTTCCAAATAATAATATTATGTTCTATCTATTTAGAACTTTACTTTTTCATAACTTGCCATTTTGGTAAAGTAAAGCTTCCCGTAAAGGACACTTATTGCATAAGCTATGTAGGTATATAGCATTGGTACAATTATATGTAATAGACAAGGTACTAGCTAATATCCGTGACTTGTCCGTTTGGATTTAGATAATAAAAAATCCCGTGGGAACTCTTCGATTTTCTGGAATAAAAAGTAACCTAGGACACTCTCCACAACTTTAACTATACCTATATGCATGCAAAATATCACTTCAATTTGTAACTCATTGCAGCGTGAGCTCTTCCAGCGTGTCCTTCAAGGACAACCCAACAAACAAACACACTTTCACATTTATAATATGGCTAGCGCTAGTGATTTCCACCGCTCATCTTTTATTTTATTCTCAATTGTTATGAATTGTGTCTTTCTGTGATTCTACATGTTAAAGTTACAGGGAACATGAGCTTATCTTCTGAAGATATACCTACCTAAGTGGACTCCTTTCATCACTTGCTTCCTTTTCATCCCTTTCATCTTAGTCTCATGGGAGATCAGAAAGATATTTTGGTAAATACATAAATTCCGTATAGTTGAAGAAAATCTATACTAACTAATATTATAAAACTCAGACAGTGTTTGTACTTCTGTTATATTACGTTTGACGACTCGACTGGACTCGAATGGCTATTTTTTTTTTTTTGGGAAAATTCGTGTTCCGTGCAAAAATTCATCGACAACCCATTAAATTTCCTCAAAGCGAATAACCAAAGTTATCAACATAGCCCAGAGAATCAGCATGCTGAAGTAGCCGAAGTCAGGGTTTGTCTTTTGCAGAATCGATAGGGGTTGGTTGCATTCTGCTGTGAAGTCTACATACCGGTGAGTGTGGTACGACCTTCAGCCGGATGATCTTCATAAGATTGCGGGACACGGGTGGATGAGGAAGGTACAGGGACGTGTGTGGAGACGAACACTCCAAAAAGTCTACGTGCAGCAGTGGACGCAATCGAGCTATCATACTCATATTATAAAAGCGAAAGTTTGGGTGTATTTGTGTGTGTATGTTTGTTACTCCTTCACGCAAAAACCACTGGACGGATTTGGCTGAAATTGGGAATGGAGATAGATAATATATCCTGGATTAGCTACTTTTTATCCCGAAAAATCAAAGAGTTCCCACGGGATTTCGAAAAACCTAAATCCACGCGGATGAAGTCGCGGGCGTCAGTTAGTATTAGATAAAAGGATAAAAATCTGGAAAGCTGTGAAAACGAATTCCATACTTAAACGAAGTCGCAGGAAACGGCTTGTAAAAATAAATAGGTTCTGATTTCTAAGGTGATATAATGCGATCACGTCAATATCAAATTGCAAAGCTAGTTGAACTGCGAACCCTGTAATTGAACCACTTAACTGAGAACGAAGAGCGTTCTTGGCAAATTCCCGAGCGAAATTTAACGTCATATTCCACCATTGCGAGAAAACCGAATTCAATTTATGTAAAATTTGACTGAGATTTCTATAAAAATAATACGATTTCATTCAATTTCAAGTTGGTAAGCCTAGTAATGAGGATCATTATTGTTAGATACATAATAATATCTACTCGTATTAGACCGTCGTTATTCAACTGGTCTGTTTTTCAGTGAATTAATGACGCTTTTGCAACTTCAAAACTAAACTTTAACTAATTTTAAACCCAATTTTATTCATATTTTTAAAACAGAAATGCTTGTCGGTTCAAAAAACATATGAAAAAAAAACTTGAGTTTAGAGAAACTGATGTTTTTTAAAAAGTTTGCTATGTAGGACCAAACTAAAGACTGATTAAAACAACAACTTTGTGAATAAATAGATAAGATTAGGAGTATGAAAATATGAAAACAATTTTTTTAATTTATTTATTAGCTGAAATAACTTTACATTGTAGACATAATCGTTTTTTTTCAAAAAATCTTTTCCTAAACGACTGTTCAACCCTTTTCGCGCGCTTGATTTCGGCGAAAATCATCGTACCTCTCACCCAAAACCGGACCAGCCGGAGCATTTTATACCGGGGATCTCTTTCTCATACAATGTTAGGTGAAATAGCAAACAGATTACCCACTCTTCTTCTTCTTCTTTCTTAGCCTTTGTTAATCCATTGTTGGACATAGGCCTCCTCACGTGCACACCATTCCTCTCGGTGTTGTGCGAGCCTCCTCCAAGTTTTTCCCGCCAGCTTGGTAATGTCGTCTGACCAACGGGAGGGCTGTCTTCCAACGTTCCTCCTTCCGGTGCGTGGCCTCCATTCCAGCAGCAAACGAGTCCATCGCTCGTCTGTAGTCCTACACACATGCCCTGCCCATCTCCATTTCAACCTGGACACTTTCAAAACAATTAAAGATTACCCACGTGCGCCGGCAATTCGGCGTACAGCGTCCCCTTAGGTAAGTATACGATGGCAATACTATATTAATTTGATAAATTACTAGTACGCACACGTTGCGTCCTCTAGACATCACAAGCTGAATTAATTAGCCAATTCCATCAGTATGAGCGAAGCGTACTAATTGCCCACCCAGCCGCGTTTCAGCAGAAGCTAAGTAAGTACACGTTAATGCAAAGCACATTAGTCCAATACAGTATAGCATCAATAACAATACTATTAGGTATGTAACTGCCTACAAATTATATACATGTAGGTAAAGACCTAGACTATTTATTTAAATAAGGTTATAGGTATATTTACTTTTAAAAATAAGTCATGAATTACTTAAGAGGAAAGCCAATGCGAATGACATAGACGATTTCACCTTCAAACTAGCAATTTTGACATGTCATGACCCTCTATTGACAATTAATCAAGCAGACATTTCAATCTGCGAAATTTACGCGGACTTTTAGTATTTTGACGTAGGAGGGTAAAAGATCCAGTACATGAACGAATAAGGACTACCCTGACTTTGACCTAAAATTAAGATATACATGTATGAGAATCGTTCTATATATAATTTTTATATTTTTTTTTATCTGTGTCTATACACAGTAGGTATACACTCTTAAATTATTTAAATATCAAAAACGCAAAAAAATGCGTGGTATTAATTATTATAAATTATTTTATTTAACAAAAGGATAAATTGCCAGTAAATGAACTGGGAATTTCAGTGAATGAACGAACTCTATCTAGTGCATAAACTCTCGATTCCTATTAATAAATTCTTAAGTATATTTTCGCCTTAGAATTTTAAAAAAAATGTCAGATTTTCAGTTTTTGACTTATTGTATATTTTTTTCTACATTTTGCGCGATAAATCAAAAACTATTTTACATAATAATAATAAATAAAACCTGTTTTAGAAGACTGCAAGTTACAATAGAGCCGCTTGGAACAATTTTTTTTGCTGTTTCTTCTGGTAATATTCACAATGCAGAAATAATAATCATCATGGTGTTTAGATGGTTTGCGCCAAATTATAAAATTTTTTTTTAGTAAAAGTAGTTAACTATTCTTATTTGCTCATAAACGCTACGAGGAAATACAGCTTCCACATATAAAAATTTGAGTCCAGGCCTTGCTGTTAGCTGCTAATGGGTTCTCAAAGTAGCCCGAGTATGCTTGTTTTACTGGGCACAAAAGGAAAGAATGAAAGGAGCTTACCCAGTACATCTTAAAAGATCCGTTATAGATACATGCATCCTGCCATGCCTTACCTATGCCAGCCAAACATGGGTCCAGACAAAGAATATAAAAAGAAATAGTGACTTGCTAAAGGGCGATGGCAAGGTGCATAAATTAAGCAAAAAATATTCAAAGTGAGAATTGAAGACATAAGAAAAAAGACAAAGCCTACAGACACCTTGAGACATGCCCTAAAACTGAAATGCAAATGGTCATATTGTATCGATTTTTACAGATGAAAGAAAGACAGGTAGGTAGACCGAAGACGCGTTGGTCTAATGCTATTGTGCAAATCGCGAGAGAAAATTAGCTTGATAGTACCAAAGACAGAGAGAAATGGGGATACCCAAGAGGGATCCATATCCAAGAAAGCAGAATACCAGAATAAATATAAAAAAAATTCAAAAGAAAAATAAAACCGACTTCAAAATCACAAACACTAAAAAGTAAAAAATAATTTAAGTTATTGTGGTTTTTGAAGTCGGTTTTATTTTTATTTTGAAAATTTTTTATTTCAAAATTTTTAGTGGCCCCACTGTACTATAATAATATGCCATGCCCAGCTAAAACCCTACTGTTTACTAAGCAATTACACTGATCGCGAGCAATTTGCTCTTATCCATTGAGGAGTTCTGTTCTCCATCTCAGAAGATATTCATCAGAACTTCATCAAATTTATATGGGACCACCTGCAAAGTATACCTAGCTTTTCAAAAAAAAAAAAAATCCAGATCGGTCCAGGCGTCTTTGAGCAATCGGTGAACATACATTAAAAAAAAAATTGAATTTGCTCTTATCCATTGAGGAGTTCTGTTCTCCATCTTCAAAGATATTCATCAGATCTTTACCAAATTTATATGGGACCACTTGCAAAGTATACCCTATCAAACAAAAAAAAAATCCAAATCGGTCCAGGCGTCTTTGAGTAATCGGGGAACATACATAAAAAAAAGATACCAACGAATTCAGAACCTCTTCCTTTTTTTAAAGTCGGTTAAAAATATACTAAGATTTACTAACATGGTGTTATACCATAGAGTAGCAAACAGAGGCAAAGCTTCTAAGAAGCGAGCAAAATTTATAACTATTTTGGTAGGGCTGGCACTGGAGGATACAATTTAATTAACAATAGTTATTTGTTCAACAAGATGGTAAAGTTTGTTTTTGTTGTGATTGCCTAGTTTAAATATCGATCTTTAAATATCGATCGATAGATCTAAATATCGATTTTGAACGAAATCAGTCAATTTAGAAAGAATTATAAATGGTGCCAACTTTTTTAAATTTTGGTTACAGGTTCCTATTTTGTGATCCCAGGGAGCTCTAAATATCGATTTTGAACAAAATCGGTCAATTAACAAAGAATTTCAAAATGGAGTCGACTTTTTTAAATTTTGGTAACAGTTTCTTATTTTGTGATCCCAGGGAGCTCTAAATATCGATTTTGAACGAAATCGGTCAATTAACAAAGAATTTCAAAATGGCGTCGACTTTTTTAAATTTTGGTAACAGTTTCTTATTTTGTGATCGCAGGGAGCTCTAAATATCGATTTTGAACGAAATCGGTCAATTAACAAAGAATTTCAAAATGGCGTCGACTTTTTTAAATTTTGATAACAGTTTCTTATTTTGTGATCCCAGGGAGCTCTAAATATCGATTTTGAACGAAATCGGTCAATTAACAAAGAATTTCAAAATGGCGTCGACTTTTTTAAATTTTGGTAACAGTTTCTTATTTTGTGATCGCAGGGAGCTCTAAATATCGATTTTGAACGAAATCGGTCAATTAACAAAGAATTTCAAAATGGCGTCGACTTTTTTAAATTTTGGTAACAGTTTCTTATTTCGTGATCCCAGGGAGCTCTAAATATCGATTTTGAACGAAATCGGTCAATTAACAAAGAATTTCAAAATGGCGTCGACTTTTTTAAATTTTGGTAACAGTTTCTTATTTCGTGATCCCAGGGAGCTCTAAATATCGATTTTGAACGAAATCGGTCAATTAACAAAGAATTTCAAAATGGCGTCGACTTTTTTAAATTTTGGTAACAGTTTCTTATTTCGTGATCCCAGGGAGCTCTAAATATCGATTTTGAACGAAATCGGTCAATTTACAAAGAATTTCAAAATGGCGTCGACTTTTTTAAATTTTGGTAACAGTTTCTTATTTCGTGATCCCAGGGAGCTCTAAATATCGATTTTGAACGAAATCGGTCAATTAACAAAGAATTTCAAAATGGCGTCGACTTTTTTAAATTTTGGTAACAGTTTCTTATTTCGTGATCCCAGGGAGCTCTAAATATCGATTTTGAACGAAATCGGTCAATTTACAAAGAATTTCAAAATGGCGTCGACTTTTTTAAATTTTGGTAACAGTTTCTTATTTTGTGATCCCAGGGAGCTCTAAATATCGATTTTGAACGAAATCGGTCAATTAACAAAGAATTTCAAAATGGCGTCGACTTTTTTAAATTTTGGTAACAGTTTCTTATTTCGTGATCCCAGGGAGCTCTAAATATCGATTTTGAACGAAATCGGTCAATTAACAAAGAATTTCAAAATGGCGTCGACTTTTTTAAATTTTGGTAACAGTTTCTTATTTCGTGATCCCAGGGAGCTCTAAATATCGATTTTGAACGAAATCGGTCAATTTACAAAGAATTTCAAAATGGCGTCGACTTTTTTAAATTTTGGTAACAGTTTCTTATTTCGTGATCCCAGGGAGCTCTAAATATCGATTTTGAACGAAATCGGTCAATTAACAAAGAATTTCAAAATGGCGTCGACTTTTTTAAATTTTGGTAACAGTTTCTTATTTCGTGATCCCAGGGAGCTCTAAATATCGATTTTGAACGAAATCGGTCAATTTACAAAGAATTTCAAAATGGCGTCGACTTTTTTAAATTTTGGTAACAGTTTCTTATTTTGTGATCCCAGGGAGCTCTAAATATCGATTTTGAACGAAATCGGTCAATTAACAAAGAATTTCAAAATGGCGTCGATTTTTTTAAATTTGGTAACAATATCCTGTTTTGTGATCCTAGGGATCCTCAGATATTGATTTTGAACAAAATCTATGACAGTTCAAGAAAATAGATTTTAAACACTATTTAAATTATTATCATTAACATTAAATTAAATGAAAACACGACGCGCGACGTGTACTGCAGCCCCTGAGCTTGAGCACAGGCCGAGCCGATATAAACCGATTTCTCTCCGTACGCGACGTAGCGCCTGTGCTCACGCACACACGCGCCTCAAGCTTGTAGTAGTGTACCTATCGTAGCGCGCTTGTATGAAGCTTTGACTCTGTTCGCTACACATGTGTTACAACGCAATACCACACTAACAAACACTCGTACAAACATACAGACAAGTATATACTCACACACACTCACACACACACATGGACGCACGCACACGCACTTTTGAACGGTTTGAACGGAACACGGTTTTGAAATTGAAATTGAAAAAAGTGTAAGAATTTGTAAGAAAATATTTAAAAAAGGTATATCAGCCGGTTTTTTATTCCAGCTCTTAATACATGTAAAAACGTCCAATCTGTTCATTTACTTGAGCCTTTACCCTAGTACCTAATTATATCGACCGCCCCATATCAAAACAAAGTAAATGTCATTTTTCCGAAAATCGTTTTATGTCATAAGCCTAACTTTCATAGTATGTCCCGTTGTATTGTAAGGACACCCACATTAAAGTAAAATTAAAAGCTAGTAAGTCGCTTTGACCATTTTAAAACATAGTAAGTCTATGAACTGGCTAGGTTTTTTATAGATTAATGCGCCTTACTAAGTTTTTCAAAGGAATTAGATAAAATAAAATAAATATCACCCATTATCTAAATACCATGTCAAAACAGTAAATACTTAATGATGCATTAAAACTTAAAAGTAAGATAGGAAAAGTCAATGACCTCTACATGTCAACTGTTAAATATGGCTTGCAAGGGAAATACTTTGCATACTTACATAATGTTTTTAAGGTTCCATATCTCAAAAGGAAACACGGGACCCTTATAGGATCACTTTGTTGTCTGTCTTTCTGTCCGTCTGTCCGTCTGTCGTGTCTGTCAAGAAAACCGATAGGGTATTTCCCGTTAACTTAGAATTATGGGCAGGTAGATAGGTCTCAACTCTCATAGCCCAAGTAAAGGAATAAATCCGAGAACAAATTTCGTGATTCTAGATCAACGGGAAGTACTGTATAGGTTTTCTTGACGGACGGACGGACAAATGGACAGACAACGAAGTGATCCTTTAAGAGCTCCGTTTTTCATTTTGAGGTACGGAACCCTAAAAAAGAAAGTGATGCACATCTAATGAATAAATGTGTAGGCCAGTCTTCACACTAAAATATTTAAACCCCTTTAATTTAAAAACTGTCATAGCCTAGTGGTTAGAACGTCCGCCTCCTAATCGAAGGTCGGGGGTTCGATCCTGGAATTACGCACTACTAACTTTTCAGTTATGTGCGTTTTAAGCAATTTAATATTGTATATCAAATCTTTGAAAAGAGCAACCGCCGAGTTTCTTGTTGAAGACTACGGCCTAAACTTCTCTTGAATTTAAACCACTTACTAGGTTTTGATCTGAGAAAGAAATTTGACATTAATTGACAAAATTGAGAGACCTAAGCTTGTATAAGAACACAGAAGTGTCATAATTCGTGTTCACTTTGCCTAACGTCTCTCGGAGAGCAGAGAGAGATTTAAACTGTTTCTTATAATCACTGGCCATATTTCAAATGCGAAAGTGTGTTTGTTGGTTTAATATTCAATCACGCTGCAACGGAGCAACCAGTCGACGTGGTTTTTTGCATGGATACATTTAAAGACCTTGAGAGTGACATCTCTCTCCGCATCGTATTCTTTATTGCTGAGGGTTGTGACCTCTTTCCATTATTCCTACATCTAATGGTAGGTTTTCTTGGGATGCGATGAGTTCAAAGAGCCTACGGAACTCGACTAGAAAAACGAGATTTTGACTCTTAGGTTTAACGGTTATGAATTAGTTATTATTATCAGTGATAAAATTGATTAGGGCTGCCAGGTAAAATGACATTTATCTCGGAAAATCAAAGAGTTTCCACGAGATTTTTTCCAAGTTTTCGCTACTAAGTACATATATTATGAAGAGGAAAGGTTTGTTTGTTTGTTATCGATAAACTCTGAAACTACTGAACTACTTGCACTAAAGACATAATCATCAACATCAACCGACAGACGTCCACAGTGAACATAGGTCTTTAATAGGGTCTTCCACATGCTACGGGTTTGCGCCGCCTGAATCTTTGCGCTTGCGCTTGACGACAATCATGCTTTAAAGAAAGCAATGATGAGGTCCAAGTTGGAGCACGCTTACCTGGAAGATGCCTATTCACTCTTGGCTTGCAGGTATCTATGGTATATATGGCAGGAAACACGGCCGCCGAAATGGCGTTCCAACCTTTAGGCTCTCCCCATTGCCCGCAGCATGAATCTGAGCTTCCTTATGATGGTTATATTATGTACATATAATATCTCATAAGAAATCTCTAACACACAATCCAGCTAAGTAAGTCCAATTTCGAAAAAAGCTAGCTAGCCGACAAATCTAACTCAGGCAGCCTTCGGGAACCTTCGAGATGTCTCTGTCCAAAATTCCTCAATGCTTGAAGAACAGTCTTTGAATAGTGCATATTGTCAGTGATGAAATATGGATCCGAAATATAGGTCTTTTTTTTGTACACAGGAAATGCCTGACGCATACCCCTCCGTCATGTGGGGCTTGCACCAAACTTGCACTACTACGAAATCCATTTCGGAACACGGCACCCGGAACGAGGCGCGCTATCTCCTAACATAGGTATAATACCTATTTAGAACACTTACTATCTGTCATCATAATCTATGACAACCTCCGAGTATTTACCTGGTAAAACCGTAACTTTAGAATAAAATTTAGTATATAAGCAGGCTTCATTTAGAAATGAAAAAATCCCTATTTTATTTTTCAACGATTATAAACACAACTTTCATTCAAAAATAATAAGCTTATATTCATTTTAAATAATGTTTTGCGACGAAATGACGCGCACAGTCCTTCCGCCATGACAGTCCAGTGGACACTGAATTCCATAGAGCGCCTGCAAGAAAATAAATAGCACAGGAAGTTTTTTGGTTAGTTTTAGATTATTTAAGAAACGAAAAACATTTAGTATAAAACTAACAGTTAAAATTGATTGCTAAACCTAAACATATCATTTTCTGGAGGTTGGCTTCAAAGTGTCAAGATGTTAAAGAAAACTTTTACAGAACAAGTTGCGAACAGCAATGTTTTCAACTTGTTTTTTTTTATTTATTGGGATAATGTATACTAAATTAAAAGAGGCCCTTATAATCTTCACAAACTGAAGTTTTTAATTGCATGTATTTAATAGCTGTTAATGCTTTAGAAAAATAAACAATTTACTTCAAAGTACAGCATTTTTGCGATTTGTCAAATAGCAATTACCTTAAGACGCGAAAAAATTGAAATAGGTTCCCAATATTCATACTAAATATGTTAAACGGTGTAGTTTTCGTACTACAAAACGTTGAGTACCTATCCACTTACTAATTTTTTTTTCATAATTAGCTAAACTTCGTTGTTCAATTAGTTGCTTCAACAACACTCGTCGATCGCAGATCCAGTGTACTAAGTAAATAGTGTTACTATACATCAGTGGCCCTAACAAATGTTGAAATTTTCCCCGGCCTTCATTGTCTTCGTAAAATACGATCCCCATCTTATTATGTCATCATAAACGCGGAGTTACTTAAAAACTTACTCGGCTTATTCGCAAAGAAATACATCGTGGAAAATTCGAGTTTCATCAATCACAAAACTTGTAATCGCTCCATCTTTGTGAAGTTGGGGAAGTTTGAAGTATCGCCTACTCGTACGACGAGCCGGGATAACCGCAGAAGTGTTACGAACTTTTCGCCAAGATTCCGTAGTATTACACTTACCCACTTTTGACATTACTGAATAAAACGAGAATTTCAGTACAGTTGTAATGAAAACTAAGTAGGATCAACTAATAACTATTATAAAATATTCTCTGGCAAGATATATCTTATTCTTTTATCACCGTTCTATCATAGAACAGCGAGAAACCGTGAAAGTTTGGACCCTTATATTTTGGTCGACATACAAATCTACTCGTACGAAAATTTTTGCTCAACGTTTCTGAAACGAACGGCTAAGGTGTGGAATGGCTTGTACTAGAATTCCCTCATTTCTGATACCAGGGCTTTCCCTCTCTGGTACTTAAAGATAATGCCCATAATGAAATAAATTAGAGAGACTTTTCATTATTTGGATTAGATTTAAAAGACCACTTTAGTAATAAGGCCGCCTTTACATCCTAGTACAATTATTGGCTTCCTTCTTCCTTTATGTAAGAGTATGTTCTGTAAATGTTCTTTTTCGCGCAATAAAGTTTTATACTACTAATACTAGTTCATAAAAGTCAAAATACATACCTAGGTGCGTAGTACTTACAAAACAACCTGGTTCCCGTCCCAAGACATTCCAGTTTGTATTAAACACAAATCACTTTTACACTGGAAGCGACACGCCGGAAAATTCCTGGGCCATTCCACGAGCCTCGGATTAATAAAATTCTTTGCCTGCGTGTGATTCTGTACATTGCCTTCTTCTTCTTCCTAGTCAGAACAACTTTGGCTGACAAAATTGATGCTCACTGCTATTAATTTTATGTCATTTTTAACCCCCGACCCAAAAAGAGGGGTGTTATAAGTTTGACGTGTGTATCTGTGTATCTGTCTGTGGCATCGTAGCTCCTAAACGAATGAATCGATTTTAATTTAATTTTTTTTGTTTGAAATGTGGCTTGATCGAAAGTGTTCTTAGCTATAATCGAAGAAAATCGATTCAGCCGTTTGAAAGTTATCAGCTTTTCTAGTTTTCTTATAGAGGCTTTTCTTAGAGAGGTGAGGTGTCGGGGTTTTTTTTAAATTTTGAGTTAGCGATAAACGATTTAATAAAGCAGATGGGCAAAGATAAATAAATAGGTTGCTATAATTTTAAATACAATAGAGAGATGAATTGCTAGAGTTTTAATAAAATCATCCACTCTATCCCGCGAGAGATTAACCATAAATATTGAGATTCTTTTTATTGACACCGTTCAGTAAAAATATGTCAACCATAAAATATGCGTAAAATATCATAAGCTTGCTCTAGCCTAGATCACTAGCATAACTTATAGTACGTATATAACCTATAAGGCATACGTTAACTATGTCGTTAACTTCAAATTTTATGACGCACCTGTAGGATCATCAAATATTAACTGCGAGTTTGCCACGCATAAAGTTGTAAAAATGATACCTATCTCCTAAAAGGCACATAAAATAACTTTCATCATAGTAAGTGGTATACGAATTTGAAGTCGTAGTTAACTTTATTCGGATAAAAGATTTTAAAATTCTTGAACCATTTGAAATATTAGTATTCAATCAATTCTTTATGAATTCTTTATAAAACTCCCTCGCCACTGCTCTTTCAATTCTGAATTCAAATAGCAAATAATTGCTACAGGTCTTCTTTCATAAGAAATCTATACTACCAATATTTTAAAGTGGAAAGATTTGTTTGTTTGTTTCTAATCGGTGAACTCAGAAACTACTGAACCGGTTTTAACCGTTCTTTCATAATTAGAAAACTACTTTGCCCAAAATTAACATAAGCTATATTATTATAAGATTTATATACCAACTCCACCCAAGCGAAGCCGGCGGATCAGCAAGTCCTAGATAAAATGGATGTTCGCTCACGCAATAAATTTTAGTTCCTAAATTGCATTTATTCATTAAATTGTTCTCCAATTTGTATCATAATTTACGATGATGCAATCATAATGAGGTCGCATCGATCAACATGCATTCTGCAGTGACACATTGAATTTTACCCCAGAATTTATCGAGTTATGAAGTTCAGCCATCATTTTCGTTGGTAGGTAGGGTATGCCTCAATAATTGAGTTGGCAATTTAACCCGTCAGCGTTGATATCATATTACGCATGTAGCACTACGGGTCACAATTTTGTTACAATATTCATATACCAAAAATCATACGACAGACTATTTGGTTCTAAGTATTATAGTTTGAAGTTTGAACTCCATCTATGTGGGTTCAGTACAGGCCATATAGAGTGATCCTAAATAAACAAAATATGTTAATATTAAAGTTGAAGCCGTAGGCAAAGTTATTTACCAAAAAGAATATTAAAAAAGTTTTCAGACATTACTAGTAAAAGTTGATAACCTTTTGCCCTCCAACTAACATTTAAAATATTTTAGTGATACCTATAATATACAACCACTTCTAGTAAATTCGCTTTTTGTAAGTATTAAATACCTATAACATTATTTGTTGGATATAATATAATAGTGCACATAGGTGGTACTACTTTCTAGAACAACAGCTGCTACTAGGGCATAATCCGAATACCGAGTGGTTGTTAAAGTCTAGGCGGTAAAAAGTAATGCTGCCAATGAAAGGATGTGAATATCAACACTGAGATAGGCATAATATATTATACAAGTACGCTGGAAGAAGAGTGCTATACAAAATGACTGTTATTTTTTGTGCCGATTCGAATCGATGCGACTTTGTCTTCAACGTTTACTTTCGCATGACGCTTACTACAACTGCTATCATCACCAAAAATCAACTTGCGTCAAAAACGGGTCGAAAATAGCAGTAGCGTACTTGTATTAATGGTCCTGAAATAGCATGCTAGGTGGTGCTCCTAAATCGATGATGCTAACTATATCAGTATTGCCATTTCTATTCAAAAAAACTATGGTGGTAGAATAAGAGTCAAGAGACGACTTTGCAATTACTTATATCTCAGTTCGCAATTTTACACTCTAATCCATGAAATGCATGAATGCATGGTAATTCTCGATCGAATTTCACCAAACTGCATACTGTGGCCACTCAAACTGCGAATTTGGTCCCGGAATTCGTCGACCGCTTCCCTTCGATATGTAAGTGGACCAATTACTGGATTTGCAGACGAGATTAAACGAACTTTGCTAGCTAGTGTTGCGGTATAATACGTCTCGGTGAACACTCAGGCTTTCAAAGTTACTGACATTTCTGCACCTAGCAGTTTCAGATTTCATTGGACTGGTGAATCAGATTATTAAGTCAAATCTAAATACATATCTATAATATATTAGCTATTGTAGAATGGTCTCTACATACAGGAAATTAGATGTCACCACAGGTTCTGTCCGCATAGAGTCTCAATCTCGCTAACGAAGTTTTCTCAGCGGAGTACCTACTAAAGTTTCAAGAAATTGGAGCAGCTGGGTTCCCGAACATAAGGCTGGAGGAAAACCTTGCTATTGCATTACCGTTTAGCATACGCTATCATTTGTAATCTACCAAAATTAATAATTAATTTACCTTTATTCGAATGCAAAGTGCATTTGCTGTAAGGTTTTCTGATGACTCTCTTGCTTTGTTCTTTGATGGCAAACCATCAAATCATAGTCAATGACTACCGAGATTATTTAAATTATCTCAGTGAAACTTGACTCTCGAGGCTGAGCTACAAACTGAAGGAATCACAATAGATCTCATAAGTAGGTCGCAGCGGTCAACACTAACCCACCCTCAGAGTAACCCAAATAATAAAACAAAGTACTTTTCTACTAACATTTAAATTCTTATTTCACATAAATTCTTTATCTCGAGCTGACTCGCTTCGGAGATTTAGCTGTAGTTTCTTTGGGATTTATTGGGGCTTTCGAAGATAGCGCGTGAGAGCATCAAGGTTTTGAAAGTATTTATTTACCACATTTTTTATTTATTTTGGCAACCGTACCGACACTTCATTCACTACAAAGTGTTGCAGATTGATTGCTAAACAATTATAATAATTACTAAGTAATTGAGAATAATCATGAATATGAATCGATAATGTTTTCACACAAGAGACCTATTAATATTATTATTAGAGTATAAAATCAACCTACAGGTAAACCTACCTATCAACCTACTATTAAAGCCGTAAACGGTGACGGTTTTAACACAAAATAAATTTTGTTGTAATTATTTTCAATTCGTAGGAATTTTTCCTTTTCAATACTTTACCTAAAAATAGAAATAAAAGAGGATGCTCGTTTCAAGTTACTATTTGTATTTCAGATTCAAGGAAATATGGAGTGGTCGGCTCAAATTAATGCAAAAAGAAAAGCTTTAATTAGCGCCTACTGAAGGCAAGCTCATCTAATTAAAACTGAAGGAATAAAACTTTTGTTTTTATTGTATAAAAACTTTTACCTTTACTTAATTTTAGAATATTTTTACCAAAGCCACCAAAGCGTGCTCCGCTTGAGAATCAAATTTACAGAACAATATTGTCCAGTTTTTTGGCTCACATTTTATTTAATTATAGACTTAAACAAACAAGTGAACATAAATTCTACCACACTATAAGTAAACCAAAGGAGTAGATAAAAAACCGAAACTGGTGTTTGTAATTTTCAGCCCAAAACATAGACAGTCTATGCTAGGGCTGACAATTTTCTTCTTACTGCTATCAAAACCTTTGATAAATTATATTTTTATGCAGCTATACCCAATTAGGTAGTGACGTCAATTAGAGATTAATTACTAAGAAGTATCACTATCCCTATCCGCTATCAACGTATCCGTTTCCATTATTTTGAAGCACTTACGATTACGAAGAAAAGGTTTATCTACCTCATCCCATCATTCCCTCGGCTAACCATGTTCACGATTCTATACTACAGACAAGTGTAAATTAAAAATTTATAACACCCCCGACGATCCAAAGTATCAGAGTTTTCCAAAACATCATTTTCAAATAAATAATTATGTATCAAGGCAACGTCCATCTTGACAGCTTGACATTTGTCAATTGACATAATATTATGAACCTAACGGTTATGTAACCTTCTTTTCTACAAGAAAACTAGAAAAGAGCTCATAACTCTTAAACGGCTGCACCAATTTTTTTGGATTATAGCTAAGAACACTCTCGATCAAGCCACCTTTCAAACAAAAAAAACTAAATAAAAATCGGTTCATTCGTTTAGGCGCTACGATGCCACAGACAGATACACAGATACACAGATACACAGACACACAGATACACAGACACACAGATACACAGATACACACGTCAAACTTATAACACCCCTCTTTTTGGGTCGGGGGTTAATAAATCGATATTTCAATCTATCTCAAATCCACGAAGATGGAGCGATTACAAGTTTTTAGATTGATGAAACTTCGAGTTTTCTAATGTGTTTTTTGTGAATGATTCGAGCAGAAGGAAACTTTTTAAAACAACTTTGCCTTGCGGGGCTTGCGCAAAATTTTACTAGTTTTATTAGTGTTTTTTTTAAAGAAGTTCACAGTTTTTAGTTTCATTTTGCGTGGCACAACTATGAAGTTAACCATGTCGAGAATCGACAAAGTCCGACCAATTATCGTGATCTTCCGATTATTAAAAAAAAAATTTTCGTAATATATTTCTAAAATACAGAAGTTCTTTAAAAATTAAACAAATCTTAATTGAGATACGTATAACCTTGGTATAGCCAATTAACTTCAGGCAATATTACCTACTTACCTTACAACTCTAAGTAATTATTGTAGGTTGAAAAGTACAGTAAAAGTAGAAAAAATTCTAACATTCTCTCGGTGCCTATGCAGACCTTTTTGAATTTTATTAACAAATTCAAATTACTAAGCAAGTATTATTTTAGTTACGTTAGAGGTGTCAGGTGGCTGAGTTATATTAATTATTTTAACTATCTATAGACTGTTAAAGGAAATTCTAATCGTTCTCAAAACTCAAGATAATTTTTTTAATAAAAATTGACATATTTTATCCCGCAGCTGGTCAAAGTCTTTAACTCTGATTTTGGATGGGCTACTCCTTAGCCTATAGTTTTTTAACTAAAGACCAAGTATTCTTTCCATTCTCTTTTCTGCTGCCTTTCTCTCGATACTCGATCTACAAAAATGCCTTTAAAATAACTTTGAGTAACATGTTAACTCCAAAAAACTTTCGTGAAAACGGAGGCGTACCTACGTGCTTACGCATAGAGAATTGGATGGATGTTTACTCAACATTCAACTTGTTCGTCATCCTGAGCAATTAACTAAGCAATTAGCCCTATACTTAGTCAAATCATAATATTTGAAGGCCCTAGAGTCTAGACATAATAGTGGACACTTTCAGTGGCGACTGATGACTAACCTGTTGTTATGTAGAGTCTCTACTCTACCGATGCTGCACAAGCGACTTTTAGCACTTCGTATATAGGTAGGTACTAAAAGCGAAGGGCAAACGTAAACATAATTTAAAATACTCTGTTTTCTCCAACATTCCATTTTCCCTTCCATTCTGAAACATGCTGTCAATAAGTCATGAACCAAATAGGTCGATGATCTTTAGAAAGGTTCCAACTTAGAAGAACAACAACTTCAAATAAATTATACGATTTAAGAATCGAGAATATTTTTTACAAAGTGTACTAAGAAATTAAAGGTACCTTTGATATAAAACATTAAGTAGATAATGCATTTTCCCCATAAGTCGCCTCAGGAAAGCGTCGGATGTTTGTAGCCTCCCCCTTGTTTGTCCGTGTCGAAAATATTGACTCAAACAACGACTTATGCCCCGCAATCAACTTCTTAACCAAGTCTCCATGACAAACATATTTATACAAACGACTACTGAAGCCACAGCTTTGCTTGTTTAGCTTTTGCTTTTTAACACAAATCGGCAAATGACAAATCACATCTTGCAAATGAAGGGCTGGCTCATTTTTTGCGCAACGGATCAGCCTGGCTGTCCAACGCGGAAATGCAGCCACCATTCACCACCACCATTCCACGCGGGCATGATTTATATAGTAATTAGATAAGGCTAGCTTTAAGTTTTTTGTAAAAAGTAATAAATAGTAGTAGGTACTTATTAATTTATAAAATATTCTATTGCCGCTATAACAATAAATACTAAGTAAAATTTTCTTGGAAATTGTACTCAACATGAAAAAAGGAGAATCCAGCATAGCATCACAGATAGCATAGCATAATTTTTTTTGATGCATTTACTGGTAAGTACTTATAAATACTTAGACCTGCAGGATAGGATTGTATTCATCATCATTAATTTACATTCTTCATACTTCCACACCTTCATCTTCAATGTTTACAGAAAACTCTACAAAAAAATCTATTAGTAGGTACTAATTTATAGTTTAGGTAATTTTAAATCTACATAAGATTTTAACGATCCTGTGCCTAGCTCATTCCGCGAAAATAATGCGGAAATATGATACAAACTTGTTTTACTCTAACAATGGCACTATTACAGTAATTGGTTCTCTAAAAGTAGGGCAGGGCGACGGGATAAAATATTATTATTCTCATACATTTTACCTGATATCATTATTCTTGTTGGGCTTGTTAGGAGCTTTATAGGTAAGTGTAGTAAGATATAGTTGGTATCGATATCGCGGCAATCTTATTAGACAAAATACATCTAGTAGTCCCTATGTTGCTTTGGGAATAATATATATAATCAATAACTATCATCATGAGCCCTTTGGGATACCTCGGCTAAAAGTTTCAACCAACCACATTTTCATACATAACTATTGTTACTAGGTATACCTTGTATGTTACTGTCACCATCTCAACTCAACCCTGGTTTCCTGTCAGAATAAGAACAGTTTAGGCCATCGTCCACTACGCTGACCAAGTGTAGATTGGCAGACTTAATACACCTTTGGCATGCAGGTTTCTTCGTTAAGTATATTTCTAACTCCAAAAACTTAGAAAGGCTCGGAATTGAACCCTGGCCTGGAATTTTTAACCACTAGGCTATTACCGATTTTTACATAAAAGTACTGTATATTAAGTGAAACCCTTACTTATCTAATAGGTTACCACGTCATAATTATAACCATGGTATACCACGATCAATTTCGATGTAATACTCTTGGTTAGGTTAGGTTAGACTCCTGCCTCATGCCTCACTGTGGCAGGCTCTTAGTCGTCGCTCGTCTACCCTAATCAGTATGCAGCACAATGTCGACATCCTAACAAAATTCCCGAACCGCCTGCGGGACGCAAGATAAACATCTGAAATAAGGCTGTTACGCTGGAACGCAAGGCACATGACGTGTGATGCTGCATAATTCCATATTATCACTTTCACTGGTGCTGCATATATAATAATCATTAATCAGATATAATCACACTAATATTATAAAGGCGAAAGTTTGTATGTGTGTGTGTGTGTGTGTATGTTTGTTACTCCTTCACGCAAAAACTACTAGACGGATTTGGCTGAAATTTGGAATGAAGATAGATAATATCCTGGATTAGCACATAGGCTACTTTTTATCCCGGAAAATCAAAGAGTTCCCACGGGATTTCGAAAAAACCTAAATCCACGCGAGCGAAGTCGCGGGCATCGGCTAGTAATCTCATAAAAGACTTCAGTCACTTACATGAGAACTTAATTTTAAAACAAGTGTAAATTAAAAATTTATAACACCCCCGACAAGTGAAGGTTACAGTAACTAGAAAAGAGCTGATAACTTTCAAACAGCTGAACCGATTTTCTTGGATTATAGCTAAGAACACGCTCGATCAAGCCACCTTTCAAACAAAAAACTAAATTAAAATCGGTACATTAGTTTAGGAGCTACGATGCCACAGACAGATACACACGTTAAACATATAACACCCCTCTTTTTGGGTCGCGGGTTAATAATGAAATTAATATATGTGCAAAGTTCACCATTAGGTACATTTTAAGTTAGATTCAAAGCACGACATAGTATGAAGGTACGACTGCTGGATCTATTTGAGAAGGCTTATCACAAAAGATGTGAACGGATTTTATTTAAATTTTCACCCAGATTTTCTCTCAGAGAAAGTCCGTACCCTCGAACTATGCGAAGTCAGGTGGTACGTATGCACTTCATGAAACGTTGAAAGAAACACATTGATCCTGGCCGGCAGCTGTAGGTACTGAAATGTTAAATTTTAATTTAGAATTCTTTTTGATTACCTGGAAATTATTCATTAACAATTCCAACCCTATAGAATTTTCATAAATCTTACCAGAAAATCTGTTTTTAAACAGGCATTTTTATGTTTGTTACACGCATGGTACCTATCTATAAAAATGTGTTTTATTACTGTTTATAAACCACGCCCTTAAACATGCTACATACCCCTGAAGTTTATTACAAGGTATACTTACAATAATTTTTACGTCTACAGGCTCTATGGCTAATTAACATAACGAGTTAATAGCGTACGGTGTTGAAACCACTCGTATAGCTGTTCCATGGACGGCTTTAACTAATAAATATGACCGCGTTAGTTACTTAGATATTACTAGCTAAAAGCTCCTAAGGGACTTTATTACTAGCACTTTGCATAATAAACTTCAGTTTAAACTCCTCAAAGGAAGCTTACAAAACGGGAGGTAGTAACACTAGTAACGTTGCAAATGAAAAAGCTATTTCATAACGGCTGATACAATCAAAGCATTTTCATCATGACGAACCAAACAGTATAATTATACTGTTTGGTTTCTGATCAAATAACTTTTTTTCTTTAATCGAAATGTTTTTGGCCCAGTGAATACACTTTACTCACTAAATGAGTCTAAAGTGAACTCACTTTAGACTCATTTTCAGCGATATTTTGCTGAAATTCCTAAGTCCAAAAGTCCAAAAGAGATGTCGTTAAATAGCAACATGTTGGCTACCGCACTATGCTCTTTCTAAAATTGTTCAAATGTTTTGTATATTTTGTACGTACCTACACTACACGACGGTGTAAGTAAGAGAATTTCTGGAGCTTTACTATAATATTATTTTCATCGCATTTTTTGACACGATGTTATTCAGTCTCTTCGCGTTATATTAAATTCCAGACATATCAAGTAAGTTGATTTCACGTATCTGAACTTCATTCTACTTTAATAAGTTCTGTATACATTCTACATAACGTAAGAATATTTTGTTTGTAAAAGTTACATGCAGGTACTACTGACCTGATTTTGATAAAAAATCTTATACAACCATCTAAGTATGTACGGTCGACCTCACTTAAGACCTTTTCCTATAAACACGCCACACACACCCAACGCATGTGCATAACCGTGCTACGCGAATATGATCATTAAGGTGCTAAACGACTTACGGCTTTTGACTCTGGAATAATAGTAGGTACATTACTGTCCAGGCCGGAAATAAAGCAATTGCCGGCCGAGTAATATTGGAATGACGAGGCGAAGCCGAAAACTTCCCAAATGAATTTAAAAGGACGAAACCCCAACCGAGTCTCGTTTGTCTCGTCCTCTTAAACACCGCTTAAACGATGTATAAATCGCACGAACTTGTTAGCGGAATAGCTGTAGCGCAATTCGTATTAAGTCGTTAAACACTGGAAAAACTCGAAGCAGTAAAGTGCAATTTAAACTGTCCCCTCGCAAAAACAAACGAGTCACATGTTTGTTTAGGAAACTTTGCCAATTTTCTGTGAAAACAGTCTTTTGCTATAGCAGTTCATGTAATAATACGTATTATTATTTTAGCTTAGGCCAGGTGTCTGGTATCGACTGTGGATTACGGGGCCCTAGATTCGATTTACGGGTGGGGCCAAAAATAGTTAGACATTAGATTTTTCTGATAAACCCTGAAAAAGACCGAAAATGATACAGAAATGTTAAAGTTATTATAATAATATAGATATAAGACGGCCTGAAATAATAAAAGTAGGAACATCATTGGAACAGTAGCTCGTTACTTAGATGTATAAAAACGAAATGGAGAGATAACAAACGAATTGCGAGCATCGTGCCTAAGCATTGACGGAGCGCGAGAAATAAATGATTTGAATAATAGATAGGCACTCACTTTTTACGTTTGATTAATTAATTTTCTCGCGCTTAGTAAATATATGAACTGTAGATATATTTATATCATTTACACAAATATATTGTAACACTCCAGATAGGCAAAGCTTCTATAAAAGAGTGCAATAGTACCCAATTTGAATAAATGATTTACTCTTGACTTAAAAGTCAAGTACGTTTTGGTAACTACCTTTGGTTAGCTTTGGAAAGTGCCAAGAATAATTATGGATGGGTTCCCAACGAGTCACACAAAATCGTGTAACAGTGTGACTCATTGGGAATCCTTTGAAAATGTTTTCCCAAGGAGTCACACCCACAGCTACAATGTGACTCGTTGGGAATTACAATGGATAATAAGTTGCAACTTGTAACTCTCTGTGACTCGTTGAGAAAACATTTTGGATGGATTCCCAACGAGTCACATTGTTACACGATTTGGTGTGTGATGAATTATAGTCTACTAGTAAAGGTCTTTGGTAGTTACCTATTGACTGGCAGGTCGTATTGAAAAATAGATAGCTATTTCAACTAGAGAAAGAAGTGCAGTGCAGCTTTTATGCTTCTATGACCTGCATGGCATTGGGTAGTAATTAAATTCATACAATCTGACCTGCATCACAGACTTTTTCTTTTGATTCGCATATATACTCGTAGTGACTCAATAGGTCATTCTATTTTAAATTACTTAGGTTTTTTGTGCACTGGGACGGCACTAATGATGCCGTATGCTTCCTGCGCCTCATTACACTCGCGCTTAAGTTCATTTACTTTCCAATATTGAAAAACCGGCCAAGTGTGCGTTGGGCTAGCACAAGAAGGGTTCCGCATTATTTGTTGTACAAGGTAATGCATGTACTTTTTATTTTTTTTGTTATATGCATGGCAGTCATTTTGTTGCCATCTTGATTATTTGTTGTTATAGCAGCAATAGAAATACCTACACACTCTGTGATTTCAACTCTCTACTTATACAGCCCGTTAAATGATGGATGGACGGACGGACAGACGAACATACAGCGGAGGCTTAGCTGAAAAGAACCGGGAAACAGTGGATATTAATAGTGTACCTTTCTTTTCTTTTTTTCGCTGCGTTGTCATCTTCAATAGAAGATTCACTATCTCCAATTGAATACTATAAGAAATATCAGATTTCGAACCTTTTTGGATCTAGCAGTTTTAGTGATTCACTATATTTACTATCACAAGGGTCTATTATTCTAAATTTGTAAGATTTTACATGGAGCGACAGCTATCTGATCTCCAAACGAGTAAAGCTTTAGAATAAGTAATGTTATAAATGTTGAATTACGCACTACTTAACTTGTATAAGTTGAACTTCGAGGCTTTTCATGGTTGCCCTGAAAGGCTAAAAACCTCATTCTTCGAACTTCAGTTCTTCATCTATACTAATATTATAAAGAGGAAACCTTTGTATTTTTGTATTTTTGTATGTTTGTATTGAATAGGCTCAAAAACTACTGGACCGATTTCAAAATTTCTTTTACCATTACTTATAGGGATTCTTCCGAATCCGTATAAGCTATATTTTATCCCGGAAAATAGAAAAAATAAATGTCCACCCGTGCGAAGCCGGGGCGGGTCGCTAGTCTACAATAAAGTACGAATACATTTAGATTAATAAACAGATCTTGCATAAACCACTGGAATAGGAAGACATGATAAGTTGAAAAATACCATTACGTATACCCTAAGTAGGTCAGCTTTTTAAAATTCGTCTTTTGTGAACTCTGACTCGGCGCTAACGATCCCTTATTCATCACACGGCTCATTATCCTCACACTTAAGATTATTTACTTTCCCATTTAATGAATAAAGAGATTATGAACAACCCATCGCCGGCTCACTACAGAGCACGGGTCTCCTCTCAAAGTGATAAGGGTTTTGGCCATAATCTCCCACGCTGGCGGATCCGGGGTGGGGATGCCCCGCACACCCGCACAGTCCCCGCACTCACTCGCTGCAGATGACGGTGTGCGGGGCGTCCCGCCACCTCATACCCTGATTGCTATCGGGTATAATTCCTGTCGCGTACTATTATCATCAAAACTTGAATTAGTTAACTTGGTCATGGTAGCTGTCGACGCTATGCTGCCTGTCTACCAATATGCTTATCCAGCCTAGCGGCCAAGTAATCACGTTTCCAATCACGATTTAGTAATCTACCGTTTGCCGATTCACTTGTCAAAGACATCTGCTCCTTGAATGGCCCAGTGTCCCAGTCTAGTGACGAGAAGATTAAAATGTCACACGCAGTAACTGACTTTGCTTTTTTTAAAGATCCGTAGTAAAACAAGAAACACTTATAGTTTTGTCCAATCCGTCTGTCCATCTGTCTGTGTGGCACAGCCAAAAATAAACTATAAGAGCTGTAAAGTTGAAATTCAGCTCAGTTATAAAAATCTTTTACCGCTACATAGAAGCTCTAATTACTGATACCCGCGACTTACAAAGCGTGGATTTATGTTTTTAAAAAAACTTTGATTTTCCGGGATAAAAAGTAGCTTATGTCACTCTCCAGGTCTTTAATCTAGGCAAATAATCATGTCAATCCGTTGCTCTGTTGTGACTTGTGGCGTAATAGAAGGTAAAACCAACAAACAATCACTTTTTCACATTTTATAAGGGTAGTGGGGGTAGTGCTGGGCAGTGATATCAATTTTCGAATATTTTTTTTCAGGATATATCCTGATCTTAAGCTTTTGTAATAAAAAGTTCATCAGATAGTTTGTTAATGAAGAATAAGATAATAAATATCTCTAACTCTTCGTAGTGTTTGAGAAAAATGCGTTAATGTGAGTTCCGGGAAATATTTTTCCACCTGAAAAATAGATATTAGTTTCTTGAATATGTCTGCAAAATTTCATGGACTTTGGTTGCTTAATATTCAAATGAAATTGGAACTACGATTGTATGAAACGAGTGACGGAGAGAGCCCTGTTAATTACAATCAATAAATAAAGAGATAATTTAGTATTGAATGTAATTTACCATTCAAATACATTCGTGAGCTGTCTTAAAAGCCTAGTAACCCTACTCGTTGTCGTTCTACTTTGAAGACAGCTGAAAGACACTTTAATGATGGGAACTTGGGAAGCCGCACTCCAGAGGCACTTTGTCGCCTCAGCTCTTTCCGACAGGTGTCACTGTGATTGCCGCCTTTACTAAAGCCTTAAAAGACAAGTGTTTCGTACAATGAGCCCCCTATCTCTGCGAATCAAGAATAATTCTTATCTTTTTTCAGAGTCTTAAATTTGTTTTTTGCGCAGAATGTGTGGTACCTACCTAGTGGAAATTTTAAAACGTCTCCAGCCTGACCTCTACAAATACAAGTATGCTGAACCTGCGATTGCCGACCTGTTTTGAAGCAACATGATTTTCGCCATTTTTCGATTTGGTCGAAACCGTGCCCCCACGAAATCCCAGACATAAAACGAAATTATTTTCGTAAAAATGTTTAAGACACTATTTCGTGAATTTACTAAATAACATGAATTTGTAATAAATGCGCTTTTACTATAATTTTTCCATGAATTTATCAATATGTCAAATACATCTCTTTTCTCTCTTGTATTTCCTCATTTCACAAAGCCGCCACACGTATGAATATAATTATACCTCATTGCTTCGTCCTTTGAGATTAGGTATACATTGTAGTAATACGTCAAAGTATTGCCTTTCTAACCACTTATTTGAAAGCAGAAAATCTGCAGTTCTATTTTTTGTATTTTTTGTTGGTATCACTGGAGCGTTCCCATCTCATTCGCGTTTTAGTGCCTCGCCGATCACCACGTTATTCAAGTTTTAAAAAACGTTACAAAAGCGTAGTCACCAAAACGATAGTGATTTATTTATTTATTTATTTGTTACATATTTTTATGTTATAAGGTTTTATTATAATAGTGTCTGGTGATATGATATCACTATGCAATTAATGTTTTGTACATTGCGATGTTACCTTGACATATGACAACATGGCGATGTTACTTTCACGTGATTTGGAATTCCGGACCATAAGGTATTTCAGTGAAGACGTGTTACCTAATTCTAAACATATTATGAATAGCTTCTGGGACTGTTTACGAATCAAACTAGTGATATGATATATATGATACGTCACTTGGAATCCCGAAATAAAAAGGTATTTACAGTGAAATGTTGCCTACTTCTAAGGATATTGTGAAAATTTGCTAGGATTATTTCCATATCACACTAATAAAATACGACATTACTTTCCTATTGTGTTGTGTACATCTTGTGGGGATGTGACCTTCACATCAATTAGAATCCCGGAACATGAAGGTGTTTACAGTGAAATGTTATTTATTTCTTGGGATATTGTGAATAGTTGCAAGGACTATTTCCGTATCACACTGAGAATATGACATCACTTTCCTATTGTGTTGTGTACATCTTGTGGGGATGTGACCTTCACGTTAATTGGAATCCCGGAACATGAAGGTATTTAACAGTGAAATGCTGATATTGTGAATAGTTGCTAGAACTATTTCCGTATCACACTGGTGATGATATGACATCACTTTCCAATAGTGCTGTGTACATCTCATGGGGATGTAACCTTCACGTCATTTGGAAGCCCAGACCATGAAGGTATTTACAGTAAAACGTTACCTATCAGACTAATGGAATGATATCAATTTCCAATCGGTGTTGTGTACATCTCATGGGGATGTTACCTTCACATCATTTGGAATTCCGAAAGCTTTGAAAATATTATCGTGATGGAATACATTTAAAAAGGAATATTATTACTTTTACTTTGATTATTATTTGTGAATGAAATGTGTCTACATGAATCATGAGATATCAAGTGCTATTATCGAGTAAAATGAGATCATTTGAGATTTACGCATATTAAATACTTTCTTCATACCTTCATATAGTTTATACATTTATGTTGCGGTCTTCTAATAAGGATGTACCCTTTCGCTACTGATAGAAAAGTTAAGGATAGATGGTTTAAAAATACCTACACTTTTTTGTTTATAAATTATTATAATACCATTGTACAGACGGATTACAACTCGAACCCGAGTTAGTGCCAATGATTGTTGTCGAAACGCAGCCAAGCACGTCAACCATAAAATTAAGCCATCGTCAAGAAAAAACTAGTCTTCGCTTCGCTTTATCGGATATGCTCATGAGGAAGCTCTCACTCATTTTTTCTCTTTAGAATAAAGTGATCAGTCCGTAAATTAATTATTATTAAAGATCCAGCCAGACTGATGTGCGATACCCAGCACAACGAATCTATGACAAGAAAAAACTTCATATTCTTTTTTAATAAAGAAAAATATTAAAGATCAGCTCATACAGAAATAGACTGTGTCTTATACAGCGTGAAGCTAGCCGATACATTCGGGCTTGTAATATTATGATCCGGTGCCAAGATATGAATAATCCCACACGCAAGAAAACCTCCTGCAACGCAGAAGCCGACACCGGCTCCTATCCAGACTTTAAACCAGGAGCATCCGCTCCCGGCAATACAACAAGCGAGAGCAACGATTATATACGAAGTACGAACCCATGAAGTCACCGCGCTCACGGCAGCTGTGACAGTCGCCGCGCCGCGGGCGCGGGCAGTGTCACCGGGGACCCTCGTCGCTGCACCCGGTACGTTCCGCAGGAACGTTCATTCTACTTTTAGGACTAATGGCAATTAATTAATGACCCAGTCATACTATTGTGGGTAAGAGGATACGGGATTCCATTTCTAAAACCAGTATCTTAATCTCACGACCCAGCATGCCTCCTATCATCTGAATATAATATCATAGACTTTATGTTTAGTGAAGTTATACTTATCACAATGTGATTCGTGTGAAGGATCGTTTCCTTCTTTTCATTTTTTATTATAAATCCAATGGAAATAACAGACTTATAATAAGTCTAAAATTCTTAAACGAGTGGGTGCTTACATAACAACATTAAGGTCAATTACAACTACATCAATGAATAGTTGGATGGCCACGTTAGATTTATTTCTTAGGAGTTATAAAAGATTTTACTACCTATCTATAGAAAGTATCTACGATTTAAAATGAACGAGAATTATTCCAATTTAATGGTTTACTATTTTGGTCTGAATATACTTTCCGCCTCTCGTCTTTACAAAACTACGAGTACTAAAGCCGGTGATTTATGTATTTACTCAGATTTTTGGGTTACTTGTCAACTAGGTATATACATAACATATATTTACAAGATATAGTTGATTTTTAAAATTTATCAGGGTTATCTAAAATTATTTTACAAACAATAAATACTTTAGAGTTCTTAAGATTTATCATCAATGTAAAAAAGAGCTGTACAGCCCGAGTACCTACTGTGCGCAAATATTGCAATTACCTGATTTAAAAAAAAAAAAAAAATACGTTGACCCGTCTGAAGAAAAATGATATTTAATCAATCAAGAGCTAAATTTACATACAAAACTCGTTGTTAATGACTTACTGCGACTTGCCCGCGATTTAGTAAGTAGATACGGTACACCTACAAAAACGGACAGAAAGATGTTTTAAATATCTTGTTGTGTAATGCAAATCACTAAGATAGCTCAGCATTGACACATCAGCATTCAGCACAGTCTTTGCAGGATTATTTACATAATGGTAAAAATCTATCGAAGTGACAGTCAATCCTATTTGACAAAATAGACTGTCTAGAATTATTTTATTTTTTTTCGGATCCTAACGATATAGGGTAGGGGCGACACGCTGTGAGAAGACCACCGATGGCCAGTGGATTCTGAGTTTAGTTTTGAATCTGTCAAACATATGAAGTAGCTAAAATTACTGACTGTTTTTTTTGGACTTTCAGGTTTTCAGAAAATGGAATCTATAAAAAAAAAAAGGCATTTTATTGCGTACGACAATAAAGTGCTCTCTTTCCTATTTAACTATATAGATGGAGTTAGATGTCCACTTCTTACGAGAATATCAAAATCTATAATTATGCTGTGAAGCTCACAGGAGATTTGTGTTCGCTTCATACATTAGTTTAAAAAACAACGGGAAACGGGAACTAGAAGAACATGTATTTAAATAAATAGTACCAGCCTTAGGGCAACCACATGTTGGTTTTTTTTTTTGCATCAAAAAAAAAAAAAAAAAACCCCTGGTTTCCACCATTTCAGAGCCTTCTCTGTTCGGTTCTAAATTCAATTTAGACATAATGATAATGCATTATCTGTTTCAGCCACCCTGTTGATTGCATATTATGTTGGTTGCATGGAAGTTATCAAGACGGTACTACTAGGTAGAGAGGAGCGTAGCACCGTCATCTTTGTATATATTATGATCAACTTCGCAAGATGGTGTTGGGTTAGTTTTTTGTAAAAAAAAAAAAAAAAAATAGGCGCACACGACAGAACGAACTCTGTGTCCTGAAATAAAGGTATATTGTATATTATGAAGCGTCAACTCCGATGAAAATGTCTATCTGAATTAGCCGGTCAGGCTATAAGCTTGATGGGTTCATAAAACACAGCCATGGCTCAGCTCTATCGTTGATCCTAGGTTCGAGAGTAACGTCTGTTTTTTCATCGTCCTCCAGTCCCAAGATTTGATGTTGTTACACCATGAGATCTGTCCATAGTTTTAGAATTTTTGTTAATTGGAATCCAAATAACAATTTGAATTTAGAATATTTGATTAACGTCACATTACTCATGCTGGTATAATTACACATAAGGTGCAAACCATATTTTGAAAATTAATTTAGATACGTAGTGTAATTGTTAATAATAATATTAATTTAACAAACATCAGTCGAAATACATGACCTAACAAGATCGTCATACCCAGATTCAGCTCAACCTTGCCTAAATGTTCCTTTCTAATAAACATTCACCGAAGATAACTTTATCCAGCAGAAAAATTGTTAGAATACATCGATAGAATGTAACCCCTACGAAATAAAAAAAATAAAAAAAATGCCCCATTACAATAGTAAGATTTAAGAGTCCGCATAAATCGGTATCTACGAACAGTATCAGTCAGTGGATAAAAATATAATACTTCTATATATTTTTTTTTTCGCTTATTCCGTCAGGCATGCAGCTACCTCCGCAGCTCACAGTAAAGGTATCAATATTGATATACCTAATACGAAATACAGCGGCCTTAGCGTGGGCAACTCTATGCTGTGTGCCAGAGTTTATCGTAGAGGTATTCAATGTGATCAATCTAATCAGATTGCTCTATCACTCCTATTATTTATTATTATTTATTATTCATAAATCAATCTGGAACACTGAGCAGCTGATTAAAATTTATTTTAAGTAAAATAAATTTGAATCAGCAGCTTTAAAAGTATTTTATTTTTACTTATAATACAGTGATTATAAAAATCACTAAGTATCTACTTAAATACGGATGAAGTAACCGTAATTATGATAATATCTTTTATTTATTTTTGGCTTTATTTTGCTTGTCAAAATTGATAATATAAATACATTATTATTACACCTAGAAGTGTTTTAATATTTCACTATCTTTCAAAATCTACAATGTATACCTAATCTCAAAGGACGAAGCAATGAGGTATAATTGATGATTAAACGAACTTACCTGAAGTGAAGTTCTATCCCAATTATACGAGTTGCTTCGTCCGAAGAGATTAGGTCCCTCCCAGCCCTAGGACCCCTGATAAGTGAAATATTAATGTTCCAGGCAGGCTTTCAACTAAATGAGATGGGAACGCTCCAGTGATACCAACAAAAAATACAAAAAATAGAACTGCAGATTTTCTGCTTTCAAATAAGTGGTTAGAAAGGCAATACTTTGACGTATTACTACAATGTATACCTAATCTCTTCGGACGAAGCAACTCGTATAATTGGGATAGAACTTCACTTCAGGTAAGTTCGTTTAATCATCAATTATTTTATACAAGCAGCATATATATCTCTCCTTGTATAATATAATATGAAGCGTTGCTTATTGAATTGCACGATATAATGAGCGTACATTGTAAAGTTTCATATTTTTAAATTATGTACAATTCGCATAATTAAAGATTTCATAATTGCATGCCGATTCGATAATAAAACAATCCATGGAACAGCACAGAGGTTGTATTTGGCTTGATAAATAAACGCCAAAATCCCTCGGATGCCAGCGATTTAGCCATTTATATTTTATTTGGATAATCCTATAAAGAGCTTATATCGCGATTTGCATAGATTGTTTTATAAAATACCAGATTATTCTTCCCGGTCCCCAGATTATCTCGCTGTGTGTCTGCTTTGATAATAATATTTTCACGCTAATTCTTGTATTTTCTTCTAAATGTACAACAATTTTCATGTGTATTCTGTAATATGTAGGTTGCTTACGAGTTGAATTTGAACAAAAGGCGATACAAAATTATTTAGGTTAGATTAAGAAATATCATTTAAACAATAGCTTATAAGATTTGATATAAATTACTGTTAGTTCGTAAGAAGAGTCGATGATAAGCCTCCAACAAATAAACACGTCTCCTACAACGCCGTCGTACAATCATTTAACACAACCAAAAGTTTAATATTTCATGGCGACCCTGCCAGTCGGTGCGTGCCTAAACTAAATGCGCGCACCGGCTGGGCAACCGATGAAGATGTAGACCACAAAATTTCCAAAAAGAATTCAAGAAGTCAAGACCCAGCTAATAAAAAGAATACAATTAATCCACGTTGAGGATAACAATCAAGAACCACAAAATATATCAAGAAAGAAGCATAAACATATTTATTCCAAAATAATCAAGACTCAAGACCCAGATTGTGAAAAGAAGAAAATTATGAAAAATCCACATCAAATATAAAAATCAAGAAAAACTCAAGAAAGAAGTACACCAGTAAAATCAACCCATAATCGGCAGAAGACTTTTCATCGGCCCCGCATCATCGTGCGTCCAGGGTTGTCCCGGCCACAACTAGGAGGTGTCCAGGGTATTCCCGGCCCAGTTCGAGGAGTCCAGGGTTTTCCCGGCCCACCAAGACGCAGCAAGAAGAGGCCCAGCGTCCAGACCTCCGGACCTGATGTCAGAACTCAAAAATCACTCCTGTCGAAGACGGACCACAGCGACGAATAATAATGAAATGAATAGCTAACAGTTAAAGTAAGTGCAATTTATCTCTCGTAATGGGCATTAGGAATAGGTAGAATAAATACTTAGTAGGTACTGTAATTTTTTTTCTTGGTTTGATAGTTTAATTTTGCACACATTTATTAAGATAATAACTAATAGGTACTTACACCACTATCTACTAATAAGTTTAATAATTCGTACTTTGTGTGTAAATTTTTTTTTCTCATATTATAATGTGTAGCATACTTTAGAATATTTTGCAAATATTCTGTGTTAAAATCGAAGTTACATAATAATTCACTGAATTATTACGGTGTCATCGCGCGGTCAACGACACACGCGTACCCAAATATCATTGCATTGTTTAATGAGACAATGGTTTTGCTCGAGATGCAATTTGCAAATACTTATAAGGAAATTAATATGAAATTAGAAGAATTTTGTTTTCTATCTAATGAAGCAGAGATGTTTTGTGTATTTTCGTGCTAGTTTTGATCATTAGAGATTTACCCGACTTTGACAAATTAGGACTCTACATACCAAAGGCTTGATCACCCTTCGGCTGTAGAAGTGCTAGATATATAATTGATATTTTGAATAATGTTCAAATAGTTACTTCGGATTGAAATATATTGACGTAGGAAGGTGATTGTTATTTATTTATTAATTTGAACGCGATGTTTTGCGCATATTTTGTACCTCCTCATTCAACTATATTTTTTGTCTAGACTCTTGATCATTATCTACCGCGCTGGTGTTAGTGAAAGACCTAGAATCTTTATGAAAGTTGAATGTTATTGAAAGAAATAAGTTTGATGAAGATTATGAGAGTTATGAATAATGCTTAAAAGCATGTTATGTTAAATATTAATTAGGAGAGTACGCGCTGCGTTTGTTTATATGTTTATTTATTTTTATTATTATGTGAAGAAGTAACTTGAACGGAAGATAGAGACTATTTTGACTGTACAGGTAATATAAATTCCTGAGATATTAAAGAATAATTTTAAGGTTCACAGAATAGGAACCCGACGATGCTACGACATCTGTATCACGCTGTATACCTATCTATGATTACGACTTGATAATAAGTAAAAGAACATTTTGAGATAATTAAGTCGATTAGTGAAATCGATATCTTAGACATACTTATACCTATGATGCTATTATTATGAGTTTTTTTCTGAGAGTTTGAGATTATTTTATTGTGATGAGATTTTTCGGAACTTAGTAACAGTTCGCTAATTTACAAATCCTTGACATGACGTATAATCAATTACCATTTTTCTGTTAAAAGTATGCCCATACGAAGTAAAATAATATAAGATAAATTGCACTTGAGAATAAGAATTTGCGGTTAAAAAAAAATGTTTCTTTGTGGTAATTTTAATTTTTGATTAGAATAGATTTTATTTTTGTAATTGTATCAGCTTTTCTTCTCATTCGGAGTAGCACCTAACATTTTTTTTCATTAAGAAGAGGGGTAAACAGGATACATTTTCAGGGGAGATGTAATATGTAGGTTGCTTACGAGTTGAATTTGAACAAAAGGCGATACAAAATTATTTAGGTTAGATTAAGAAATATCATTTAAACAATAGCTTATAAGATTTGATATAATTACTGTTAGTTCGTAAGAAGAGTCGATCATAAGCCTCCAACAAATAAACACGTCTCCTACAACGCCGTCGTACAATCATTTAACACAACCAAAAGTTTAATATTTCAATTCTTTAGTCTCATGAACACTTCAGTATGTTCAAATAAGTAGCTTGAAGTTTGAAATAATGACAATGAAAAAACGCAACTTGTTTTTGTTGGTGTGAGGATGCTCTATCCTTCAACCCGTCTCACGGTCTCTCGGAGTCCACGGCGACCGGAGAACTGGCAGTTACCTCGGTCAGCATCAACATTAGTCTGACTATTCAGCGAGGTAACACTGCCAACATTCTGGCCCTTACCTCGTTACATGCAGTGGTTCATAATTAATTTGTAATTTTTAATAAATTAAACTGACGTGTTTTTAAAGATTCAAAAATATTTTTGAACAAAGCCGTAACACTTGATAGTATAATAATCTGAGTATGCAATTAAAGAACTGAGCATTGAACGCTGTCACTCAGGTATAAAATGGCAATCAAAATGTTCATTAAAATGGAGTGGTATGGATGGGTATGGGTATAAAAACTTTTCCAGTGAATTTGCGCAGTAGATATCGATACAGCGGGCGAAGTGGTTTATTCAATTCGCGCTCAAGAGCATTGCGACGGAAACCACTCAGCCATTTTATGTTGAAAAATGTTGTTTCATAATGAGAGTTTTTATTCCGTTATTTTGGAGCAGCTTTCGTACTGATATGACTACGTTGATACGGACAAAGTACACTTCACAGTTGAGAGATTGACTAGAACTGTAAACCGAGCAAAACTAAGCGACCAATTTGCGATAAGTGGCAGGTATATCCACCCTTTGCGCTATTTTCGTTACGTACAGCATGTCAGAATTACGTTTAATTGGAGAGGAAAGAGTTATTAGCTGATTAGCCTTGGCTTTTTAATAGGGATTTACGTTACAGAGATAACTAAGTACATGCAAAATCTCAAGTTTCTAGCGGTTTAAGCTGTGCGTTGATACAAAGTGATGTAAGTAAGTGGGTTTACCCTCTGTTATATGACACTAGCTTTAGCACTCGGAGATAATGTAGCTATCTATCAGTGAAAATTTTCCAGAATTGGATCATTAGTTCCAGAGATTACCCTTTTTATCCGAATTTACAAACTTTGCCTCTTTATAATATCAGTGTGTACATGATTTATTATAGACACCATCGATTTTGGAGCGCCACCCCTTTTATTTCTATGATAGGCACACTATATCCTTTTAAAAAAACATTGTAATCCACTACACCCCATCTGACTTTATCCATCGCATTGATGATCAATATCATTATAGTATAGGTCTCACATCAGTACCTACTTATTATACAAACAATCAGACCTCAAAGATAATGATAATATTATGTTTCACAATTATACTCGTGGGCGTGGTTACAAGCTTTGCCTTCACCTCATCTGGGTACTCTCCTCGACTGCGACTCACTGCGTGTGGCTGTGGCTTACCGATTGGGCTGCGATGTTTGCGAAACCCACCGATGCATCTGCGGTTCCATGGTGGAAGCCAACGGTCATCACGCATTGAGTTGCTGCCGGGGCTCAGGGAGGTTTCCTCGGCACCATGCCCTGAACGACATCGTCCGCAGGGCCCTAATCTCGGCCAACGTGCCATGTGTGCTCGAGCCGCCGGGGCTGAGTCGCACAGACGGCAAGCGTCCTGATGGCTTGACGCTCGTCCCATGGTAAAATGGCAAATGCCTGCTGTGGGATGCGACGTGCTCTTGCACCTTCGCGCCAAGCCATCTCAGCCGAACGTCGCGAGTTGCCGGCGCCGCCGCGGAGTCCGCTGCCACGCGTAAGAAGGCTAAATACGCCCCACTCATGGCCAAATACTTCTTCGTCCCTTTGGCGGTGGAGACGATGGGCTGCTGGGGTGAGGAGGCGCGGGGCTATGTGCGCGACATTGGCCGTCGTCTAAGAGAAAGAGGCTGCGATCCACGTTATGGGGCCTACCTGGTCCAAAGGTTGTCCATCGCCATTCAGCGGGGCAATGCTGCCAGCTTGATGGGCACTTTTGGTCCAGGGGCAGCCAGGGGTGGTCTTTTTGACGTTTAGGTTTAACTAGTAGTAATTTTAATTTATATCATATTATAATAATATAATTGTAATATTATGTTCTTAAATAAAGTTAAAACGGAAATTATACTCGTGAGTATATAACTTCTGACAACTAGGGTCTAGGTAGCTATTCGAAGTCTTAGTACCTACGTAACTTGTATGAAATGCCTACAACTCTTAAATCAGCCAGAATTGTGGACCGTATATGATAATATTATGGTAAAAGATGCCTGGTGGCAAACAGATAACAAACCTACCTAACATTTTAGAAAGGGGTGCGTTTTTGTGAGGATACAAAAAGGAACAAAGTACTGTGACGTTATCATTTCTCACAGCTCATGAGGGTTTGTTTGCGAAGTGCCAGCCTTCGTTTATCCAACCTCCAAACGCGTAAAGGTCAGAGAATTACTGTGTAATTTTTCGGAGATACTCGTACGATCTGGCAGTATAAAGTTGTCAAATTACCACGAATAAATGATCGATTTACGGTAATGATATGGCACTACAACTTGGCAAAGGGCTTACTCCTGAAAGCGACTTTGCAGGAAACTAGACCGTGTAAACCAGGAAGACGCAAACGCTAGGAAGAAAAAGAAGAGTCTAGTAAGGCCTCCTGCCTAGTGCCTATTTTTAAAGGCTTTTCATATAGGTAAATCACAGGCATAACAGGTTTCTGTCCTTTTAGGATTTAGGACCATCTCTCTGAACACTCTTTGCCGTTAAATCTTATGCACAAACTATCCGCTTAACCGATTTTGACATGTGAAAATAGATAGGCTTTCATCCCGGAGACGGACATAGTTTACTTTTAATCCCGGAAAGTCAAAGAGTTCCAACAGGATTTAAAAAACCTAAAACTAGGTATGTAAGTGGCTGAAATCGCGAGTAGATATCATCTAGTTGCGTATATTTTTGAATAGTCGCCTAAGGTCGTGAATTGGCCTTATAGTCTGTGCACATAATTAGTTTTGATGTTCATGCTTTGCCATAGATGAGTTTATAGTATTATTTAATTACTTAGTAGGTATTAAACACTATATTATATTCTGTAATCAATACTTTAATTTTGCAAGTCTGCAACTGTCTGCAATAATGATTTGTTTATTTTTCAAAATAAAATCTTCAGAGGTAAATGAAAAAGGAGGTAGGGGACACCCGGGTTTGAACCGGGGACCTCTCGATCTGCAGTCGAATGCTCTACCACTGAGCTATATCCCCACACAGGTACTGGTTGGAAAAGAACCTTTGAAATTTTATGTACCTAAATGATACTTAAGTGACGCCATTTTAAAAATAATAATTAGGGTCTTTTCACAACACTAACGGATAACGCGTAGTGAGATTTAACATGGAAATCGCGTAAAGTGTGACGTCGTTCTTTTGGGCGTATTGTAAAAGAGCCCTTTGAAAGTCAGTCAGTTTTTCGTTTTAACATTTGTTATAACGTTACAACGTTTGTTATTAAAAAAATGTTTTTTTTTACAATCTTATTCTTGATGTAATTATGTTTTTTTTTAAATCCAGCTGACCCACCCCAGCTTCGCTCGACAGGTATTTTTGAAAATCTTTTTTTTTTTGGGTCTACGAAGGGTCTACGTCACAGAGAGAATCTCAAGATTCAAGCCTCACTGTCAATCAGTTTCTCCATCATATCCGCCTGCGGACGTCCACAATTGAACATAGGCCTTCTCTAGTCAGCGCCACCATACCGCCTTCCTCATCCATCCAGCCTCTTCGCTCCACCATCCATCATACCAGTCGTCGTCAGTCCATCGTACTGGAAGGCGTCCCACGCTACGCTTACTAGTACACCGTTTCTTCTTATAAACAACATATATAGAATACCTAATCTAAGTATTACCAATACTTCCACGTAGCTAGCTATTATATATTCTGAGGTAGTACCTTAGTAGCAACGAAAAACTCCGCTAGAAACATATTTCAGTGTTAAAATATTCATTATAACATATCGTTTTCGATGTGGCAAAGGTAATAAAGAGTTGGGCACGTGGATCCGGGGCAATAAATCGCGTTAGTCCCGTGATTCATGACTACACCGGGAATATACGATTATGTCGGCCACTCCGAACACAATACGCCCTTTCACTGTCGAGTAGAAATGGGAAATACAAAACTGTTACTTACTGAAACTATCTATATAGCCAACTGCATGATGTCCTCGACTTTGTACGCCCCGGGATTTTTACAAAACGTAAATGTTTTTTAAATCCCGTGGAAACTCTTTGGTTTTTCGACAAAAGTAGCCCAAATTCATCTCTGATGTCAGCCATTATCCGTATCATCTTTGCTTGATGGTAACCAGCTATTATCTGTACCCATTTCGTCAATGTCTATAAAGCGAATGGAAAGATAAACAGATAGAACGACAAAAAAACTTACTTTCGCATTAAAAATATTAGTACCTACCGATTTGTTTTCAGGCAGACATCCAGATAGATGGACTGGGTGGTATATATTTATAATATCAGTATGGATTTATTATTACACAGTTGGATAGATGAACTGAACGAAACATAATGGATTTGCCCAATTTTCGTGATCCTATAGAAAAAAAAACTACAGAGCAAATTTTGTAGCTCTAGGACATAATATTATTACGTCCAGGTTTTTTCCCTTGCCCTATTCTCGGTGGGTAATCACGTACGTTGCATACGAGATTATCTACATCTGCATACAGCTAACTGACTAAAAATAATATTATGGATCAAAGCATTCTAATTTCCAAAGAAATAAGAATGAAATTACTGACCTGTGGTGTTGTGCTAATTGCTTTGCATGCTAATTGCAACTTCGGTATGATTGCAAAAAGTCATTGTCGTTGTGATAGTGTCTTCGACAATTCGATTTTGAATCCAATTTGTACTGGAATCAGAACGCTATTGGGTTGGATCACAGAACAAATAATATAGTATTTTAAATCTGTGGGTTGGATGGTGGAGAAGTAGGTACATTGTGGGTGCTAGTTTATTTCGGTTTAAAGAGTTTATTTTCTCAAAAAGAACAAAAGTTCACTTATATGAGAACTATTCTAAATATAAACATAGAAAAAACATATTTTTTTATTATAACATAATGTATATAATATATGTTGCAGTACATACCCATGCCGGAGACAAGGTAGTAGACAATTTAAAAAAAAACTTTAATTATTTTTTAGATTTTTGACATACAATTATGGCTAAATCCTGAAAAAAAAATTGAATTTGAATTTATACACTACAATCAATAAATACACTTCAGGATACTCTAATCTTTTGTTGCCTATTTACATCCCTGTTTTATTAGTTCCAATAGCTAAAATAGGCACATAATGTGTGTAACTATTTAGTTTCCTTATAGTATCTCCCTCACGTTTAGTTTTTAGATCGGAAATCGGATACTGAATATACGATATTAGTCACAAAACGTACGTCTTTCGAAGGCTTTCACAAAGAAATCGAAAAGGTTATATTGAATAAACCCTTTTCCTGACGAAATCCATCAAATCCTACCTTAATCTTGACCCTTATATTTTCATTTACATGCTGTTCCGTTTACTTATTGACTATTACCTATTTATACCTGGCAAACCCATAGTTCCGCAAATGGGAAAGTAGGCAACGTTTATTTTTTAAACTCCTTGGGCATATCATCTCAGCTGATGCTTGACTTTCATAATTATCTAATCAGGGAAGTTAAAATCAGAAAAATAATAAATAACCGGCCAAGTGCGAGTTACACGAGCACTTTGCACGATAAATCAAAACTATTATGCAAAAAAAAATCTGTTTTAAAATTTACAGGTAAAGCTATTTCATAATTTATGATACCCCACTTGGTATAGTTACCTATCTTACTTTGAAAATTAAAAACCATTTTATTTTTTTTCTGTGATGTAACCACAAATTCACGGTTTTCTGATTTATTCCTTTACTTGTGCTATAAGACCTACCTAATTGCCAAATTTCATGATTCTAGGTCAACGGGAAGTACCCTATAGGTAGCTGGTACCCTATAGGTTTTTTTGACAGACACGACGGACGGATGGACAGACAGACAGACAGACAGACAACAAAGTGATTCTATAACGGTTCCGTTATTCCTTATGAGGTACGGAACCTTATAAATGTAGTGCTCGTTATTTACCTAGGCAACCTATTTGCGATATATCAATGAATATATTATCTAGCATATTCTCTATCATAAATAAATAACAAATGAGGGTAGGCATACATTTTTAATACCGGATCTGAGACCAGTAGCAGTTTTCCCGGACTTATGTCATGTCAACGCCAAATTATTCCCTGTAGGAAGGAAAATGCACGACAAATGGTCCATAAAGCCCGTCTGTAATTTAAAAATGAGATGTAAAGATGTCATTGTCGTCACGTTCAGCCGCAAGAGGCGTCACTCAACATTCGCTCACTGACTCGACAAACATTCGTTTTGCTCCACCACCTTTTGTAATAAGTTCCTTGCTAGACATTTAGTGATAATAATCATCGTATATTGCCTTTTTAGGCCTTTTCACATTTACTGAGGAATTTTTACTTTTTCCCACGTATTATTTACTTCTCTATTCAAAAGTGTCAATACGCTATAATTTGCGCTTGAATGTTTCAACAGCTGTCCGCCAACAAAATTAAATGAACAGGGCTCTCTCCGTCACTTACTCCATACAATCGTAGTCCCAATTTCATTTGAAAATTAAGCAACGAAAGTTCATGAAATTTTGCAGACATATTCTAGAAACTAATATTTGTGCCTGTGGTGTTTTAGATTTTTCTAAAAATATGCAGTTTTAAAATTACAGGGGCTCAAAGATTTGTATGTGAATTTTTAAGACCGTGTAACTTTGAAACCGAATATTTTAACGGAAATCTGGAAAACCACAGACATCGATATTAATTTCTAGAATATGTCTGCAAAATTTCATGGACTTTGGTTGCTTAATATTCAAATGAAATTGGAACTACGTTTGTATGGAGCGAGTGACGGAGAGACTCCTCTTAAGTTTAGGTTATTATGAAAATGGCACGGTTGCAGTAAAAAATTGATCACTGACACTAACATAATATCTATAGACGGTAGGTATTAATATTGAATCTGAAAATAAGATGTAAAGGCGTGACTCCTAAGCATTGCGGTCACGTTTCTCGCTGGAGACGTCGCATCGTTCAGCACTCGTTGACTGACTCGGCAAATATTCGTTTTGCTCTATAACCCCATTGTTATAAGTTCCTTACTCAGCGCTTGCAATCGGTGGAATAATAAATGTTCTTTTTCTCTCACTTTCTAAAGGCGACTGGTATGTTTATTTAGGTAGTTCGGGCGAAAGTTATTCAACAAGCGACCGGTATTAAAAACACTAGGAATTACCTACTAATATTACTCATAGTGTTCCATATTGAAACTAGGAGAATTCCTTGTTATACTTATAATTTGTCTTGCCCGTCCATTGTCCATTCATGTGTCACAACCGTTTAAAAACTAGTCAAGTGCGAACAAGGGTACCGTACTTACCATCTTACAAGAAATAACACTTTATAATTTTTTATAACTTGCATCGCAATCATTTTGAAATTTTTATTATTTGTTGCTATAGTGGTAATATGAAATTTTCTGTAAAAATTTCAACTCTTTACCTATCACGGTTCACGAGATATAGCCCGCTGACAGACAGATGGATAGACGGACGGACAAACAACGGAGGCAGGGTACTGTTTGCACGCTTCGTGTACGGGACCTCAAAAATCCTACGTTGTATAAAGAACTCCATCCTGTGCAAAATTTAATGATTCTATAGTCGGAGACCTCGGAACAATAGAGTCATCAATCAGTCAGTTAAGTGTTAGAGTTTCATCAAGTAAGTACATTCTATCCAATCCACAGACTATGTACAGTGACAAATAAATAAAGAACCTATTACAATAATTATATAATAGATAAATATATCTTATGGCTAAGTATATAAAAAAAAATGGTACACTAAAATTATTCTTATGAATCATAGGAAAAATTCTATAATTTATAAAAATACGCAGATTTGGCACGTAATAATCTACCTTCGCAAACAGTAGTTTACTATTTGCGAAGGTAAATTGATTTTATACTGGAGAAGGCTCTTTGTACTAAGTACAAAGCAGCGCAATTTCAGTATGCCCTCTAATAAATCTTGTTCCTAAAAATACTGAAGAATTTTATTCCGAGTAGACAAGTACCTATCATAATATTATTATGGATATTTAGGATTCCTCAACCCAGATTTCAAAGAAAGGATTAAAAAAAATTCAAAGTACATACTTCTTCATAATCATATCAACCGATAGATGTTCACTGCTGAACATACTCGTGGGTCTCTTGTAGGAACTTGCACACGCTATGGTCTTGCGCCACCTGAATCCAGCGGCTCCCTCCATCTCGTTTGGTGTCGTCTGTCCACCTAGTGGGAGGTCTTCAAATACTGCGCTTTCCGGTGCGAGGTCACTATTCTAGCAACTTACCTTGCCTTGAGACCCCAATTTCAATCGATCTTTCGAACTACGAGTACCCAGCCCCTCGTTTCTTCAGCTTCGCAACCCGTTTAGCTATGTCAGTGTTGGTACCGACTTAGTTGTGTATTTTTATGTCTCATCATCATCATTATCAACCCATTGCCGGCCTACTACTGAGCAACGGGTCTCTTCTGAGTGAGAATGGTTTGGATCATAGTCTGCCCCGCCTGGCCCAATGCGGATCGGCAGACTTTACACACCTTTGAGAACATGGAGAACTCTCAGGCATGCAGGTTTCCTCACGAAGTTTTCCTTCTCCGTTAAAGCAAGTGATATTTAATTGATTAAAACGCACATAACTGAAAAGTTAGAAGTGCGTGCCCGGGATTGAATCCCCAACCTCCGATTAGGAGCCGGACGTTCTAACCACTAGGTTATCACAGCTTATGCTGCTATTTTATTACAGCTATTTTTATGTCTAACCTATAAACATTTCTAACTTTTTCTGAAAAAAATTGGACCTGAAAGTTGAACCGTGAAATGTTTATGTGAATTCTTGAAAATAGATTCCATGTACGGACAACAATTTATGCGGACTAACGAACGCTCCAAACATTTTTTTTTTAATTTATTCAGAATCTTCATTGTTCTCGCACAAGGGGTCGGATTGAGGTTGTGGCCACTGTAATATTCAACCTTCATCCGCGATGTTTTATTTAACCGCCGCCCGCTTCAATATTCATCACATTACCGGCTCCACTCTTTGTTCTTGAATAATATACACAATTCCCGTTTATATTCCAGAGACGGCAGACTGAGCTCGTAGTTCGAACTTTTTATGAACTTTTACCTTTAGATATGAGAGTTATTTTAAATCATTCTTCGAATCCACCATGTTTCTAGCAGTTTTAACGTTTTTGTCTACATTCAAAGGTTTTTTTTATTATTTTAATAATTCCCAAGTCTAAAAGTGTTTTTTTAAATAATAATACTGGTTTTATAACTCAGCCATAAGATAAACATTTATATGTATGTATGTACTTACCACACATCACAATTTACTATTTCATACTTTGTCAAAACTCAAAGATGGTTATAATATAATACTTGATGACGGTATATATGAAGGCTAAATGATTTCCGATCTCTAGATACCTTAGAGTAAAGTGTTTGTACAGAAGTGATAAAAGCTACAAACGGATGGAATAAGCTCGAATACCTGTATAAGCGAACATCAAAGGAGCGATCACAAAGAGGAGCGCGCGCGATTACACCCGGCCCTACACCATCCAGTAACGTTCTGTCGCGTAAGCTGCAATTCGATGAAATTAGAGAAATCGGATTTTTGAAAAATCTTGCTTTGCCGACTTGGATCGGGTTGCATTAAACTAGGTAGGTACATTAATTCAGAGTACATAATATCTTCCTGTTCCTGCATAAATATCAAAAGTACGTAAATTAGTTAAGCTAGCAATCATACCTACTTCTTCTGCTTCCAAGAGTTAAGCTACTTGTTCAAAGATCTTTATGTATATAAAGTTCCTTGCTTAAATTATGTTATGGAAATTGTCTGCATATGTGAAGTTAGTTCCGTCCGGCTGAACGGTGGCAAGCATCGGCAAAGCCTGATCGATTGTACGCTCCAATAACTCTCGTACGCTTAGAAGCTTTCTATGTTAAGCATTATAAAAATATACCGTAGCATCTAGGCGCATAGTTAGGTTTGACCTATGAGGTATGAGGAGATATGAAGATGAAGTCTATTTAAATACATGCATACTTATATCATTAATCAATGAATAAACATTTCCATTGATCGATACCACTTTGTTACTTAAACTATTTGCAAGGTAGGTAGTATAAGTAGATAGCATAGTAAGGTAAATATAGTGAGGAATATATTTGAAAGAATCGTAATAGTAAAGATTTTCAGTCTATTAAATTTTATGTAACTACATTTTGAAAATTTAAAATTAAAACCACTGTTTTTACATAGTTTAAATTTTCACTTCTGTCGCCGCGCCTTCACTTACAGTTCTTTTGTAAAGATCACTAAATCGAACTTTCAGTGATCGAATGAGATCACTGAAAGTTTTCAGTGATTTCATTCGATGCTAACACCGTTATCCTAGGAAGTAAGAGCCTAAATGACCCGTTATTGTTCAAACAAATGGACACTCATTAATTCTTCTTAATCCGGGCGAAAAACTGTGCGGGTAGTGAGATAAACAGCGAGGGTGGCGGGTCAACACTAATCTGTTAAATTCGCCCGACTCACATAAATCTGCTACAATAACCGTAAAACTGTCCACCTGTACATCTCACTAATCCCCGAGACATGAATCAGGCCATGATCGAATTGAAAAGCTCCTGGATTTATTATTTTGTCGCTACAATACCTTTCAGGAAAGATTTACTTCATTTGTCGCGTTGCTGGCTATTTCTTTTGTGTATTGTTGGATACTAGGTATGAGGGGTTCATTTATTTAGGAGCCGGCCAAATACCTAACACAAAATAAAGTCGGTAAACATTATTTTCTGAATTGAAACACTCAACATTTTGACTCAATGATTAACATATCAAAGAGATCACAAAATATTTATGGAACAAAGACAATCCTCTACCAATTTTTAAACTGAATTCTTGAAACGGAGAAGGTTCTCAATTTGAACTCGGTTTGAACCCCACAAGGTTCTCGAATTGAAATCTTGGGGGTAAGGGTTTGAACTGCTAATAAGTACGGAGTTTCATACGGTTTTCATCAGAAGAAAGCAGGAATATCTAAAAGGGTAAAAAAAGTATCGGTATGATGATAGGTAATAATTGTGAATTAAGTCGGAAAAAATTTAACGCTTCTCTGATGTATGCTGTGTAAATAGTTAAAGTTACGCGAAAACAATGTATAATGTAATAGTTCCCCTGCAGAGCCAGGGCGGGTCGCTAGTGTCTAATAAATTAGCCCGAAGGTTTTACAAAACACGAATTCCGAACAGATACAGCAATCCTAAAGCTTTACAGTATTCAAATATTTTTAAAAGGGTTAAATTTTCCAGCGAAATACGTCGCATTTGAACTCAGCAATTTTGGGGAGGTTGTACCTACGTACTCTTCGTAACCCGTCTCGTTACGACCTCAATCACCTGCGCTGACACGTTCTTCGGATGACGAATTGAGCACGTCTCCGTGTGTACTCATACTAGATTATACAAAGGGAGACCGTACTTAGACTCGCTTCAGAGAACTTACTTAGTAGTAGACCACTTGAAAGTACTCGAAATATCGTACTTGATGCTACTTATAGCTTTGACAGTGCTATATATTTGCGAGTACGATTCTATTATTAGTAGGTACCTACTTAAGCAATTCTTTCGAATTAAAATTTCCTGTAATAGGTAATATTCCAAAGCTTGTAAATGAAATCAATGCTTTTTGAATTGAGGAAATCTAGTAATAAAATTTCACCTGCATACGTTTTCTTTAGATGCTATCCTTATTTGACATCAACCGAATCTCACAGGCTCAAATGAAATCAACCTAATTAAATTGACGTAGACGCACAGAAATAACGTGAAATTCAGCTCGCAAAGCACTGCGGCCTAAACTTTAACAAACGCCTCTCTTTCTATCACGAAGCTTTTATATCTTGAATCTCTATCTACTTGCGCAGGAGCTGTTGAAGAACCGACCGTGCTGGCTATAAATACGCGACAGATCGAGATGGTAAACCGGGTGGGAACATCTCGACCTGTCGAATACTATAGGTATATTTCTCGGATCACATGACCGAGTACACCTGGCCTGGTAGATGCACATAACTGAAAACTATGAACAGCATATTACTGAAAGCACAATAATAATAATTTAAGCTGTTTATTTAATAGGTGGTCAACGTTCTAAACTTAGTTAAAAATATCCCGAAGCAAAATTCCAACTTTTTATGACAAAAAGAAAATCCTTTATAAACTGTAGGAAACTGAGCATAACAAACAACAACCTGTGTAGTGGAATTTTCAAAAGTTTTCAAACAATTTGTATAATCAGGAATATTTTGAAAGCCTATGTACAACTTGTGTAATGCTCCTCGGAGTTAAGAATCCCGTGGGAACTCTTTGATTTTCCGGGGTAAAAATTGCCTATTTCCTTCGTGAAGATGCAAGCTATGTGCGTGTTTAGCACGTGTGTAACGGGTGTGTGGCGCGTGTGTGGCGTTGCTGAGTAGGTGAGACGCGATGTGGAGTGTAAGTATGTGGGGCATCGTGGCGCGTGTGTGGAGCGGGTAGGGTACGTGTGTGGCGCGTGTGTGGCGTGGGTATGGTGTGTGTGTGATACGTGTGTGCCGCATGTGTGGCGCGGGTATGGAGTGTTTGGCGCGGACGTGGCTCGGGTTGGTGCGATTTACAAGCTAATGTTACCTAGCGTATCTACAACAATCGCTACAGCTGCAAAACTTAATTTGGTAAGCGAAATAATTAAATTAAAAGTTATAGTGATTATTTTTGTGTAGTATATGGTGATTATTTTTTGATTGTATGAAAATATTATACCGATTTGTATGCGCACGTAATATCGAACGTGTCGTAACGATTCGTGTCGTGGCTTGGTAGTGAACGGACCGAGCAGCTACGTTTTCTTCGAAACGGAAATGAGATTTCCCGACTGATATAATAATAGCTTTTCACGGATTACTCCAAGCTCGTTTCGAGTTAAGATTTTCCTTAAGCAATTTTTGTAGTACTCTTTAATAGACAGTGCCTTTTAACCATTATCATAGTAATTTTATGTAGTGGTGTATGAAAAATTCTTACTCGGAAAAGAAATGTTTCATACACCCGAAATATGATGTTCATAATAATTATGTACGGAACTCTAAAAAAACGAGGCCCAGCTCGCACTTGTACGGTTTTTTAACCCCCGACCCAAAAAGAGGGGTGTTATAAGTTTGACTGTGTATCTGTGTATCTGTGTGTCTGTGTATCTGTGTATCTGTCTGTGGCATTGTAGCGCCTACACGAATGAACCGATTTTAATTTTCTTTTTTTTGTTTGAAAGGTGGCTTGATCGAGAGTGTTCTTAGCTATAATCCAAAAAAATTGGTTCAGCCGTTTAAGAGTTATCAGCTCTTTTCTAGTTTTCTTGTAGAAAAGAAGGTTAGATAACCGTTAGGTTCATAATATTATGTCAATTGACAAATGTCAAGCTGTCAAGATGGACGTTGCCTAAATACATAATTATTTATTTGAAAATGATGTTTTGGAAAACTCAGATACTGTAGATCGTAGGCGCGGAATAGTCCAAAAAAATCAGTTCAGCCAGTTCAGCCGTTTAAAAGTTATCAGGTATTTTCGGTCTTTTCTAGTTACTGTAACCTTCACTTGTCGGGGGTGTAATAAATTTTTAATTTACACTTGTTATACTAAGCATGTGAATGCTACATATTGTGGGAGCGCTTGAAAATATTAATATCTATTAATGTACTCTATTTTTCCAGAGGTTAAAATTAAAAGGGTCAACCCACCTTTATTGCCGGCGTCAATTCACGCTAAAGCATCTCAAAGCAGCTTAAGTGAGTCGTGTAACTTTTCTCTTCAAAGAATAAAATAGAACCTCACGTAAAAGCATAACAGGCTAACTTTTACACTTTAACTTTCCGGATGGGTTTCACTTTTTTGGACTTTAGAATTGTTGGGCTAAATTCTTTTACCTAAAGTTTTTCCTTGTTATAATATAAAAGCTTACAAAAGATCCTTTTATATTTATAACAATGTAAGCTACTCATATTTTCTTGTACGTAAGTATATCTACTTAAGTATGCAGACCTATGAGCTATCAATTTCTCTACTACTTTTTGTTCAAGATAGATCTGTCTTTGGTAAATGTTACTGAAGAGAAAGATTGCCATTTGAGAGCTATTTCAACTTCGACAAAACTTTAAAATGATATAAAAGTTGTAACGAGGAAATATCGAGAGGCATGATAGGCACTCAAACTTAGGCTCGCGGAGGAATAGAGTTCCAGCGAAAATTGCTTTATAAACGTCAAGTGTTGTTACTGCAGCGATATGAAACGAAATGGAAGGGTGCAGCGGGCGTGCGCGTTGGGAAATTGCAATATCCGGGCCGTCTCACTTAACACAAATATCAACTTACTGGATAAAACGCAGTGTTATGTTGTGCAATGTTCTGATCTGAATCCGAGCAAATACGGTTTCAAATGGCTATAGCCATTAGCCGTATTTTTTTATAAAAAAAATTATGAATGCGAAACTGTGTTTGTTTGTTGGTTTGTCCTTCAATCATGCCGCAACGGAGTTGTCATTTTTTAAATCCTCACAGCAAAGTAGTGCCCCAAGTGATTTAGTGTTCCGGCACGATGCCGTGCAGAAATCAAAGAGGTATGGATTAAAATAACAACTGCCCGCTTTCATCTTAGACTGTATTATCACTTACCACCAAGTAGAAGTGCAGTCAAGAACTTTAATAAAAAAGGGAAGTACATATATAGTATAAGGTATATAGTAAGTATAGGTGATATATCACATACCTATATGTATATTGTGACCACTGATGTTGGAAGTGCCAATTAATATATCACATGACTTTACATACGTAATAAAAAAAGTTTAACATCCTCTAACAATTCAATAAACAACGTAGTTGTGCATTGCGCTGTTTAACTTTAGTGCAAATTGTCTAGTTTGTATACTGCCGTAGAACGGGAAATTTTTATTCTGTTTACACTCGTACCGTATCCAGTAAACTCAATATCACAGAGATTAGGCCTAGCGGGAGATTGGATCTCACGAGCCGGCTTAACTAAACTTCATTAGTCAAGTTTGCATAACGTAGGTGCATTGAATAACTACATTACTCGTAGGTACGTCATGCAGCCGGCCCGAGCAAACTCGGCGCCCTAGGCCAATTACAGGAGCCACAACCCTTGAGATCAAAATTTCATAACATAAATCCCAAGTGACCATTCAAATAATTTAGTTAAATAACTCAAATCAAGAAAAAGTTTTGTTTAGGCGACACTTCATTGTCCAGAATTGATTTTTGTACTTATTTTGTGTCTTTTCAAAGCAAGCATGAAATTTTTCATGAATTTTACAGAAACGATGTACCTAAAGAATATGTTAAATACGCTTGCTCATAATGAAAGCGAACAGGAAGGCAGGCGAGCACGTTTGATTCTTTATAAGTTTTGCAAAAGAAATGTTGAGGCACTAGATATGAGAGCGAAGCGAGCGCGTAAATATTTTACAGAAATGATACTTAGGTACTCATGGGGACGCATAAAATACAATTTTATTATATCACTGATAATAACTTAGTATTAAATTTATTTATTATTATGCTTCGACATGCAGAAGAGATGAGCGGGCTAACCTCGGCTATACTTGCAACGTCCTAGGACTAGACGGTTTCCTAGTTCGCCTTTATGAATGGGGCGGCCCTGCGTACATGGACGTATGGACGATATATTCAAATGTAATTTGTTTCCATATTGATTGGCTTGATTCAAAAATTGTTTACATAGTAATTGCCGCGATTGCGAATGCCGCATAAAATATGGTTTGTTTTATTTAATTTAAATTGATGATGTGTTTTTGTAAATATTGAATTGAACGGTAGTTATTTTTGCGGTAAATTATGCGAACTAATCCAATAAAAGCCAACCACGAATAATTCTGATGGTGTTTGTGCCTAGATATTGTGTGAGTGATGCAGCGAAATTGATGTTAACACAATTTTTATAGCGTTCACAGGGTTTCGGAGACCAGGTAGGCAGTTACCTAAGTAGGAATCTATTTAATTGCACATCATAATGAAAAACTGGCCAAGTGCGAGTCATACTCGCGCACCAAGGCTTCCGTATTACAGAAGAATTGAAACGGAAAGAATCACTTTTTGAGACACCAACCATTGAATTTTGAATGTCTTTTCTTCAGTTTTTTATTGCTCGATAACCATATTGAGTCACCAAATAATCACAAACGAAACTATGTTTTCGAATTGAATGTCGAGTCGAATGTTTTGTGAAATCATTTTCGGATTGAATTTCGAATGTTTTTTGAAATCATATTTGTGATTCGTAGGTCCATGACCTAACAATAACGTTAGGTCGTTCTAGGTCGTTTTTTAGATTTTTGTCTCTGTCATTTGTATGGGATTACGTAACGGAGAAAGCCCTATATAGGTACTTCTCTCCGTGGATACTGGATAGAGATAGGTAATAATATACCCGACCACAAAATTAAGGACGTTGCATCGCACGTTGGTTCTAACACTTGTCTTTTATTAAAGAAGAGGATTTCCATTTCCTTATACCGATAAGAAAGGGGAATGGACATCTCGTCTAATTAATTCTATGACGGATTTCGTTTGCTCTGACATGGCTTTGACCTTAATTTAGAACTTGGTTACTCCGTCCGTTTGACTGACAAAGAGCCGTTCTTAATTATCGCACTCCTTGATTTCGCAATTAAATTATTTTATTTAGATATTCAGCCGTCGTTATTGAGTTACCGGCTACCCATACCTACCACAGACAAATCCAAAATCCAATATTATCTTTTCTTTATACCTATCTATCTAGTAGGTATCCAGATCCCTCCTACCTACATCTGTACTATATATAAAAGGAAAAGCTGAGTAACTGACTGGCTGACGAGTCAGTCAATTAGTCAGTTAGGCCTACACGTCATAATATCAGTCAGGACTGATATCTATCAACGCTCAGCTAAAACTACAGGATTGATCGGGCTGAAAGGCATGCAGTTAAGCTATTATGACGTAGGCATCCGCTAAGAAAGGATTTTTGAAAAACTGACTAAAGGGGTAAAACGGGGTTTGTAAATTGTGTAGTCCACGCGGACGAAATCGCTGGCATGAGCTAGTGAATGATTATTATTATCTCTGAGTACTATTATCTACTGTACCCATACTTAAAAAATATTACGTGACAGATCTTGCTATAATTTTAAAAGTACCTACCTCTCTGTATTTTTACCGACTTACCTAAGTTTTTTGTTCTTACATTGTAGGGCTTCTGGTAGGTAGAAATCTCTAGTTTTTTTGCATGTCCTTTCAATACCTATGTTTTAATTTTAAGTTTTTTTTACAAAATTAATGAATAAACTGGAAGACGGAGGACCACAATATATTATTAAATGTTATAAAAAACTTACATTTATACAGTAAAATAATAATTTATTTATACTTACTTAAATATCTTTTAAAATTAAATACCTAATTTATTTTTTTGTATAGAGATTATTAGAGTTTTTGCTAACATTTTTTGCAGAGGAGCAACAGACTGCTTTTACAGTTACAACTACACACAGTTCATAATTTTTTTTTATTAACTACTGTAATACTAGTATAAACATACTTATTAAAATCTAATCCAAACTTAAATAATAAAGAATATTCACCAAGTATTACAAAATTGATTTCTTAATAAAAAAGATTTGGGCTCGTCCGGGATTTGAACCCGGGACCTCTCGCACCCTAAGCGAAAATCATACCCCTAGACCAACGAGCCAACTGACGATAACGACGAAAAAAATAATCAAAATTTTTAAGTATTGAACTTTTTATTACTTTCACTTATCGCTTATCAGCTGATATAGTGCACGCAAAACAAGTAGACTAATCTAAACACGAGGTGCATGATGAGTGATGACTGTGCATTGCACAAAAACAGAGCTAAGCCGGGATTGTTTTAAACCGACTTCAAAAAATGAGGAGGTTTTCAATTCGTCGGAATCTTTTTTTTGTATTGTTATTTTAATCCTCTGACCTGTCATGCAGACCGCCTTGTTGCAACTTTAAATTTAATTAAGTAATTACTTGTTTTACGGCCACTATTATCTAAGTAATAATTGTTATCATGATTGCAATAATTAGGTATTATTTCTAATAAAACATTTCATAAGTTAGTTTATTGCTATGCTTGTAGGTACTTATAATATTATTATTCTTGTTATTCAATTTATCGCTTTCATTGTTAATAAAATAAATCTCCAATTAAAAAGAGGGCTCGTCCGGGATTTGAACCCGGGACCTCTCGCACCCAAAGCGAGAATCATACCCCTAGACCAACGAGCCGCTTGGAGTTAGGCATAAAATTGAGATTCAGAAATAAGAATAAGACATTTTGTCCTCTTCATAACATGATAAGTATGACGTCATAATAAATACTAGTTTTTTATGAGTTGTGGAGTTATCACGATGCAGTATTCAAGCGGTGATAGCCTAGTGGTAAAGACTAAAAACGTTCGGTCTCGTAGGTCGATCCCGGGCATGCTTTTGTCTAACGGTGAAGGTAAATAGCGTTCGTTACATGCCTGCATGCCTCAGAGCTTTGCTAATCAAGGGCCGGCGGGGATACTACGGTCAAACCATTCTAATTCTGAGAGAAGACAAGTGCTCAGGTAGTTAGTATGTTAGAGACAGCTCGCATCCCGAAGACGAACATAAAATAAAAATACTTTTATGAAAGTATCTCTCTAAACACTTTGAGAGAGTTCCCGCGGATTGTTTACATGAAGTCGCAGTAGTCATTAGTAGGTAGGTACTAGATATAAGGAGAAACTGACTTACTGACATAGCGACGTACAGCTTAAATAATTGTACCTATGCTTCCCTAATTAGAAACTTGAGATTTTTTGTTTTTTCCATAACTTAGTAGGTATAGGTCCCACTAAGAAACAAATTGCTCTATTAAATAATATTAGGTATTACCTTAATGAATAAAAATAAATTGGGGAAAAATTAGATTAGATAATAAAATGAGTATAATAATATGCTTTTTAATTAATGATGTCAGAAGTCCTGAAATTAATATATTGCCCTCCCTATACTTACATGCCTTCTTTTGAAAATATAGGTAGGTACTTACGTGTCTGCATTGAAAATCTAACAAATATAATATACCTACAGAAAATAAAATGTAAAATAAGTTTTAATATTGGTAACAATATTAAAGAATATCATAAAGAACAACTGATATAATAGACGCAAATAGCGTAAAGTTAGTTGAAATAGGTAGTGTATATTTTAGATAGGTAAATGTCTAAAGCTATGATAAACGTATCGAAGTTTACCTTATCATAATACACAGTCATGCTTCTAGCAAATTTCCATAATAATACTTACTCGTAGATACTAGGTACCTATATCTTATTTAGGTATTATATAATGCAGGCTTAACTTCTACTTAGATATTTATTGGTTTTTGGAACTCAATTTTGAGGAGCGATCAAAATGTCTCTATTCTAGCAATATTTAATAAAAAAAATCCTTAGATTTTGAAAATAATGTAATAAAATTATTTGATAGTTTTTAACTTACAAATATCTGTTATTTACCTTCACCTACAGTTCAATATAAAAGCATTATTTTTATGAATATCTGTGGAAAGTTTCAATTTGTAAGTATCTACAAAATTTGAGTAAAATTTCCGCTTAGTTAGACTTTATAGAAGCTTCAACTCGATAAAATGGGCACTCTTAAAACAGGAACTCGTTACGAAAATCCTAACTCAGATGGAAAAGAAATAGGTACAGTATTTAAGAGATAACGAAAATGAATTGTACAAGTAACCGGCCATTTAGCCGACGACGACTAACGACAAATGCCTTGAATAATGGACACTCATTTATATAAACTTTTTTCTTCTTCCAATTGCCGTGACTTAACATCTTAGATGTTGTACCTATGAAAAAACATCTTATGATCTATACCTAACTTCCAGAATGCACGAAGAAAATGATATAAAAGATAAATGCCCACCACCACAAATAAAGAGGAAACATTTGTTTGTTCCTTTGTTGTTTATAATCGATAAACTCTGAAACTTATAATTAAAACTGATTTTAATAATTCATTCACCATTAGAAAGCTTTTTTTACCCAGTAGTACCTACCAGCGGGGAAGGGGTTCGTACCTGTACTTCACAATTGACGACCTTCCTAGTACAGTGGTGAGCACTGTGGTCTTAAAAGTCGGAGATCCCTGGCAGAGACAATTTGGGAATTTATAATCACTAAATTGTCTCTGGCCATGGCTAATTACCACCCTAGCGGCGAAACCGTTCCGCCAAGCGATTTAGCGATCTGGTGCCATGCCGTGTAGAAACCGATAAGGGTGTGGGTAAATACCCACACCGATTTATCGATACGATGTATCGACATATGTATTTTTAACCCCCGACCCAAAAAGTGTGGTGTTATAAGTTTGACGTGTGTATCTATGTATCTGTCGTATCGTAGCTCCTAAACTAAAGAACCCATTTGAATTTAGTATTTTTTGTTTGAAAGGTGGTTTGATCGAGACTGTTCTTAGCTATAATCCAAGAAAATTGGTTCAGTCGTTTGAAAGTTATCAATCAGCTCTTTTCTTGTTACCTTCACTTGTCGGGGGTGTTACAAATTTTTAATTTACACTTGTAAAATTTAATCCCAACCCTAACGCAGTGGGTGGACGGGTAAATACGAATTCCCCTTGCACCCACTGGTGGGAGAAGCTGATGGGTGCACCTGTAGCTCCCGGTAAAAGAGAAGATGAATAATTTACTATCGTCTGGTAGGACTCTTTATTTAAAGTTCTGTGGCTAAATATAGTCTCAGATTTCAATATTACGGCATCTAGAAGATTTTCGTAATTATAGTAATAAATAAATAAATTGTCTAAGGAAAAGTACGATCAAAGGTGTATGTGCATTTGACGGGTTCAGTTGCAAATTCTACACCTAAGTATTTCCTTCCTCGCTTAGAACTTAGTGACTTATGCAACGATGTGAAGCTGGTACGGTCTGACTGTACAGTAGTGCATAATGTTGAAGTTAGGAAAGTGCAAACTGTAGACAACTTAAAACATTTTTTTTAATCCGAAAAGGAAGTGGGTGCCCGGATCTAACTCGGACCTCCCAAATAGGAGGACTAGGCTCTATGCCATTAATTTGAATTGATATGAGATGTTTGCCCCATTGTAAGTTTGATGATTTGCACTTGACGTTTAGATAATATTTTTTCTTTACGTCAATAACTCAAAATTTAAAAAACGTCTATAACAAAACTAGAGGAGAGCTGATAACTTTCGAACGGCTGAACCGAATTTCTTCGATTATAGGTAAGAACACTCTCGATCAAGCCACCTTTCAAACAAAAAAAAACTAAATTAAAATCGGTTCATTCGTTTAGGAGCTACGATGCCACAGACAGATACACAGATACACACGTCAAACTTATAACACCCCTTTTTTTAGGTCGGGGGTTAATTAATAACACATCTTCAAATGTTAAGTATGTAGATATGCGCTAATATGAAAGCTGTAAAATATTGGGGAAACAGAAATAACTAAGACGTACCATCTATTATAGTCAGAGCCTTAAATATCTCTGAAGGATGTACAGAAAAGTCCAAATTCACACAGGCAAGCGAGGTGTTGGAGTCTACTTAGACTCTGCAACACCTCGCTTGGCTGTGTCAATCAATCCCATCTCTTTGTAGACTGTCTTGTCTAGAGCCTACATTCGGTTTAAACTGCGTTACAGTCAGCAAGTTTGCGGTGGAACTTGGGAATTGTGGGATTCAATTTACAAGCGTGCTAATGTTGGCATGTTTCATTTGTTTATTGCAGATATTGTAGGTCAGAACTGTGACAATTATTTCTATAATCTCAGTTTTAGTCAGTATACGAATGTGAAGTCTAGTCAGACAGAATATCTTTTCGCACTGACAAAAGGTCAGAGGAGACCCTACATTAGTACATTCATCATCACATTAATTACCTACAAAAGTTTCTAAGATGTATTCTTCTAATTAGAAGTTTCGAAAGCCCTAATTAGCCAGATATGGCCATTGAAACTTTTTACAAACAAAATGCAGATGTTACTTTACATAATGAATTTCATAAACTTTAGGGAGCATTATCTAAAAGTACCCATTTAAAGCACAAGACGGCCTGAAGAAGGAGAAAGCTTTTAAAAAATAAGACCCGAATCTCGAGACAATTAGCGGAGCCTACGATAGTAATTACTGGCTCTCGGGAGGGTAGGTACAGACTTACAGAGAGATAAGAGCTTTAAGCATAATTCACATAAAATGAGAACTCTGGCTCGCTTAGAATAATATAATTAGTACACTGGGAACTATAGCTGAGAATTTCTGAAGCCTAAGGTTGAAACTCTGATCATGTGACTTTAACAGAATAATTATTATTATATGTAACACCACACCACGCACGCACACACGCACGTGCATAAGCACGCACGCACACACACCCACGCACACACACACACACACACACACAACTTTCGCCTTTATAATATTAGTGTGATAGTGTGATATCTCGAAGATATTTTTACTTAAACCTTATTCTACTTAAAACTTACTCAATATAATTTATAGCACTTCATAGTTTACAATTTCTACTACGTGCACATAGAAATTGTAAGCGATTTCATCTCATGGTCCACTTTTCTCCAAAAGGAAATGAGATTTCCTGTCTCATATAATAGCGCATTTAATGGTTTTTCGTGGATGAAGTCCACAGAGTTTTAAAATCCGATTTTACCTTCAATGGTCTTTTGCTTTTATACCTAACTATTTCAAACAAAGAAATGGTTTATGCTATTGGAAAATATTCAGTGAATATGAATATTGATGTATAAAATACCAAGTAAGCACAGTTTTATGTGAAGTAGGTATTCATGGACGTATAAATACTCGAAGTATTATGTTGTTTAGTTAGGTAGGTAGTTACTCGTAGATATTGTGGAAATTAAAATAATAATGGTTTGATAAAGATTCAAATAGAGATACCTACCTATACCAACTTGTATATACATACTACTTAAACCTATTGCAAAACATAACAATTTTTAGGGTTCCGTACATCTAAAGGAAAAAAGGAACCCTAATAGGATCATTTCGTTGTCTATCTGTATGTCTGTCCGTCTGTCCGCTGTCGTGTTTGTCAAGAAAACCTATCGGGTACTTCCCTCATGAAAGGCAGGTAGGTAGGTCTTTATAGCACAAGTAAATGAATAAATCCGAAAACCGTGAATTAGTGATTACATCACAAAAAAAAATTAAAATGTATTCATGAACAAATAATTAGTATTTTCAATTGTCAAAGTAAGATGACTATACCAAGTGGGGTATTATATGAAAGGGGTTTATTTGTACATCCTAAAACAGATTTTCATTTATTTTTATGCATACCTAATAGTTTTTGATTTATCGTCCAAAATGTCGAAAAAATACTATACTATAAAATAATATACCTAACAAGAACTATGAAAACCGTATGGTAACTAGGTAAAAATAAAATATATAATAATATATAATATTATATGGTATGTTATGACTTATGAGGTATTATTAAACTATTATCATCAACATTATTATCGTTATCAACCCATCGCTGGCCCACGATTACTGGACACAGGGTCCCCTCTCAGAATGAGAAGGGTGTCGGCCATAATCCACCACGCTGGCCAAGTGCGAATTAGCAGACTATAATAATAATTAAACTATATAGTGAACAACATTATTATAATTAACATAAATGAACAGTAGAAAAGCAACGTGAGCAGAACAATGATAAAGTAATATATTTTCAAGGTTCGTAAACCTAAAATTTCATTACAAGCAAGCGAATATTTTAGAATTCGGTCCGCGTTTTGCCGTGGAAATACAATCAAGCGTGAACTTTTAATTCTGGAGAGAACCGAAATTTACATTTTAGGGAGGGAAAACTCTTTATCTTCGGGGGAAAAATGCAAATCACGTTTAGATAAAGGAATCGTGATAATGATTTTTTCCTAAATAAGTAATGCTATGCTATGAAATAATGGCAGAGCCCCCCTAAGAATAAAGACATCGGAAACATCGACCTTAAATATTTAAATATAATATTGTTTTACCATTTACCACCCGGTGATCAGTGATAACCTATACATTAATTTATTATTATTACTGGTAACTGGTAATGTGTCATGCCAAAAATGGTAAGTATTTAGTTATTTTGCCCACTATACCACAGCCCACACTAGTTGGGAACTTTTTACGAAACATCAAATGTTAGTTAGTAACTAGGTAGCTACATTTGACGCAGGTAACCCTAATGTTCCTAGCCCTATTTTTCTTTGATTTTACGCCACCATAGCCTGATATTTGACATATCGTCGATTCAAGATCAAACCGAGAGTTCCCTAACTCTAGTTTATTCTGACTATAGCCAAAATAAGAAGTAAAGGATAGGATGCGGGGCGGAGAGGAAATTATGTTCAGTCAACCAATCTGATTTTTAACCCACGGCCGAAAAAGAGGGGTGTTATAAGTTTGACGTGTGTATTTGTGTATCTGTCTGTGGCATCGTAGCTCCTAAACTAATGAACCGATTTTAATTTTGTTTTTTTTGTTTGAAAGGTTGCTTCATCGAGAGTGTTCTTAGCTATAATCCAAGAAAATCGGTTCAGCCATTTGAAAGTTATCAGCTCTTTTCTAGTTACTGTAACCTTCACTTGTCGGGGGCGTTGTAAATTAATATACACTTGTTACAAGTTGGCGTGATAAATTTTTTTCTCCGCCCCGTGAGTAGAAACTAGGCCTCTCTAAACTAAATGCTTTAGCATTTAAGTCACTAGAGATTCTCAATATAAAATGTTATGCTTCAAACTTTCATCTTCATATTAAGTATACTTTTTATAAACGTAAGTTTTAGTAACAGCCATTAACCCTATTGCGTAAATTATGAAAATTGCACCGGCTTCGTTTTTAATTTACCTCAACCATTAAACATTCCCACTTCACCTCGTTTCCTACGCCACTTTCTGGTCGTACAACGACCTCAGCCTGAGGCATCTTAGTTTACCTACCTTTTGAAAAACCGCAGCGGAATAAAAGCTGTGGAGATGTAGAGCGAGCGTTGACCGTTTAAATTGCACTAGGAATAGGGTTATCACTTGTGCCTTATGTATTGTAAATTGTAATCTATCACAATAATATTATAAAGGCGAAAGTTTGTATTTGAGTGTGTGAGTAGTGTTGAATTGGGGATTCTGTATCAAAATTGGTGGGGATTTTGGATCACTCTCGCTACGCTCGCTTGCTTCGCTCGCCGTGATCCAAAATCGCCACCAATTTTGATACAGAATTCCCCAATTCTAAACTACTGTCCTCAACAACACATTAAATAAATGGAGTGTAGCTAAATCCAAGCAAAAATTAATCAACTATCCGTATTTTGAACAAACTATTCACATGGTTTAAGAACGAAATATTCATTCTATTTGCACGAGCAAATATGGTGATAAAACTAGATAGGTACTAAGAAACCTTGAATTTTAAAATTACTCTTCAAATGTAATATTTTTACAACATGAAAAACAACTATTTGGCTATAACAACCTACACCAAATATTGTGTTTTCAATACGAGTATAATCAGTAAATTAAATAAAAGAAGCAGGTATATGGAAGTTAAACAAGCATATTTAATCATCTAAAACTTTATTATTCATACACCACTTTTTTAAACAAGTTACATTTTTCAGCGCACAGATGGTCGGATGATAAACACAACTATATATGTCAGAATGTGAATTATACAACTCATACAATGTTAATAAACGAGGACATCCTTTATCTTCTAAATTATGTACGTTAGGATTACTTAATATATCTTTTAACCATAACTGCTTTTCAAGGCCTTTACAATAAATATCATTATTTTTTAAAATATCTATTAGATGGTATTTATAGGTCTCGTAAGGCACGATTCCCTCGCTCCATAATATTTTTCTATTCTTTTCAATCCATTTAACTTGTTTCTTTTCTGTGTCTGTTAGCCATTCATAGGGATATGGCGGTTTTATTAACAAAACTTGAACTCGATCACTATACACTATAGCAATCTCTTTAGGCAGAAAGTAATTTTGATCATTTTTAAAACCTTGAACGTCCACAATAATTTTCATGATAGTTTTCGAACAATGTTACTCAGCGGCCTATACTCCACAAGACGATCGTTTATGATTAAACAGTAAGCGCTGGTATTGCTTGGAATTTCCTGAGACGTTTCTATTTCCAGACGAACATCAACTGGACCAGTTTTTAAATTTTCATTTTGTCTGGAACAATCTATGACAAATAAAGGCGCTATTTCTTTAAATGTATGAAGATCAAGCAGTGGATCAATAGGAAGGTTGTAAAACGACTGACGAAACTTGGTGTACATGTCGTATAATATACTGTATTTATTTTCCTCAAACTTGAGATTTAAAGCATCATACGGATAATAGTGGGAATTCAGGAATAATGTGACATTGGTTAATGTACAATGATCGAATATTGTGCTGTCTCTGTTTTTAACGTTTTTTCTATTAGTTTGCAAACCAAATATAACATATCGAGGTTTTTCTAATTGAGAAGCAGTCTTTAACGCCCATGAATGTTTGGTAGTTTTTGGCAATAATGGATATTCATACAAATCCCAATTTCTAAATGCTATTTGTACGGGATTATCTTTTTCTAATTTCCTTAAAAGTATTAATCTTTGCTGATCTGATACTTTAATATGTGGTACTCGCCATTGGATTCTCTGTATATCAATGTCTACAATATCATCGCTACCCATGACAACACTATTTATGTTAGTACTACCTCTGTTAAGTATGAGTTCATGTTTACAGTTTATTATTATTTTATTGTAGTCTTCAGCAAAACCTAAAATCTTATTTAAGGGTATCAAAGCATTAAAATTTCCATTTTGATTTTTAAATCCGTCTATATTCCAACCCCAAGCAGCAGCCGCTTTACTGTCACCGCTATTCATTGAAATGAAAGATTTTATGGTTGTAGTTATTCCAGCATTTCTAATACGATCGATTTCAACACCATTCATTTCGTATCGGATATCTTGAAAAAGAAATGCAATTGCATTATTACTGAAGTCAACACTTTTCTTTTGAACTTTGCCAGCTTGATCTTTATGAGTCACCGAAACTTTTCCTTCAATGTAAATGGAACTGGCTGATGGTAACACGTAAATATCTTGCTGGTGAATAGGTATCCGAATTTCATCATTTTCATTGAAACTGTTATTGTATGGATTATATGTATGAACCTCATAACTCTCGATAGAGTTATCGAATTCAGGTAATTCGTTGATCTGAAGGAGGCTCATACTTTGAAGCCGAGGGCTTTAAGAAATTGTTTATTACTCTGATGAATTTTTTTATATACTCTAACACGTCTTCTTTGTTTTACACTTTCCTTGGTAATAACTTTCTTAATAGTTGGGTTATACTCTTTATAATAATTACTTTTGTTAAATACGATCATTTTGACTTTTTCAAATGAAGACACAAAACAATAGTTTCGCCCTTAAAATTTATATTATTGCCTTCCAAATCCAAAATTTTTATTGTTATTGATGAAATTATCTTTCTTTTGACCGGAAAATATATCACATTACTTGGAGATTCTATAAATCTATGACCTGGAGGAATGTTTGGCACAAACTCATAAATAATATGTGAAGGAGAACCGTTAGTGTACGAACTCTGTACAAGATCACATTCGATCCTTATGACAGACAGTGGTAGAATGTTAACGGATTCTGTAGATTCATGCCATTTATTTGCTTTTAGTTTTTCGTTAGAAAAACCTAGCATAGGTCCAATACTATTTTCTGAATTAAAGTTTATAGTTTCAGTACAGTACAAAGAGCATGTCATTGTATTGATGTTAGATTTTATTTGTAATTCACAATTTTCAACTCTTTCTTTTAGGTATTCATACAAATCTTGTAAATCGTAAGCACCTGGTTGAATAAGAATTCTTTTTTTCTCTTCTCCATATTCAAACACATTATTATTATAGTCTACATTTGGAATTGAATTAAATGCAGAAAAATATACTAAGCCACACTCATATTCGTCTTCCAAAATAAGAGGAGGGGCGTAAAATGATTCTAGAATAGATTTTTCACCCACGATCGTGAGTGTAATAGACATGATGGTTAAATGAGCTTACATATTTTTGTATCATCTATTTATTTTCAATTTTTATTCCAAAAATTAATAAGAAATTTGATACATAGATGGCCACAGTTATAAGAATTAGATCCTTGATAATTGTCATAATTATAATTAATATTCGCTCCCACATATTTTACAAATTCTTTAGGCGGTTTCAAATTACCATAACTATCAAAGTATTCAATGTAATTATTTATTTTTGCATAGGCTACCCAATGAGTTCCAGGATTTTCAGAGCTATCTAAGTTGATGATACCACACTCTTTTTTAAAAGGATATTTTGGAAGTTCATTTCTCATAAATACACCTCTGAAATAAGGAATATTTTTTGAAATTTTTAGAATATCCAAGTTACTTAGAGCACGATTAGGTAGCCGCCGAATCAGTTTTTTTCCTTTGCTGTGTATATTCCCAAACCATTACCATAGGGCTTTATAAATAATCCTTTTCCGATACACAATGTTTCCATCTTCTCGTTATGTCTCTTTAGTTCTTGAAATTTTTTTTTCATTAAATTAATAGCATTGACTGCTTTCACTATACTAGCAGTACCACCCGCTAAGCTGCCCGCGGCAGACAATCCTGCAAATATGGGGACTAGTGGCAAAACCCCACCTGTCTTTGGTATGGGTATTATACGCGGTACATTAACTGAAGATGTCGCTGCTAATTCCTTAGCAGCAGCAAGAGCTAATTCGATTGCAGCTTTTTTGCATTTAGGTTTCAATTTATGGATATGTTTTTTCGCGCGAGATACAATATCCTTAAAGCTTTTCTTAAAACCAGCACCAGAATTACTTGTTTTCAAATTGTTAGATTTTCTTCTCAAAGTCATTTTACGCTTGGATGGTTGTTTCTCCATTTTTAATAAAAGAGAACTCTGCTCAGTATCGTAGATAATAAGAGACTGAAAGTTGTTAACATAAAATGTGTTTATAAAAGATTTAGTTTATCTATCCAACTGTTTTCACTAGGCGGCAGACCTAACCATTTGACATATAATTTATTTCCTTTTGTTTTTAAAACCTTTTCAATAAGATATATATCAGGATGTTTTGTTTTTTGTAATTCTTCAGTATAGAATGATCCTAAAATAGGTCGCTGTCTTGCATCTTTTAGAAGGTAAGTAATTGGATGAGTGTTTTGAACTTGAGCTATATTAAAAATTTCAGTTGACCAGTTGGGAGTATATCCTTTGTCAAAAGTTCCTTTGTATTTGCTTATTCTTACATAATCTCCAATTTTGAATTTTGAACGTTTCTGCGATGGTGCTGATAATTGTAGTAGTCTGTATCTTTTTAGTATATTTTGTTTATTCTTTTCATTAACTTTATCTGGAGCTGTACCAATTGTTCTGTGAAATGTGGAGTTATATTTTTTCATGATGTGCTCGAGGGTTCCATCATTCCATTTGTAATTCCCTTGCAAGCTAAATTGCTTGTACATTTTAGTTTTCAACGTTCTTATAAATCTTTCTACTATTGACGCCTTTTTAGTGGAATAAGTGGAATAATGATTTATACCGTATTTTTGTAATAATTTTTTGAAACAACTATTATAAAATTCTGTTCCTAAATCAGTTTGTAGATTTTTGGGAACACGACCTTTTTCTAGTAACTTACTAAATGCTTCAGTCACAGTTTCTTTATTTTTAAGTTTAAGCGGATATGCCCATGCATACTTTGAAAAAGCATCGATGACTGTTAAAATATATTTATATTGTGAATTATCTTTTGAGAATGATTGCATATCAACTAAATCGGCCTGCCATACATCATCAATGTCTTTAAGTATAACATGTCTTCGAGGAAAATTTTTCCTAACATTTTTATGTATTTCATTTACTACACTATCTTTGCTCATTTTTTGAATTTACGACTTACACCTTCTATATTCCTTTTTAGACTATTTATTTCTGATTTTAACTGCAACAATGTTTCCTCTACTGTTTTTAATCGTATATAGAGCCCATCTAAGAATTTGTCAACATATAGTTTAGTAGCACAGTCGTTTGGGTCAATGGGTGTACCAACATGTTTGATGATTTTATGTTGAGCATCAAAGATATTTTCTAAGGCAGAGCTATCCATTTTCAGTTTCTTGTGTACATGATGACCAAACTTGTTGACATTCATGTTCAACAGTGTTTATAGAACTAAGCAAAAATGTAACCAGGTTTTATTTTTATATACTTATTTTATTATACCAGCTTCTTTAAGTTCTTCAATTATTGATATAATCTCATTGTCATGACTAGTGTTGCCAGCATCTTTTGAAGCAATTAAAATTTTCAATCTATCTACTAACTCATTCGGATCATCCCAGTATATGAAATCTGTATTTTTTTTCAAAGTTTTAAGAGTTGGCATAAAACCACCTTGTTTTTTTTCTTTTAATTCACTATCAGTAAAGAGAGGTTTCACAATTTTAGTATATTTTGTCCCTTTATCGCCTTTAATCTGATTCGTAGGGTTATAATCTCTCCTATGTGCACTAGTATTGCATAAAATATCTTTATATACTAATTTATCTTGATCAGATACAATCTTTACATCTGGTTTACTCTGAAATAATAATTCTGCCAAACCTGGGGTTACTTCATAGGATCTATTTCCTATTTTAGCCATCATATTTTTGCTATGAGCATCACCATCTGAAAATGTTACTTTTGTATTTCCAATCATTAAATTACTATTTTCATTACGTACACCAAAAGGTACATTCAAATTATAGATTTCATTGCTTTTTTCAGGCGTTGGAGATGGAGTATAGAATTCTTCGATTTCTTCAAAATTTTGGGTAGAAGTTATTGGTTTTGGTGTTACATAATTTTTATCATCATTTTCTATGTTTTTAATTTTATCAGAAGTTGAAGGTGAACATGTATCTGGTAAATCATGGTGACTATTGTTTTTATTTTCTTTTTTTTGCAATACTATGGATTCTAATGGATCCGTTATGGATTTAAAAAGTTTGCGCCTTTTTAGTTCTAAATCATCTTCTTCTTCACGCATTTGTTTTGCTTTCTTTTTGATGGTTTCAATTGATTTAATTAATTGTTTCTTTACAACGGCTTCCATTTTTAAATTAAATATGGGTAGGTATTCTTACCAGTGCTCTCATTTGACTGACTAAATTTGTGTCTCGTATGTGGTATATAATTGTAAAATTGTTAGTCGAATTTCACGAATATGTCAAATGTTTTTCTGTACCGACCGTTATTTAGTTCGCAATCTTTGTTGATTGATAAAAACATAAACGGATCTTTCCAAATACTTGCACACAATTGTTTAAAGACATGCCAGCTCATATCAGAATTAACATGTTCCTTATATATATGTTTTAAGTTTATATCATCTTGCTTGAAAATAATTAAAAAGTTAACATTGTCACGTATTAATTGCTTAGGAATTTTTGAATATGTTTGGGTCAAGTAAAAGCAATCAATTTGTTTGTGTCTGCCCATCGAAAAATAATTTCGAATATTAACTTGATTTTCACAAGTCACGTCGTCAAAAATGAAAATAGAATTTCTTAAGGCTTCAGTTGGCGAAATAACTTCTTCACTATTTTTGAACATAATAAATTTAACATCTGGAGTATTTTGAAAAACTTTTTGTAGGAAACAATATTTAGATTGAAAAGTGGACTTTGAGTAAATATAAACATTTTGGAATTTAAGTCCATTTTCGTGCAATAATAAGTTTATCATAATATTTGTTTTCCCACAGTTGGAGGGTCCGCAAATTATGCATCGAATTGTGTTTGGTAGAAGTTTACTATGTCGGCTAAAGCATGGTGGTGGTGTTTCAACATCTATATAATTTATTTTTAATGATTCAGCCTGTTTTATCAACTTCATATTACTGATTGATGATAATTTTAAAAATGCAACTTATTAAATAACTTCATATTATTGCTAGTTGATTTAAATTTTAAGGTATTGCTTGTAGGTATCACATTCGTGTTTCACTTCGCACTTGTCTAGCGCACTATTATTTGTCGATGATTATATTAAAATGTAGGTATACATTTTAATTTAAACCTTGTGATAATAGTATGAAATTGAAATTCGTAAGAACTTAATATTAAACAGGTTCTAACATGTCGCTAGAGATTGCATAATGCGGACGAATGTCATACAAGTATATACAATTGTTTTGAAAACTTGACTCCATAGATTTGTTACTAAACAATTTTCATTCCCAGATCTTCTCACGCAAGGAACTCACTCGCTTCTGGTTAGTGAAAAAAATTACTTATATAATATTTTGACTGTATTCTTTTCTATTTTAGAATTTGTTTATTGATATTTTTATAAATGTTGTTTTATTGTTATATTTATAAAATTTTGTATTTTGTTACAGCATCATGTCGGACTTTTATTTCACGGATGACGAAAGAAACACAAGTATGAATAATCCATTTTATGGAGCTCAAGACTTGGATGCTATTTTAGAAAGAGAAGAAGAGAATAGATTGAAAGCTTTACGTGAGCAAAAAAATAATGAAACACTTGAAAATAACACCAGTTTGAAAACCATAAAAAAGAAAAATAAATTGTCTTTAAAAAAGAAGCTTCCAAAAATAGATCATGTGATTTCACCAGCTCCAGATTCATCTTTTGTTATACGGAAAAATAAAGCAAAGGGAAGCCACATTATAAAAATTGAAATACTTGAAATTGATAGTAAAGAACAGGAGAACAGTGCAAAGACTAATTTGAGTGTACAGTACATAGTGAGTGATAATTATGACAATATGATGGATGCTACAGAAGATTTAATTAATAGGATTATACAAAAGCTAAGTGTGCCTGAATAGTTAAATTTAATATTATTTTATTGTTATTTTGCGATTGTAAAAATAAAAAGCATAAATGAGTTCTAATTAAAGTATAAAGTATATTTTATATTTTCATATCATGCAAGTAAGTTGTAGTCCGAATATTTTCCATTAAGTAGTAAGTTTTTATAATACGTTAATCTTATGTTAAGTACTAAGTTTATGAAGTAATGTAAATAATTGGTTGAATTAATAAAGGGAATATAAAATATGTTGTGATTTTATTTGAAATAAAACACTGTGGTAAACTTAATCAAATTTATTAAATGCTAAATTACCATTAAAACTAATATTAAAATTAGACACATAAAAATTTGTAAAATACATAGGTACTTAGCATAATATTTTTACTAAAGAATCGTGCTGTAATGCCCCCAAGGCAAAGTTTTAAAATCATTTTCCATTATTTGCCTTTTATTATCATCACTATTTAATACTAATTTATTAATTTTCTGAGTAAAAACCTGATGATTTTTTGATCGTATGACAAACATATCATCTCTTATATTTTCATTGCAAAATAAGGCTTTCTTATATTTCTCAAAGTTTAATTTTTTTGTCACAGGCTTCGTGATACCCTTTGCTTTACTGATAGTTTTTTTCTCAGAAAGTAAACAATATAATTTTGCGCGTAAACCAACAAATTTAGAAATGATTTCTCCTCCCATTTCGTCTTTAAAATATCCAGGTATTTTCATATTAGCTTTCGGCATATTAAAAATATTATCATCTTCAAAATTGCTAGTATCAAAATAATGAATGTTATCTTTCATATCTTCATAAAAATCATCAGTTTTTACAAGATATAGTAAACTATCAGTATCCGTATAACATAACTGAACATTATTTCCATAGATTCTTTTTATGACCGAATAATGAAAATGATACAAATGCGTTTTCGACAGTTCAAGAATCGTGAATCCAATATATATTGGTCGATCTAAGACAATTTTTGTTTTTTTCAATTGAATAGCTACTAAGTTTTCAGAAAAAATTGATAAACTGTGAAAATGTGGTGCACTAATATATTTTTCCGCTCCATTCAATTTATTAGTATTATTTGTAGTATCTCTCCAAACGTTTACTAGTTTTACGTCAACCTGCTTCCTTTTGTTTTCTATCGTTTTTCCAAAAATAGAATTATTCTGCTTTTTAAAAAAGTCTTTCTCAAAATCAGACTTGGCATTTTGTCTGAGACTTGTGTTTAAAAAAATATAAGGCTCTAAAAAGTTGTCCTGATAAAAAGATAGCACTCTGTATATTTTTAAAAGCAATAAACCATTCTTTAAGCATTCTTGCAAGTGCATATAATGAATAACAAAACGATGTTTATTATATAAATTTGCCACCAATTTTTTGCTTTGATTTTGAGCAGGAGAATATTTTTCCGCAGCAAATGGTAGGTCTGAATGAGCATCATGAATATTATCCGGATAACATAAATCTACCTCGAGAATATATCCACACTGACTTTTTTTAGAAATGTTCCTTACATCAAAATTTTTAATTTCATTTTCATTTAAAAATTTAAAGTCACGCATTGGCATTTTTTGCATCATAGCAAAACCGTAAAGGTTGACACAGTCTAAATAAATTAAGTACGTACTTGACTCATTTTTATTGTAGGATGGTAAATATTTATTGTTTGCTTCAGCATATCTCAATGAACACTGGGCTAAACCACCTCGAATACCTTTTTCTAACATCTGATACATATCCACATCAGAAATCAAATCAAGCTCAACTTTAGTATATAACAACATTGCGTCCCAACTTAAAGATGGAGATGATACATAATAGCAGGGGTCTAAATTATAATAGTCTAAACTCATATTTCTGAACTTTTCAAAAACGTCGCATAGTAATAAGACATCGCATTGTAAGTATAAATCTGTATACTCTCCTAAGTTTTTTATACCAAAAGTTTTCCATATTTTTAAAGCGTGTTCGTAATCCTCAATGGAAATATTTTCACCTGTGAGTTTATTAAAAAAAATCGAATGTTTTGGTAACTTTGTTTCATTATATTTCTCCCATGCATCCATATAATCATAACAATAGACACCCTTTTTACAGGCCAAATTTAATAAGTGTTCATCCTTAATAAATACACGCATATGCTGAAAATCATTCGGATGAAGACTCTTTGCCAGTTTATCCAAACCCGAACTCAAAAAATTAAATGAATCGATAAACTTCAGTTGAGCAGCATTTGTTTTATCAATAGGTAAAAATTTTGTGAATGATATATATTTTTCTTTAGATTTTGGTATCAAGCTCGTTTTTCCGGTAATTTCTGATAATTCTTTAATAAATAAGTGGCAATCATAACCACTCAAGTTATGAAAAATGATCGGTATAAACGTACATTTTTTTGCATTTATGTTACAAGTGTTGTGAGCAGGGCCTCGGTATTTACCTGTAAAATGGTCATGATCCTTTACTATTATATCATATTTTTTAAACATTGTTTTACAGATGCAGCAAATTTTTGCTTCATTATATGAAGTCAACTCTTCGGTAGTAAGAGGAAACATTGGATTATTTGTATTTAAAATACCGTGCAATCTTTTTACATCTCGCGTAATGCTTTCAACAAATTTTTTACCACAGTTTGGTCCGCGATAGCTTACAAAGTCATTAAGCTCAGGTTTAGAATGGCAACATATGTAATAAGCGAAACAAGATGGTTCATGTGTTTGTATATCTTCAGTATAAAGAGATTTATTTTCGTTTGAATATTTACAAAGCAAGCTCTCAAAATCGCCATATATCACGATAGGAATTCTTTGAGTTCTCTCATAGTTTGAAAAATGCAACTTACTACCATCTTCTGGAAGTACAGTTTGTCTTTTAGCACAATCGTGATTGTGTAGTTTTTGTTCATTTGCGAAATATAAAAAACATTCATCACATAAAAATATTTTAGACTTGTGTTTTGTTAATTGCCTTCGCACAAGTCGGCCAAAGTCTTTAATCAAACAGTAATGGGCTTTGTCATTTTTAGTAATATATAATAAATTAACATGGGTAAGTTTTCGAGCTAAAGTCACATACAAAGGACCTGTAACTGTATTATTGGCTTCTAACCCATAAACATTTACACTAATAGTTGGATTGTTCTTCTCAAAGGTTTTAATATCTTCAATTCCCGGAGGAAATGTCATATTTCTTATGTCAAAAAGCAATGAATAATGAGGATATGATGAAACTCTATTGGAATTAAGTTTTGTAGGATACATTTTAGCAGCAATGCACCATAAAAAGCAACAATCATCGAAATTATGAATATTTAGACATGATTTTGTATTTCTTATATGTGATGGTAATGCCAAATATGATCCACCTTTCAGAGGATTATATTTATTAATATTTATCTCCAAATGACTGATAGAATCAATTGTCCAACCAGATTCTGACTGTTCGAATTCTGCGCATTTGCAAGTTAACTTTTGAGCACATTGTAATAAAAAATTATCAATATCAGTACTTTGGACTATAATACCATATTTAGTACTGAAAGATTTAATAGACTTTTCAAAATTTTTTGGTAAAATATACGAAACAAATAACTCAAAATTTACTTTAATGGCAGTGTGTTTCTTTAGAGATATATTTATGATCTCGCGTGTGGTTTTAAATATTTGTGAAAAAAAACTCTCTGGAACTAAAGTTGTAGAGGTCGGATTTACTTTGTAACTGACTATTCTGTTTCTAAAAGCCGTTTTTATAATTTGCACATTCTCATATCTAGATTGAAATAAACTATTAGATTTATGAGTATTTGTTCTGTTATGTGACGATATAGATGTTTTAACATAAAGGTTACACTCTTTGCAGAAAAACATTTTCAATTTCATAGAATTGCTTATCTTGTTTATCTATTTAGTATCTAGTTTCTCAGTTCTGGTTTTAATATTCTGCGTATAAAAAATCGGTAAGGAAATACAGCTAAATAATAAATCAAGCTATTGGCTAATAAACAGTAAACAGTTATTAATAGAATGGAAGTAATGCGATGTTTCGATATCAACATTCAAACATGTCAAGTATCTAGTTTGTATGGTTCTAGTTTCTCAGTTCTAGATTTTAAATTTTGGATAGTTATGAGATGACTGTATTAAAATAAAGTAATCTAGTTATTTTCAGACAATGTGCAGACTTAGTAAGAGTATAAGGGCTGTAAGTATCACGTTATTAATATCCCAACTTCAAATCTTTCGATATGAACATTTAGACATTTTTATTTAATTTTATATGGTTCTAGTTTCATATGGTTCTAGTTTTTATGTTTCTAGTTTCATATGGTCTAGGCTTTGTATGGTCTAGGTTTTGTATGGTCTAGGCTTTGTATGATCTAGGCTTTGTATGGTCTAGGCTTTGTATGGTTTAGGCTTTGTAATTTCTGTAAAAAAAACACGTTAATTTAATTTTATATGGTTCTAGTTTCATATGGTTCTAGTTTTTATATTTCTAGTTTCATATGGTCTAGGCTTTGTATGGTCTAGGTTTTGTATGGTCTAGGCTTTGTATGATCTAGGCTTTGTATGGTCTAGGCTTTGTATGGTTTAGGCTTTGTAATTTCTGTAAAAAAAACACGTTAAAAAATATTTACAGGCACAAACATAAAGATAGTAATTTAATTGTCATACTTATTATATACAATATGTTGCAGATGAAATATTTTTTGAATTTATTTATGAAAATAATTTCTAAGATTTACAAAATTTAATTTACAAAATTTATCTTAGAAATTATTTTCATTTGCAGGGTATAAAATGGGCTGAATATTTTTTAGTTCAGCCTTACTATCATCAATTAATTTGGTGAGGGACTTCCATACCACCGAATTTAAATCAGTTGCAAGTTTTAGTGTGCAGATGGCATGCTTCCAACGCTCATTGTTCGCGAGTTTCTCCACTTCTTCAGAGTTGTAGACGCGCAGCTCGAAGTAGTAGCTGCCTTTCTTCGATGGGTCTGATTGGGATGTATACCCCGACGCAACGCGCCGACTGAGAAAACTTCTCAATTTCGCAGCGCGCACTGGCTTGCTAGTAGATTCATCCTGAAATTGAAAAATATTCAATTTAGTATCATCTGCGATAATTTCAACTCTCTACCTATTATGGTTCATGAGATAAAGCCCGCTGACAGACAGACGTCCGGGCGGACAGCGGTAGCTTAGTAATAGGATCCCACTGGTACCCTTCGGATATGATCCCTAACAAAATAATAACTTTAACAAACTATATTCATAAATTTATATACAGACCAATTGCCTAACAACATTCTTATTGGGAAGTCTTTTAAAAGCTTTAATCCAATAAAATATAAATAAGACAACTCACCTCAGATTCGGTAATAAACCTCCTCCGCTTAACAGATGGACTCGTAGGTGTATTTGGAGACGTTTCGGGTTCAGATTCCGATCCGCTCGATTCGAACGGATTCTTCGGAGCAGAAGAAGTCACCTCCTTTTTCTTGATCGTCTTCTTCCGCTTCACCTCACGTTTCTTCTTAAGAGACTTCGATGTTGATGGGGGCTGCACCAAAGCGATGGGGTCTTCGTCTTCGTCAAATGGATTGATGAAAGATGAAGAGGCCCTGAAAAACAATTTAAGTAACTATCAACATGAAAACTCCAAATAAAAATTCAATAGGTACCTAGTTGCTTAATTCAAAAATAAACATATAAAATAAAAATACTTACATACTTTATTTCGACTGTTGTTGTCGTCGTATCCAAAACTCGGAAAGAAAGGAATGGTGACGCTTAGGATCGACCTATTTATACGCTCGAATTCTAAAACCTCTTTCATAATAAACGAAATGGATTGAAATAAATTAGATTTAAACATTTGCGCATGTAACTTTAAACACTAAATCATCACAACATAAAACTTATATTTGCGAAAGTAATCAGACTAGATTTATACATTCGTATGAACACTGTCTTACGTATAAATTATTGCCGCATCAGCTATAGGTGTTCGATTTTGAAGCATGGAAGACGCTGTTGTTTATAGTTACGCAGTGAATTGAGATCTAACCGTAAAAGGAATGGTATGCGTCGGACTCGCGATAGTTAAAATGTTAAAAGGTTATACATTTTACTACTTTCCATAGGTAGGTATAAAATTTGTGAAAGGTCTAATAATATTTGCTCCTATTTGATGCTTCAATCTTCTTCCTTGCGAATTTGATTTAAAACTTGAGTGGAAATCCTTTAATTTTCGACGTCAAAAAATATCCTGGATCCGTCTCCAAGATGTGAATTGTCTGTGTATCAAATTTCGGCAAGATTCAGCCGTTAGTCTTTAGTTTAGACAGACGCCTTTTTGCATCACTAATCATACTTATTATAAATGCTAAAGTGTGTCTGTTTGTTTGTTTATTGGTTCGTCCTTCAATCACGTCGCAACGGAGCAACGAATCGACATGATTTTTCGTGGGTATAGTAAAAGAACTGGAGAGATATAGACAACTTTTTATCTCAGAAAATCATAGAGTTCCCGCAGGATTTAAAAACCTAAATCCATGCAGATGAAGTCGTGGGGGCATCAGTGAATTTATTATATTAGTACGCATTGTACGTATTTTTTTCGTCCATTAATCTCTATTTATCAAAGTATTTATAACAATCGAAATATATTTAAATAGCGGGAAATGTGTCTAAATTCATCATTAAAGAATTAATTTTCGATAAATAATAATGTATGATAAGCTTGCACACCTTACTAGAAATCTGCTATAATATATTTTTACTAATAAATCTTTATCCAAAATTCATTGTTTGTAGATCAGAATGGAGTTAATATATCCTAAATATCCTCGCTATGCAACTCAAATCGCAAGATTGCGAAGTTTTGATACCTGGCCTCAAGATTTAAATCAAAAACCTCAAGAAATGGCTGATGCTGGTTTTTTTTATACAGGAGATAGTGATCGCGTGATTTGTTACTTTTGTGATGGCAGGCTCAAAGACTGGGGCATCGAAGATCATCCATGGTCGGAGCACGCACGCTGGTTTCCGTCCTGTCCCTATGTTTTACTTGTGAAGGGTGAAACATACCTACAAAGTGATAGCAAAGATGTTTGTGGTGCATCAAAAGTATCTGAACAATTTGTAAATAACAATATAATAAGTTCTTTTGCAGACAGAAACATATTATGTGTTGAAAATATTAAAGAAACACTTTGCTGCAAAATTTGTCTTGTAGAAGAAGTAGCTGCGTGTTATATACCATGTGGTCATGCTATAACGTGTACTAAATGTGCTTTATCGTTGGATAAAATGTTATGTCCGATATGTGGAAAAGCAATCGTTAATGTAATACGAATATATTTCTGATGAGCTATAAACATTTAAAGAGTCTACCTTTATCCAACCTATTATAAGTATGCGCAAGCCTCGAATCAATCGATCGAAATTCATACTAATGAATACAGCAATGCCGGATCAAGCAGAAACACGATCAATATACAAAAATAATTTGAGCGCAACAAATCAAATGGTTAACTATGCGAGAGCAAACTTTTAGACGTAAAATTATCATGCATATGGGCTCGTTCGCATTTCTTATGAATGCCGCAGTCTCGTCGAACTCATCGTATTATATCATCCACTGTGCGGTGCGGGCGTATGATATAGGATCCGCAATAACTAGTCATTGAGGATTTTGTCTCACTGTTGATAGTGATTAATTGTTGCTTGGATTTAGGAATACTCCATTTATTTAATGTGTTGTTGTGGACAGTAGCCTACATTGGGGATCCTGTATCAAAATTCATGGGGATTTTGTATCACGGTGAGCGTAGCGAACGAGCGTTAGCGAGAGTGATCCAAAATCCCCATGGATTTTGATACAGGATCCCCAATTCAACACTACTTGTGTGTGCATGTGTGTTACTTTTTGACGCAAAAACTAGGTACCTACCAGACGGATATGGCTGAAATTTGGAATGGATATAGATTATACCCTGGATTAACACATAATTCTTATAAACCGGAAAATCGGTATATCCACGCGAACGAAGTCGCGAACATCAGCTAGTATTAATATAAAAACATTGATGGCCATAAAATTGCTTTACCACCGTTTGCATTAATATCATTATTCATTAATATATAAGATCTATTGTAGCTTGCAAACACTGGTTGCATGTCTCTTTAGACTTTCTTGTAATAAATAAAGTCTAAATGGACATGCATCCAGTGTTTTTTTACGACTCCTTTTTCATGAATTGCCCCCTGAATAATAATTCAATAGGATTTCTGATTCAATGTTCGATTTTGGGTCAACGTTCCACACCAAAGTCCAAACACCGCAATTTCGTTTGTACTCATTTCTTCTACGAGCTCGAGACCCTTGACACTCAGGCAGACAGAGAGGAGAGTGACATTAATAGGCCTCCATTTTACCCTTTGGGTCCGAAACCCTAAAAATGTGGCATCCTTAAAAAAATGAAAACATGAGCCTTCTGAGGGCCAGTCCGCGTGAAAACTTAATGCGCCTTACAGACATGTCAGTAAGAAACCCTACACTGCAGATATTTAAATATTTAGGATCGGTCAGACTTAGGCTTTGTGACATGACCCTGTATTATTTATATTTTATTTTGTACAAATTCTAGAGAGCCCTACTAAATTATGTATCTATCTACTATTAGTTATAAGCTGGTCTACAACTTATTTTTGTCCCTAAAGGGATGGTGTTGTGTAATAACGACCTAAGCGGCTGCAGCAGAGATAGTCGAGCGATCTACTAAGCACAGAGTAGTAGTAACGAGTCGAGCGGTGCGAGCGGTATTAAAAAGATGAAACCAAAGACATGAATGAAACTTTCGTCAGTGTTTTGTTTTTTGACGTGACAACGTCTTATAATTCGACGATAGAGCCGGCTGCACGCACGAAAAAATATGACTCATGCGGCGTTACCTTGCTCTGAGGCGTTCCATGTAAGGCTTGAAGTGCAAGCGAGAGCGCGGAACGAGCGACAAAGAAGGACAATCGGCCTTTGTTGTCACGTTCAACTATCGTCAGTAAACCGACTTTACAGACAACAAATTTTTTTTTTGTTAAAAGTGGCTGGTTTTTGTGTTTTACTGGTGTTTTTTGGTGGTGAAACTGACTGGGAAGCGCCCCAAAAGGAGGCGCCGCGCGTGTGTCGGCGAGCGTCAGCACAGAAGAAGTCCATACTTATATAGTTTTTTTTTTCTCTCTCGTCTGGCTTTACAAAGATTAGCCCATGTCAAGTTTGTAGTTATTTATAACAAGTTAGGGAAACTATACAAGTATGGACCCCGTCTGTGCCGGTGCTCGCCGACACACGCACGGCACCGCCTTAGAGCGCTTTCCAGTCAGTTTTAACAAAAAAAAACACTCCAAAAGGGCAGAGCACGCCCGCCAGCTAACACCAACACAGACGAAGTCCTATAATATAGTTTCCCTAACTTGTAAATAACTACAAACCTGACATTGGCTAATCTGTGTAAAGCCAGAGCCAGGCGAGCATGAAGAAAAAAAACTATTGTTGTCAAATGTCAATGTCAATTGTCATGTCATATCTAAGTTTCTAGGTTATTTTTGTTTTGGTTGTTAACTAATAACTTCATTATCTTTTAAAATTTTAATTTTCAGTACCTATTTCCTATTTAGTTTTAAATACTTACATCTTTAATTAATTATCGGTGATATACCTGACCTCTTCCTTGTGGTACTTCATTGTTATTATGTGGTGTTGGGTAAGAAACTAATTATTTTTTTACCTTCAATCTTCTGATGTTCAAATTATATTGATAACATTTGTCCTGTTCATAATGTAATGATAACATTTGTTCATTTGTAGGGTGCTAACTCACATGGCCAGCTAGGTATTAATTTGACCAGTGAACAAGTGGAAAAGCCCATTGAAGTGCCTACAGAATGTGAGAGGGCCATCAAACAAATTGCCTGTGGTGGTGGTCACTCATTGCTATTGGATGCTGAAGGAAAACTCTTTTCATGCGGATGGAATTCCAGAAAACAATTAGGTTACGAAAAAGAATCGCACACATTTCAGCGAGTTTGGTCCTTAAGTGGTATTAACTTCACTAATATAGCATGCGGATGGGACTTCAGTTGTGGTGTTACAGATGATCATTTTTTATTTGTATGGGGCTCAAACAGCCACGGTCAGCTAGGCTTACCAAAAAATTACTTCCCAGATGAAGTGAATCCTACTAGATTGCATGTTAACGCATGCTCTGTGTCAATGGGGTTAAGGCACACAGCAATTATAAATTCAAAAGGTGAAGTATGGACAACAGGTTGTGGCAGGCATGGCCAGCTAGGCTTAGGTCATGACATTCTGCGTAGTGATAGATTTAAAAAAGTACCATCATTAATCAATATATCACACATAGCATGTGGACAGAACCATACAGTAGCTTGGTGTAATGAAGAGAAGGCACTGTATGTGTGGGGTGACAACAGATATCAACAGCTACTATTGACGTATGATAAGTATAGACACATTTTCAAGCCAGAAAAAATTGACATAGATGCGAAACAAAATGTAAAAAAAATAATTAGTGGCTGGACTCACTTTCTACTTTGGCTTCAGGATGGTACCCTACTGACTTGGGGGAAAAATAATTGTGGCCAACTGGGGAACATAAATTATCATTCAGGAAAAATCTTTCATGTAACTTTACCAGGTACAAAAAAAATTACATACTTTTATACACAAATTAAATAATTATACTATTTGAAATATTATTATTGTGATTTTTTTATTTGCAGATAACAGGAAAGTAAAAGACATTGCTATAGGTTCAGAACATTCTTTATGCTTGGCTGATGACAACACACTGTGGGCTTGGGGCTGGAATGAGCACGCCAATACTGGCACAGATATAAAAGAAAATAATGTATTCCTTCCAACCAGAGTATCAACAGAAAACACAAGCAATATTACAGGAATCTATGCAGGGGGTGCCCATAACTTTTTTATTACAGATGTTAATCAGAAAGAAACTGATGCTCTAGTGGTACATGAAGAGTAAACTTATTTTAGTTGCATGCTGAACTCAAAAGTGGACTTCATCTTTGTTGGTGTTAGCTGGCGGGCATGCTCTGCCTTTTTGGAGTGTTTTTTTTTTTTTGCTAAAACTGACTAGAAAGCGCTCTAAGGGGGTGCCGTGCGAATGTCGGCGAGCGCCGGCTCAGACGGGGTCCACACTTGTATAGTTTAACTAACTTGTTACAAATAACTACAAACTTAGCATTGGCTAATCTTTATAAAGCCAAATGTGAGAGAGAAAACTCAAAAGCTGTGTTGCAGGCTAGCCAAAACAAATTTTGTCTGCAGAATTAAGCTCTCTCGCTCACTCATATAGACATTTCATTGCAAAGTATCCATTTATTTTATTTTTACCCTACTAAGGCAAAGCCGAAAGGAAGGGTTATGATTTTAGCAGTCTATATATGTATTTGCATAAATATTATCTAAGATTTGCTTCAATAGGAAATTATCTTTTCCATCATAATTAATATAGAAAAGAATACATTAATATTCTCAAAATTAAAAAATAATATAATATCCTTTATTCAAATCTAATAAACAAATAATTTATATTACACAAACAGATTGGTTATATTGACATTGTGTGAAATATGTTGCAATATAGGATAACAATACTGTTAAAAAAAAGTGCTGTGATGTTTTGTTTAAGTAAAATTATTTATACAACAATACTGGTTCAAATACATTTTTATTTGAATAATACAGGTTTTTATTTGAATTTTAAATACAAAACACTGCAAGGTAATAAAGATCAGCTACATTGTTTACAGCTAGGAACTACAAACAAATTACAAATTAGTAGAAAGCAAATTTAAAATAATTATCACTTAAATATATAAAATACTAGATGATGTCTGCAACTTCATCCATGTGGATTATGGTTCCAAATATTGTGTGAACTCTGATTTTCCAGGATAAAAGTAGCCTATGCCCATCACCAGGATGCTTGCTAACTCTATGCTTTTCATCCAAATCAGTTAAACTGATGGGCCATGAGAAGCTAGCAGACAGACAAACAGTCACTTATGCATTTATAATATTAGTATGGATTATTTAAAATTAGTCAATTATAATAATAAATCCTGGAGATTTTTATTATTTCTTTGACATTTTAATATTTATATACTATAGTATAAGAATATTGTGCTACTTTTCACTGAAAATAAATTTGTAAATTAAATATCTCCAAAATTTAAGACCAATATTATAACGTAGCGATTGATGACTACTTTAAAGAACAATAATTTAGGTCTTTATAAATGCAAGCTCGGGTGGCTTATTTGGCTCCAGACTGTTAATATTGCTACCTCTTTCTTTCCCCTTTTTGTGTTTTACGCTTTTCTTTTTTCTCTTCTTTTAATGCCTTCTGCTTCTCTCTGGAATGAAAAAGATGATGTTTAATTCATAATACAGCAGATGTTATTTCTAATCATTACACATCTTTATCTTTTTCAAATATTCATACTACACATAATATTTTAAACACAAAAATGTCTTGTTTCTCTGTGTGCTAGCTTTTCAAGGCCTATAGAAATTTGGCATGCAGATAGCTATTAAGACAGACATGCGCTAAGAAAGGATTTTTGAAAATTCAGCCCCAGAGGGCAAAATAGGGGTTTGAAATTTGTATAGACCAAGCAGACAAAGTTGCAGGCATAAGCTAGTTTTTAAATAAATATGCTGGGAAATTGTGTTTTACTATTTACTAGCTATCCATTGCATGACTATAAATTGTCTTCCATATGTTGAGGGTACTATTTCAGAAACCTTCATGATGTGATTGATGAATGATGTACAAATGAGGCTATAATATATGAGCAGATAATATATTATATAAAATCTACCTGTCTTCCTTGTCTCTCTCTTTTTTGCGTTGAGCCTCAAGTCGAGCCTGCTCTCTGCGGTCCCTAGCAGCTGCAGCGACATCTAAAGCATTTGTATTTTTGACTAAATCTTGGCAATCTGGTAACTCTTCTTTCTCTTGATCTTCCTGAAAATATTAAGTACATATTTAAATGCCTAGAAATGAAACTTAAAGTTCCTCTTTAGCTCAAGAAAATTTATTTATGATTCTGTCTATTGCTATCAATAACTATTGAAATAGCATATGAACTTTGCAAAATCATGTATTACTACTACTCATTTAATATAGTATACTGAGAACTTTTTATACTGAGATCTGAGAGGCGACTCATTGTCAGTAGTAAGCTGGGGATCAGTTGGTGACGATGATGAATACAGTATATTAATTACCGATTACAATTAGTTCTATATGTTCACTTCACTTATACCCATTTATAAAGTGCTGTAATTTAGTTGTATTGGCTTATTACATGATTCTTACTTGGGCACTTCTATAACATGCCATTCATTCATTCTTTGACAATTGACATGCTCTATTATTGTTACAATTAGTTTAAACGTAAATGGTGTTTCTTCTTACCTCATTATCAGAGAGCTGACTATATTGAGACAATATTGCTTCACGAATTTTTTTCTCTTCGTCAGTATACTCCCGTCGACTAGTAGTTGCTAGTGATTGAGATTCTAACAATTTAGTCAACTGAATGTCTACATCTCTAGGTTTAGGTATTTCTTCTTTAGGCTTACAGAGTTCCCACTTATCTATTATTTCGTTAACGTGAACTGATATATCTCTTTCCTGTAAGTAAGTAATTAGAGATTTTATTTTATTCAGAAAATAAAATATTCTAACCACAAACTAGCTATGTAAATGACATACCACAATCTCAGATAGTATGCCTTCTAAAGCATCTTTCTTCTCATCTATAGAATCTTCGCTTTCCAAAATACCGGATATGTAAGACCCAAATACGCCTTCGTCAGTTTTTAATGATTTTAATTTATCAATCAACCACGGCTCGAATTCGCTCACCGCAGCCGCCATGTTGACCATGTTGACAAGCACCAATATGTTATTGGGCTGTACTCTGTGACAAGCACAACCAGAAAAAAATGACAGAATTTTTAAACGAAAATAAGAACTAAACAATAATTTAAATGAAAATCACATAATTATGAAAATAAACACTTTACACTGGTACCTACTAAACCGTGGTCCGTGACTAAACCATTGTTCGACAACATTATTACATTATGGGAAAATTCCATGAAAATTCATATTAGTAGGATTAGTAGAAGAAGAATATTTTTTATATGATATCACTTACCATAGACGTAAGATTCTATAACCAATTTATAATCTGCATTTTTGACAAAAATCAAAAATGAATCTGCATTCTGCTCGTCATTTTATTGTCTATGATTATTCGCTGGTTGAGTGGTTGATTACTAAGCAAATTCAAAGAAAGAAATAAATCATCTGAATAACAAAAATGTCGGCTAGATATGATAGAGCTATTACTGTTTTTTCACCGGACGGCCATTTATTACAAGTAGAGTACGCACAAGAAGCCGTACGCAAGGGATCTACTGCGGTAAGTCTTTGCAATTGTTCTCCTAAAATCTAGTTTTATGGAGCCTTTTAAATAAAATAAAACTTATTTACAGGTCGGGGTCAGAGGTAAAGATGTTGTTGTATTAGGTGTGGAAAAAAAATCAGTCGCAAAGCTTCAAGAAGAAAGGACCGTAAGAAAAATTTGCTTGTTGGATGATCACGTTGTTATGGCCTTTGCCGGCTTGACTGCAGACGCGCGTATTCTCATAAACCGCGCTCAAATTGAGTGTCAATCTCATAAACTAACTGTAGAAGACCCTGTTACATTAGAATACATAACTAGATATATTGCAAGCCTCAAGCAAAAGTATACCCAAAGTAATGGAAGACGTCCATTTGGGATATCTTGTCTCATTGGAGGTTTTGACTATGATGGTCTTCCACACTTGTTCCAAACTGAACCTTCTGGCATTTATTATGAATGGAAAGCTAATGCTACTGGTCGGTCTGCAAAAACTGTACGTGAATTTTTGGAAAAAAATTACACTGCAGAAGAGGTTGCTTCAGAGAATGGTGCAGTTAAGGTAATTTTCACATTTTTATTTTCCTGATAGTCCAAAACTATCCAATGGGTTCATTAAGTTAGATAATAACTATCTGTTAAACAGTAGGCACTCCAAAAACTGAATAATGTTTTTTAATAAATTAAAATGCAATCAAGTGTTTATAAAAAAAAAAAATACTCTGAGTAAACAAGTTGATAAAATTTATAATATTTGCAGCTTGCAATTCGTGCACTGCTAGAAGTTGTTCAATCTGGCCAGAAAAACTTAGAAATAGCAGTAATGAGGCGCAATCAACCCATGCAAATGTTGGACTTGGACACCATCAATTCCTATGTGTCTGTCATTGAAAAGGAGAAGGAAGAAGAAGCTGAGAAGAAAAAGCAGAAAAAATGAGATACTTTTATATTACTTTAATACATGGCAGAAAATACAAGAGTCACTTCATTTCTATCCAACAGAATAAATAAATCAAAATCAGTTATGAATTCAACAAATTCATAGTTTGATAGATCTGAGAGTAGAGTTCCCGAAAATTTGAGACTCCTTCTTGGTTAGAATTTCTATTAGACATCATATCGTTCAATATTTGCTCCCATTCACTATTAGAGTGATTTATATCTTCATTATTTTTCTGTAATTCAGAGAAAAGAATAAGCAAAGTAATACTAATGTAATTTATGCAATACCTTGAAAATTAGAGGAACAGCTATACTTGCATAAGATATTTGAGAAGCTATTTTTTAGCATTAAATTATGTAATAATAGGCATGTGCAACATCAAAATTTAATGTAAATTAATAGTCTAATGATTGAGTCTAATCTAAAATGTCTTGGTTTTATCTCTCAAGTATACCAAAAGATTGATTTCGTAAAACCTGCATCAATCATCATTACATTGCAATTGTTGTTTATTGTCTGAATTTACACTATTCTTGTTGCAACAATACATTGTAGCTAATAGTGAGCGAGGATCAACCAATCAGTGGTGATTGCGATCGTGACATTGTAGCTGTCATTTTACC